>NC_135270.1:28394457-28697040 GCF_051311805.1 Agelaius phoeniceus | reverse complement strand
AGATACAAGAAGAAGAAAAAAAATTTAATATTATAAAATGTATCATATGTCAGAAAAAAAGATTAATTATCTGTTACATGCTTCATAGTTTTCCCAAACTGTGTTGCTATGGAAGACTTCCACTTCAACTCCTGAAAAAGTATCTGTAAAAACTATGGGGAATTTCCTCATTATTTTTATGAAAAGTATGTATGAGTCAGTGCTGTGCAGTGACTGACTGCAAGGGTCAATTCTTCCCTTTGGACAGGGGAGTTAAAGGTCACACAGACTTGTCTAGATTGATATTAATGACACAAAATCATCAGCATATGTGCAGATTTTAAAGATGCTGGGAAAAAGCAAGGAGCAGACATGAACAACTGCTGGACAAGGAAGGCAAATCATACTGAAGGCAGCACAACTGGAAATACAGAAAGAGTTGTCAGCACGCTGTGAAAAACACACGCCCTTCAGTAGAGAGCCCCAGATGAAACCCCAGATGTTTGGGACAGGCATGCCAGTGACACTGCTGGCACACACACAGGCTTTGCACTTGCATACCATGAATACTAAAATAACCCAGTTCTGGCTGACTGATAAAAGCTCCTGCACTTGGAAAAGAACAACCTATGCTATTGCATAGTCCTGCAAAGCTGCATAGGAGGGGTAAATGTTTAGTGTGGTTAGGGGCTCTTTATTGGTGAAAAAAGTGAGACTGAAACTAAAGAGCAGGCTGGGAACAGTGGAAGCTCAGTGTGAATGGGGAGGTGAGCACTCTGAAAGCACCAGCAGCCCTGTGGGTGCTGGGACTGCCATGAGAGCCTGGTGCAATTCTGTGCAACCTTGCAGGTGGTCACTGCCATGACAGCAAGCACCAGCACAGAAGATCAGAGTTTGGGACATCCTTGAGGTCACTTTTCTTTTAAGTGTTAAGAAACTGAGGTTTTCTATCATGGAATCAGGTCAGCTAATAACAAAGCCAGGGAAGAACAATTCTTCCCTTCCCTCAATCTTTGCCTGCTAGCTCTAACTAGACCATAAGGTTTCTGAGCAGACTCCAACTTACCACTTCTCTGTATAGTACCTAGTGCCATGACTCTGCTGTCTAGGCATGCCTTCAATAAGGGGAAAAAAAAAAAAAAGAAACCCAAGAACTTGCCTGTCTTATAAGCCCATAAATTTGCAACAAGGACCAGGAGCCTGACTTCACTCCAGATGTTCAAGATGTTTCTGTGCTGACAAAGGGTCCTGATGGGCCCTGAAAGCAGCAGAGCAGCTCTCCACCACTACTTTGCAGTCCATCCTGCAAAGTCACATATTTTTGAGTGCACTTACACCTTTTAAAACAGCTACAAAATAGGCAGAATCCAGAGTGCCCCTCCTGCAGTGCCTAACACAATTGAGGTTAGTACCCAGAGAAGGTGAGCACTCGCTGAACACCTATAACTAGCCATGCTCAACAATGATTACAGGTCCACATCACCCTGGAAAAACTTGTATAACAAAGAACCAGTCCTCCCTCAAGTGCAGTTCCTAAATTTCTTCCAGACACCTCTGAGTATGAATCCAGATTGTCTCCAGTTCTTGAAGCCAGGCCTCATTTCTAGTCATTTCCCTCTAAAGCCATGCTCACTACACGACTAGGCAAGTAAAAACCTGATAGCACAGGAAGAAATGACTAGTCATGCAACAGAAAGCAACAGACTTTTTCTTCTACAGTTTGCAGTGGTCCTCAGCCATGATCAAAAATGTGGGCCTTGCTTTCCTTAAGACCATGGACTTTTTGTTTACTATACATTTAGCCTCTAGTCTTACATTTTAGATCATTTGATACTGTGAGGTACAGCAAGGTCAACCAAAAAAGGCCTTTTAAATCAGAACTTGTTTTTCAGCAGCACTGCCATCCAGTTTCAAACTGGGTGAGATCTGAGAAGTGGTATGAGAGAAGTGGTGCAATGCAGCTTCAGAAGATACTTTTTACTCTCCTTTCGGAGACACTCATGAATGAGTCTGGAAATAAAACACCAGTGAGGTCTTAGGCCTTCTCACAAAGTTGAACAGAGACTAAGAAATCATGCAGGCATCACCTGAGTTATCAGTTGCCTGCAACACTGGACACCATCTTGGACAGCTACGTGTCTTGGCAAGTGTTGAGAGAGCTGCACTGAGCTGGCTATACTATTCCTTTCCAGCAGGTCCCACAAGGCCCCTGACAGGCAGCTGCTCCTTCTCTCTATGACCTGTGACACAAAGAATGCCTCAGGGCTCAATTCTTTAGCCACTTCTGTTTAATATCTGTGCAAAACCTTCAGGGAATATGATGAAGTATCTAGGCAGCAATGCCAGCCATGACATTGATGACATGCAGTTTATGTATCTTTTTCCCTCTCATGCCGACAGCACTCTCCCATACCTCACAGTGTTGAAAGCAAGGGCAGCATAGCTGGCAGAGGTGAAGTCAGAGGAGGTCAGAATGAGGCTGATTGGAAGTGGGAAGCGTTACAAACTATGCACTAACATTGTTAATGTGGACAATCTTACAGACACAATCACCAAAAGGGCCTTTCTCTCTCTCTCCAGTCAGCAAAATTCTCTTCTCAAGCTGAAGCCTGGTCATGCTCATGTGTGTTTCTCCCATCTGGACTGGCCTACTCTGACTCTCTACCTCAGGCTAGATAAGCAACAAAGACAGAGTTAGTTACAAAACTGTGGTACCTCCCCTGCCACAAAGCAAGCCAAAGAAGCCCACAGTCCCCTGCCCGACCTCATGTCTTTTCCTCACAAACTCTGAACCACCACTGATTTTCATGAAGAGCAAGTTGAAGCTGCTTGAACATCTGCTTCTCCTTGCTATACCCAGTTGCAGCTGGAAACCTGTGCTTAGCAGAGTCCACCCCCACCAGGCTCCTGTAGCATCTTCAGACAGCAGACCTTCAGCTCCAGAGCATCTTCCCAGAAGAGATAAAGCATTCTGCTTTGCTCATGCCCACATTACGTTGCAAGATGCTAACATAACATTCATCAAAAGATCCAAGCAAAAGAAAATATGACATATTCAAGAGTGTTAGACAACTATTGAGCATTAAACAACAAAGGGCTGGCTAGGCCCCTCCTTTGGCTGCACTCTCTGGAATTTCTAGTTTATAGGCAGTGCTTAATTGCTAGAAGCATGCACCCTTTGCAACTGCATCAAAGTAGGACGTAAAGATTCAAGAGGAATAGCAAATGGTTTTCCTGGTGTTAGGTGAAGCATAACAGACTGCTCAAAATCCAACCACAAAATCTGATGGCAAGCCAGAAAGTGCAGGAATGTGCAGATTCAGTTTTCTCATAGTGGTCCATTGCATCTGTCCCTGCACAACATTTTCTAATGATGTAAGGGGTGTGAATGTGAGCAAAGGCAATACAGGATTTCCAGATGTGCTACAGAATGACTCAAACTTTCTGGGCTCTCGGTTTTTTAACACAAACTTGGCAGCTTTCTAAACACAGATCTTCAGTCTCCAAGAGCCAGAGTCATTGAGACAGCTATTTCATTTCTATACATAATTTCACCTGATAAACAACATGAAGACTGCATAACTTTCCCCAGGCTGGGAAGCCATGTCAGAGAAACAAGGGCTAGCAGGACTCTTTTGGTAGTAGGTAGACTACACAAATCAGACCACTAAACAGTATACAAAGCAGACAGTGTTGCTGGAGCAGCAATGATCCAAGGGTAAACAAAAGACTTTCCAGGAGAGTTAACGCCTTTTATTGGAAGAACTCATGCAGACAGGTCAAAATAGACAAGCTTCTAGCACTTGTTCACTGCTCTGTGGCAGGTGCAGAGACTGTATGTGGTTCAAGGGATTAGGAGCCATCAGAGAGTTGATGACAGGATCCTGAGTCAGCACTGGCACAGAGCAGACATTACAGCAATCAAGAAGATGCCCTGAGCTATAAGTCTAGGTTGAATCCAAATCAGTGTAAAAGCAATGTGAGGTTTTTTAGCACCCTCCTCCAAGCACTCAGCATTAGCAGTCTATGTAGAAGAGCAAAGAAATCCCCCTTTTGCATGTATTTACTAGAAGACCTCCCCTGATGGGTTGGAAATCCCTGCTGGCCACTTGTGGCCAGAATCAACAGGGTACTCACTGCTCGAATCACGGTGTGATGCTGATTGGTAACAGAGAGTGCAGCCTCATAGAGTGAGCTACATTCACTGCTCTGGAAACAGGCTTAGGCTGTAATTTAATCCACTGTGAAACTACAGGTATCATCTCATGCAAAAAGTCTGTCTTTGAAGAAAAATGACAAAAGGTAGGCTTAACTTACAATTTGAGGAAAATTGATCTGATTAGCCCCATCCTCACATGTATTGTAAAAGTATGAGAGCTCTGCTGGCATTTCCATTTAAAGAAAAGAAACAGCAGCACAAGTTAATACTGCCAAGAAGAGTGTGGTACATGATGGTATCTTGCTGACAAAAATCTGGCTTTCAGGGTAAAGAGCTGCAGCCCTCTTTGTGCAGGAATAAGGATTAGAACAAGATGTGCTCCTTTTTCTGCAGCTGTGCATGGCCCTGCTCAGGGCCTGCAGCCGCATTCCCAGTTCTTGAAGCCAAAGTAGTGGGATCATTCTGCCCATCTCACTCACCTGTTAACATGCAGAGTTGTTGGCTGGATACAAGCGGTATCTGTGTATGGTGCAAGCTGATGTGTACTTATGAAATTAGGTATTTCAGAAGATTAAGTTACCAGCCCCATTCAAATATACTGGACTGTGAAGAATTATACTACATTGCATGTGGTAATTTGTCCACATCTTCTCTTACTTTACTTTCATTTCCATGAAGAGGCGTCAGCAGCAATGTCCATGTCATACATCAGGCTACCTAAGTTGTTTCCAGAGACAGACATTGCATACAATCTCTATTAGACTCAGCACAGTGACCAATTAGGTTAATCTCAGAGGCAGACTCCTTGGGGATATCTCAGAGCATCTATTCTTTCTCAGGCCAGAGTTTCTGTTTTAAAGAGATGCAGCATCATCCAATTAAATGAACAACAGGTGTGAAAGGTAATAACCTAGACCTCTTTTGTGTCTGAAGACAGCACTCAGAATTCAGCTTGGTCCTAACCTCCCCTAAAAGGTCAAAAATTCTCTCCAATTACTAAGGGAATGAACTAGTGAAAACTTCAGCAACAGCATTAGATTTGACATGACAACATCTAAGGGATTTCTTTATATATATTTTTAGAAAAGCAACTTAAGCTGCTGGGGCCTGGGGTCACCAGAATTCTGTTTGGCTTAGTGCAACAATGGTCTTACAGGTGAGATGTAGTCAAGACAAAGTCTATCCACTCAGCTCCCATGGTTCTGATTTCCCACAGTGATCCTATCTTTTGCATTCCTGGTAAAAACCATAATCTATCACCTAAGCTGGCACCAGGAAGACAGCAAACCAGACTTCTACAAATTACTCTGCCGTGACTTCCTTTGTAGCTTTAATAGTTCTCCTGCAGAACACCGGTAACACCCTACACTTACCTCAATAATAAATCGTGTGCATTACTTCAGGCACTGTCTGTACTAAAAAGATGCTCAGATCATGAAAAGAAATCCTCTCCTAGCTCTAGCTGTGCCAGCTAAAAATATCACCCATCCCCTCCTACCCTGCTGCTTTTCACTGCTTGTCTCCCAGATCTTACTGCTCCCACACCTCCTGCCAGTGGCAATGTTTGTGTGAGTGCTCCCTGACTCAGTTCAAGCAAGGCCATTCGATCTGTTCGAGCAAACCCAGCTGACATTGCCCGGAAGAGCTGAGGGCAAGCTCACAAAACCCCTTCTGCCTCCAGAGGTATCTCCAGCAGTACAACCAGCTTGGGTTAGCCTTCAAGTGGCACACCTGTTTGTTTGCAATGGGAAAAAGTCTGGCCACACCATCAGTGGTGGGAGCTAGGTCACTCAGCCAGCAGCACAGCCCTTTTGAGAGACACAGCAAATGCAAGTGGGAGTTACATCATTGGCCCAAATGACATCAGCTAAACTGACAAGAGCATTCTTTTTCATGTGTCTCTAAGTATCTCATCTTTCATGAAGCTACATATCTCCACCACAGCTCAACAGGCAGTGAGATGCCAGGAAAGACCAGGGGAGTTTTGCCCCATGCTTTAAGCCATGTCAGAGTCCCAGTTGTCCAAGCTCTACAGCATGGTCCTGGTCTGATTGACCTCTGTTAGCCCTCTTGGAAGTTCGCAGGCTGGGATTTCCCCTGCACCCCGTGCAGTTATTTAGTAGACAAATATACAGTGCCATTCAATCCAGGTGGCAGAATTTAAAAGAGATTAAAATAAACATGCAAGTAGAAGAGTAGTACAAATGTTCCTAAATGGCATGCAAGCTTCCCCACTACACTGAACTGCTATTACATTAATATTTTAGGTACTTTCTGTCCTTTGACTAGAAAGAGTTAGTAAACTCACATTTTTCTGCTGGCTCGTCTCTTTTGTAGGAACCTTGTATCTCCTGCTGCAAAGGAAATGCCACTCCAGGAAACAATCCTTTTTGCACAGGTGAAAATGATCACACAACTAGCAAAGCAGAGATTTATATAGATCTAACATAAAATCACATAATTATTAGAGTTTACTTTGCCTCTGAGGTCAGCCTTGGGAAAAAATCAGCTAGAGTCAATACTTTGAAATTACTAAACTTGAATGGGTAGCACTTTCAGGTCCTTGGTCATGATCTATGTGTGACAAACTGAATACACATGTCAAAAAACACTAAAATCTACTATGTACCTAGTCAATAATTATCAAAAGAGGAAATTATATTTTCTGTTCTCTATAAAGTCATCTCATGCCTAGATAACTAAAGCTGTGTTTCTTTGAGTTATTATTTCTCCTAAATACACAGGAACAATCATTCTGGTACTTGTATAAATCTGCTGGCCTTGGCAGACGTACAGCAGGGATATACTTGACTCATGCTACATGGGGGAATTCCCAAGATGACTGTGAATTAGATTTCCTTTTCTCACCTCCTTCCCCCAGCTCTACGCACAAATGGAAGTAGGGTAGATTACGGTCATTCCTCTGCTAAAGTTTCATTATTACCCCTCAAAAAGTAACAATAAAAATTGTAAGAGGTGAAACATGCATCCAACACATCATCTCACAGCTCCCTCAGCATAAAGAATGCCCTGTATTGAGAGCACGCTGGAACTAACTCAAAGTTCTAGGCACAGGATCTTCTGCACCTGGAGCATATCCCATGGGAGCAGAGCAAACCACCACTGCAAATACTAATATATAATTCTGAGGAGTGATGTTTCAAACACCTGTGCCCTGGTTTCTGTAGATATTTATGCAGCACCCAAGAGGAACTCTCTAATAAAGTCAAGAAAAAGTGCTTGCCACAACCAGCTTTCAGAAACTCAAATATCTGATGGTCTTTCCCATACACATGGACTTTCCTTGCACCTCTTTTTCTTCTGCCTTGCTTCCTGTTCTCAACACCACCTTAATTCAAGTATCAGATTGAGGTGGTTATTACTTTAGAACAGTTAAATTAAATGCAAAAGCTTTGTAATTCACTTAACAATTAGCAAAGCCTCCAATACTGTTTTGCTGCAATTATCACTGCAAAATAACGATCCTTTTGTCTGCTCAAATAACTTACTCTTTTGGCAAGTCTGAATGACTCCAGTTGTTTAATGCATATCCCCATCATGCTAGGGCAGACCTCAGAGTCACTTTTGGCCCTGTGTATTGACTGAGGTCTTCAAGAACTTGTGATGAAACCCTGCCTGACCAAGCATCAGGCCCCAGTTCAGCACAGCACGTTATTCAGAATGCAAGTCCCCTTCAACTCAAAGTTAGGCAGATACTTGAATGTCTTGCTGAACAGAGATGGCAGCTGAACAGATAGCACATGCTTCAGTGCACTTTTAGAATGAGGTCTTAGAAGCAGATACACGTGGGCAAGGCTGTTCAGGTCAGTTTATCATGTTTTCCCAGCTGGAACTAGCCAGAGCTAACACATTGGTTCCATTTTCTTTCTGTATGTAATACACTGCAGTAGTTAAAGCTGCAGGTCACAAAAGTGTAATCTAGGGATCATGAGACAGTCATTAATCAATCAACCAGTGGAAATAGGAGCTGGGTAGATATCATTATCTCTACATTACAGATGAGACACAGAGAGTTTGCATAACAAAGCCAGAGAGAAAGAGAAGTCACGTTTCTTATTTCCCAGTTTTGCTCCATCTTTTCCTCTGAAATTTGTTTTCGCACTCTACAAGACTTCCTTCCCCAACTGCCATCCAATAATTTTCTTGGTTCAGAGACAAAGCTGACACCAGATCATGCCGAAAGCTCGTTAAAGCTCTTCTATACAAAAATCTGTTAAAGAAGTATAAAAGTAACCTTTCTTTCTTTTTTTTTTTTCAGATATCCCGTAAAAGCTACCTGAACACTGCAGTGACAGTTGATAAAAATAACAATGACAAGTAAAAACAATGACTAAACAAGAGTTTGGACATGGAACTAAACTGCATACAGTCTCCACTTGTCTGCACCCCAATTAGCAAAGAATGGAGACAAGCATCACACTGGTCTACAAACAGGACAAGAAAAGGATCGACAAGTAACTGAAGGAAAAGAACTGCAGGAGTCAACTGTCAGAGCAGAGAGGTTACAGAAAAAGAGAGAGAGAGAGGTTTGCCCATTGCCCTGGAGTAATGGCTAGCCTTTAACACATGGCCTCTGCTCCTGTCAGTATTTCTTCTTGGACAGGTTATCTCAGGAATTTATGCTTTCCAATAATTACCTTTCAGAGGGCTCTCACTTATCTTGCAAGAGGAATCCAACAGTAACCTGACCTGCATTGCTCATGAAATCACCATCCACCCCCTCTAACCTTACATCCCATCTCTCAAAGCAAAAGCAAGCAGCCCTTCCCAGACTTCCAGCACTGCATCAGCTGATAAAATTGCTTGGCAAAGTTGATAAAAATAAGAGTTTCAGTGCTTAATGTTACATAAACATAGATGAGCTAGCAGGCAAAAGCAGTACAATATTACAAGCAGGTTAAAATACCTTGTGTGGTAACATATTATCCAGAACTCAAGATGAACAATTGTCTTGCACCACCATAAGAAGCATTTTTACCCAAGCGTAAGTTTTATTTTTTTGCTGCAGCAGATCTCAGACCCAATCAGCATTGGCTTTAATAAATTTTGGGACTCTCAGGGCCCTTTAATTAAGCTCTCTTCCAGTTACTCTTTCAAGCTACCTTTCCACTGCTATGTGAATTGTTTTTCCTCTTAAAATATCAGTGCCAAAGGGAAGCTTTTGCTTTTGGCATTCACTCCAGAGCCATTTCAGATGAACTTGTCTATCTTTGCTCAAGTATATGTTATTACACTCAGTTTAATTATACTCCCATTCATGCTCTGATCAAGGCCCTCTCAGGTTGGCTTTTTGTGTAAGGGACTCCATTACATCCAGTACAAGCTGATGGGAACCCATTTATTCCCATTACCACAGCTAGAACAAGGAGAATGATTCTTATTTTTTATTTTGGATTTAATGAGATATCCCTTCAGCCAGTCAGTAGTGATAAGGAAATACTTCATTATCAAGTTCAGAGGAAATATCAGGCCTGATAGAAGAAGTAAAAAGTTGTGTAACATTCATCATGGAACCCTGTCATCAGTCTGAAACATATGGTCAGGGCACATAAACCATTAAATCTCGGTTGCAGAGGGGATTTCTCTCAATGGGCTTGCAGCCACTTTAGGGCAGGAACCCAGAGGAATCTTTCATTCTTTTTCCTACACTGGTTACCCAATTAACTTCAGCCTGGAATAATGTCCATGCCTCACTCTGGCTGCATTATTTTAAAGGAGTCACATATTGCATTCAGACCCATGAGAACTGTGGACAAATGCACACACTCTCTCAGGCATTCCCATACTCCTATAGGAACAGGATGGCACCACAAGAAAGAGTTTGATGTAGGGAGAGCATAAGAGAGGAGGGCAAGAGAAAGCTGCTGTTCCCTCATTAAACTTCAATAGGTGCCTAGGCCCAGCAATGCTGCACTACAGTTTGGATTTATGTTTCCCAATTAACAGAATTCACAGCATAAAGTTTTCTCTTTTTGTTTTAAAGGGGGAGAAAGAGGAGAAAAAACACATTCCAACTATTTGGCACAGCAAACTTCCCCAGCTATCCTCTGGGAACAAAAAGGGAGGGGGGGAAAAAAAGGCTTGTCACCACACAATTTAAAATAACCCATCTTTGCTGGCTCCGCTGTGTCTCAGGGGTAGATCCAAGCCTTAGCTCCCACCCATTAAGGCTGCAGGCCCAAAACACTTGACATTCATCAGGAGAAGCAAAACAGCTCCAAGGCAGTGGAAGGGGGAAGGGAAGAGTGTCTCCATGGGCAGGAGTTGAGAAGGGAATTAAAAGAAAGGATCTGCAAAAAGGTCACATGTAAGGAGGGCATGGAAGTCTTCTTCCAAAGACTATCACACATAGATGAATCCTCTTGGTGTAGTTGCTACTGAGCAAAAGCAGGCAGGTAAATGTCCTCTGCCCTGTGTGGGGTGCTTTCTATTGTGGTTAGCTTGGGAACTGTTATTTGATAGCAGCACTGTTGGCTGTATCACTTGAACAACAAGATGACGGTCTCCTTTCTCTCTAAAGTGTCTGCTCTTCTTCCCAAAGAGAACCACAAGCCACATACATGGAACGCAAAAAAAATCTAATCATCTTTAGTGAGGGTTATGAAAGAAAAACCCTTGAGATCCTCTTTGGAGATTTTGTGTAACATACACTCATCAGTTACACACTAAATTTTTCTCAGCATAAAAACTAGGAGACAGCACCACGTGACTCAATGAAACACAGAACACTTTTTGCAGAAAAGGGAAAACAATTGAATGTATTACATAGCTCAGCTTGAGTTCCTTAAAGCATCACATCTGAGCTCTGAAGGAATCAGTAGCTTAATCAGAGCCTCTCTGCTCAACAAACAAGCAGGCTTGGCCAATATTTCAAAGAAGTAGTGATCATTCTTTACTGTGATGTAGTCAAAGAAAGAAGCACAAAGATGGAGAGATGGAAAGCAAGTCTTCTCTGCAGCAGTCAGGAAGAAAGCAGAATTGCAGAGCTGTATGAGCCAGTCCTGGTGTGACACTGGCAGTGCACTAAAGCATCTGCTCACAGCTTACACCAACACACAACAATGATGGCACAGCATCAACCACAGCACAGCAGCAGGTACCACACCCTGCTGATCATGCTGCTCCCTCTCAGCCCATTCAAGAAGCAAACTTTTCAGGTTTGACTATCACTCATCTACAGCATTGCCAATACACAGATTGCATATATTTATAAATTAATCACTGCCACGTGGATTCCTAGGTATAACGCTGTCATGAATGATCTTGATACTTTACTTAAGAGGAGGTATAAGAACACACATATGGGTTTTCAATGCAATGGATGCCTGGTGTTCATTTGACATTTTATGTGTTGAGATACAACTCTTGTCATTCTTGTTGTGCGAGTAATGCAGAGCTGGGGGAATCTCATAACTTGATTTTCATGCAACTTCTTGCCAGAGAGAAGTTCAATTATAAGAAAACAATACACTTATATGAATGATAAGTTCATGCCTCATTTTTCTCTCCTCCTTTGGTCTAGCAAGCCAGAAGACTGAAGGAAATAGGGTAAGTCCAAGTGCAGAGCACATTAAACTAAAACAAACCTTCAGTATTGAAGTCAGCTGATAAACGGTTGGCATCTGTGTCTTCAGCCAGTGGCATCTTAGATGAAATTACGTCTGTTTCTACTAAGTACCTCCCACTCCACTTTACCCTTCATAAATTTGCCCATCAGCTAATGAGGTTTCTCAGTTTTGTCTGGTGCATGCAAAAGTGGAGAAACAGCTGGAAACTGCTGCGGCATCTGGAAAGTATCTGTGGCAAAAAATTCCTAGAGGATTTTGAGGTGGTAGCTGGTATGGCTATAATTTACTAGAGGATGACATGGTTTTGAGATTGTTTTTAATATCCCAAATCTGATAGATTTACAGAATACAGATACACTTTACAGAATCTTTATGCTGCACGCTTGTGCTTCGGTTTCTTTGATGTCTGTTTTCTGTTAATTCTGCCTACTTAAAGGAGATAATCTTGATAAAATGTTGGAGAAGAATCCCAGAACACCTGGTTCTGCAGAAAGAAGAGGACTAAGTTCTAGCAATATCTACTTTTTAGAGAGTTGTTAGTGCTCCAAAAACAGCAGTAAAAATATAGCTTGTCTCTGCAATTATCTGCTTCCTTCAGGATTGCATATTCTATAGTCACTTGAAGAACATGTTTATATAATATCCTGAAGGACCAAATGGCTACTGCAGTAATATTGTTCCATGTGATTTCAACTGTCAGTACATTTGAAAAGAGGAACACTACAAAAAAATTTTAAAGGGTGGAAACAGAAAAAAATGCAACTTGCTTTTGTAAAGCATTTAATATTGTAACAACAGGTAAATTATGATAAATTACAGTTCACCTTCAGTCTTGGTTTAAGGCCTGAACTTCAGAAACATAATTGCCCCATGCCATTGTACGTTTGGTGGCGATTTAAGTTTGCATAGACTGAGAACTCCATTTTGATTTCTCCTAGATTTACACTCATTTTACTAAGGTAAAAAGCTGCACAAGATGGAAGAAGAATGAGGCCACAGCATTGGTGTTGGTATTTGTCTATGTACTGGGGGATTTGTTCAAAGACTGTGAAAAAGGTTGAAAAGACAGGTATCAAATCAAATCAGTCCAGTGGGGAAACTTTTAATCATGGCTCCCACTGAACAAAACAGCAATACCATTGGGATTGACACATTTGAATAAGTAAGGAAAGATGGCAAGAAAAGACTGAAAAGGGATCAGTAAATGGAACAGCACACAGCAGGGACTGTGTGTCTTTGAACAACAAAGGACTGGAGATTACAAACTGAAAAGTGGAGCCCCATCTCTGCCAACTCTACAAAATAATATACAAGGCATTTACCACGCAAAGGTCCACAAAAACAGTGTACAAACTCCCAGTATTCTGAAAACACTTAAGATCTATAGTAAAAAAAAAAAAAAAAAAAAAAAAAAAATCACAGGTTCCTCAAGTCCTATAAGCTGCCCAAGAAACACAAACCTGTCATTACCAGTGCTCTAGGGCATGCAAAATTTCAAGGGGTTTGGGAGGCAAATGTGCTTAGATCATGTCAGGAAGTAATCCACATCCCATGCTACAGAGAAAAGCAAAGAAGACCTAGAAGACAGCAGATGACAAAGCACTCTAGGACTGTGGACTCCTCCTATCCATCCTTCTTTTCATATCACAATGTATACAAGGGATGATCAAACTTCAAAAATTTATAGGAAGGCCCATTCCAAATGATAAAGCTGAACCATCATGGTAGAGGGAAATAGGAAAAGTCAGGTCAGATAAAGCTCCAAATCTGGCCAGATTTGGAAGCTTTACAATGTAGTATTTGATTGGATCTTTACCAATAAGTTCCATCTTAAGCTTGAGTTTCAGGTACACCTGCTCTAACTGCAAAAGTAGGCAGGAAAGGGACTAAGTCCAAGTTCAAGAAGTTTTGCCCCTGACCTATGGGGAATAAGCCTTTTTTATCCTGATATTCCCACTTCTCTTCCTGTAATCCGGCTGCAACCCACACCTGGCATTTAACAGAATCACAAAATGATTTCTGTTGGAAGGGACCTTAAAGATAATCTAGTTCCAATGCCCTGACATGGGCAGGGACACCTTCCACTAAACCAGGTTATTTTCGTATTTTCATCTTTCAAAGCAGTGAAGTATTTACAATATTTCCAAATCAAACTATTCAAAAAGTCATGAGTTGGATCCTGTTTCTGAACTAGTAGATTATTTTAGTTGCAAATATTTCTACAGTCGGCAGAGACAGAAATTTCAGCAATAAAACTGGAAATTTCATGTAGTCCCCAGCTTCTAGGAGCTGGAGTTGCTAAGAAAGCAACATATTTTGAAAGCATTAACAAAATCACTATCAAATGCCTAGATAATAAAACCAGAATAATACTAGTATGTTAGACATTAGCACACATCTTAGCCAAAACTGGCAACTTGAGTTGAGGGAAACTTCTTTCTCCACCAGGAAGGTCTCCCTCAAATAAACCAACTCTAACTACAGTCTGTTTTTCTCTTATGAAGAAAATGCTCTTGTAGAAGATGACTGAACCACTTTCTGTGTGCTTCAGAGTACTCTTGACTTACATCAGTGCAAAAGGAGAATCAAGACACTTTGTACTATTCTTCCTGTAGCTTTGTAACAACAGAGGACATTTTAGAAGGACTGACAAGACTTTTAAAAGAGTGTACTGAAGGAGACAGTTTAGGCTACTAAAATTAAAGTAACTAATCAATCCAAAGGTAATTCTCTTTGTTTAACTTATGCCTTCACAGACTGTGAAACCTAAAGTTTGCAATCTGTTGCAGTCCCTGGAGCTTGATTCTGTGTTGAGCAAACAGAAAAATCAACCATGGGCAGAGCTCGAAGCAGTATCAGGAACCATTCTTATATTTTATTCACTCCACTTTTATTCATCCATCATGCTCTAAAACTTGCTGACAAAGTTGAAGTGTCAGGATACAGCAGAAGTCCCATCCCACAACACCATCCAATGATTTCTCCACAGCTACAGGGTCAAGACTGGATATAAAAATGGCTGCTCTTTTCTGAACAAAAATGGCCTCTAAATTTAGATCACAAACATACCTTTGATTTCCCTTCTCCCTTTCTTGAAATCTCCCAGGTAGAGGGTCCTGAAAACATGAGTCACTCCAAATAATAAATCTAATTGCTCCCTATTCTACCCCACAGAAAATCTGTTGAATACCACAGGGTGAAACAAGGGTGGACTTTGTCCTACCTTTCTGCTATAGATAGCATTTTACTGTCACTGGGGGAATAAAATAATCATAAGAGCATAATGATAGCATGTGTTGTGCTAGCTGCTTGCTGTTCTTCACGTGGGGCAATCACTGGCAATTCTCAGATTTAATCTCTCCCCTTCCCCAACCATGCAGTTGATTACCACTCTCATTCCCAGTTAAAAATCCTTGATCAGCGTAATGCACATAAAGGAGTCTCTGACCCCAGCTAAGGGAACCACAAGAGATGACATTTGGTTCTTTGAGAGAGGAATAGATAAAAAGGAAAAATGACAGCTGGAGTCAGGAGGAGCTAGTTAGTGGATTGCAGGCCCAGGAGGGTGCAGGGTGGGGGCCCAAGAAAGAGAAACAATAAGAGACTGCAGCCAGACTGTTTCCTCTCCTTCCCTAAATCTCCTTTGAGTCTGTAAGAATGACTGCAGCAGATGTCAGGACCCATGGGGATCACTCCTTTCGCTTTCTTATCTCCTAAAAAAAAAGTAACCTAGAAAGTAGAAGAAATATTGGAGAAAAAAGAAAAATGAACTAATATCTTTACTTTGACATGTGGGAATGAATACAAAGGTGAACACCACCTTGTAATGGCCTAAGTATGTAAATACACTGAAGCCAGGGGGAGGAATTTTTCTGTGTCTGATCCAACGGGTGCAAACATTTGCAGGATCTGACTGGGATTAACCTGTAGTTTCCACTTCAGGATACAAAGGGGAAATAAAATAAGCAAGCACAAGGCAAGCAGCAGTTGTGAGGAACATCCGTGTGCTTCCTCAACACACACAACACTGCCAGAGCTGGCTTGCAATCACACCTGGCCAGTGCCCTGGTTCTGGGAACATCCCCAGAAAGCAGCACTCCATCTGTGTGTGTGTGTGTGTGTGCATGCATGTGTGCTCCTGCCAGGGGGTGTTTCTCACCATGCGGCACTGAACACACAAGAGTTCATCCATTTCTAAAACATATCTGATTTGGCATTCCTCAGGACAGCAGAGAGAAACCAACAAATATTAGTCAAAGGCATTTTTGACCAGATTCACTGCCACTGGTGTAATTCCCTTGAAGCCCATGGAATTACACCAGAGAGAAAGAGGCTGGCCGCTTAACATTTGTGACTTGCCAAATTGTACATCTGTGTTGGTTCTTTTGTTTTGGAGACAAAAATTCTACATATTATCGTTATGAAAGGTTAATTTTTCTCGTAGAAAGATCATATTCTCACAAAGTCTTCCATCCAGTGAGTCTGTTTTACTTCATTCCATACACTCACAGAGGGACACCATGCTTTTTCAGACTTGCAAATACATGAAGGTGCACAGACACTGATGATTTTAAATGCTTCACAGCAGAAGTCAGTCCCTGTCACAGAAGAACTTAGCAATGACAAAGTCGGATGAGCCTTCAGATCTTTCCAAGATTCATATAAGGCGTTTTAAAATGAAATTTTAAAATTCATTTTAAACATACAAGTTGAAACCAAGTGTTTTGGCTTTGTGCATCAGAAGCAAGAGGAAGCCCAGGAACTGCAGAAGGGGAGACCAAGTTCTGACAACAGAACACATTTGTATCCATTCACAGAAGGGAAGCTGCATGTACTCAAGGCACACTCATTGTTAGAAGAAAGGTTTTAATCCAGATTTTTCCAAAATCTGTAATCCCATCCTTTATAACAATAGGTTTCAAAACCACAATCATTTGGAGGTTTCCCATTTCATCATTCAGGTAAACCTACTCAAAGAGAAGGAAGCTGTGCGAAGTCCTGAAAAATAAAAAAAAACAGCCCACTACTGTTTTACTTTGATGGGCTAGTTAGGAACCATCCATCCAGACCATTTATTTGACTCAAAAGTAAAAAGTAGTTTACAGCAAAATGCACAGAATCTAATCTAGATGAACCTATCTAGATGAACCTAACAGTTAAAATGCATCACCAGCTCTGAATATTATCTTGGAGATGGCAACAATAGAAAGCAAGCAATCGATGACACAGCTTCTCCACCAATTAGGAACCAATGTTCCTCTCCTGGGTACAACCACTGAGATTAACTGGGCCCTTCCACCTCTCCTTATTTCTCAAGCACCCAATATTCTCCTTAGCACCTTGTCTAGCAAACACGATGGAAGACCCAGCACCAAAACCACTGTACAACACTCAACAGCAGTCTCCCACACCTGCACCTGGAGGGCAAAGACGAATCCTGTTACAGAAAAACATGTGAGCACTCCAGTCAGGGACCATGTTGGTACATGTTTATGCAATGCCTGTGCAGCAGGGCCCAAATGCAGAGTGGAGCCTTTGGGCACAGGGCAGACTTCTTCTCTCTGAATTTAGGAAAAATCATACAAGATTACTAAACCATATTTGTTTGGTCTTAAGTTAAGAACAATTTATCTGCTTTCTCTTTAAAGAGAAAGTAACCAGTAACTCACTACTTGGTTTTCATGTTATTTTCATCTGAAAGTCAAACCTGCTATGATGGGAATGAGCTCAGCCAAAACCAAAAAAAACAGGGCACCAGTGTAACTGGAAAAAGAGAGCAACAGTCTGAGAAGGGGAAGTACTTAGCATGTATCATGCAAGGGAAAAGATTAAAATAAAAAAGACAAGGAAGAACACTAATTAAAGACACAATGTGGATGCAGGAGAACACACAAAGATCCCCCCCACCTCACCCCTGCCATCCGTATGACAGTGCTGCTTTGTGGAACAGAACAATAGGTACATTATGCTAACCTATAATTATCCCAAAAAGAATGATAGCAAAGTCAAGGCATTACATGAACATTGGAATATTGGATACAATCCCATAAGAAGCAAGAGGGTGGAGGAGGAGCTTTAAAAAGAGATTGAAACCTTCCCAGCACAGAACATCAAAGACAAAATTTCAGGTTCTCTTCACATTTATTTGGGTTTTTCTTTTATTTGATGTAATGATTTAAACACAGTTCCCTTTTTCATGTATTTCTTGGCTTCTTTATGCTGCAATTTGTTCCAGCACTGTAACATCCTCCTTCAAGAGCATGGTGGATTTAGCATGAGCAGGAGCTCAGCCTGGTGCATGAGTGCACCATGTGTATGAGCAGCAGGAGGCGAGAGTGGTGGATGGAGATGAGCGCCAGCTCCGGACACAGACAAGCAAAGGGGCTGGAGATGCAGTGAATGCATAATCCAGGGTTACCAAGGCACACAGGCATGCAATACCTGCGCTCCCATTCCAATCAGATAGCAGGGTTTGAGATACAGGAAGCAGTGAGGCACAACTCTACACCTGTTTAAGACATGCCACTTGCATTCATAAAGTTATGCAATAGTGGGGAAGTACTGAAATCAAGACTTGGAGTAATGTGGGTTTTTTGCTCCTTCTGTCTGTTTTTAAGAGACAGTATGTTGCACTAGACACATCCTTGACTCAAAAAGAGTGGAGTAACCTATCAATTCTGTAAAATCTGAATGTTCCTTCTTGATTTTTCTTTTAATACAATAGTAACTATGACCACCTGGTATAAACAATCACTTGGTCCATGGACAATGAAGGGGTATGCAAAAAAAGCAGACAAACATAAGCACTTTTTCCTTTAGTCCTTCTAAGTGAACCCTGATCCTCCCTGTAGATACTACTGATTGAGCCCTTGCTTCCTCCAGAGAGAATATCCAATCACTCCAGCACACTGTGTCTCCAAATAATGAGCAAAGATTTTTTTTTTAAATCCTGAAAACACTGAAGATCAGCCCTCTTAAGATGTTGCCACACAACTTGTACTCAGCTGTACACAGGCCTTGCATTTCTGTTGAAGACCACCTGACTGCAGCATGGTCAGACACACTTCCAATGAGCTACAGGGTGGTTCTGCACTGCAGCAAGGAAATACCAATATAAACAGTTATTAAAGGTATTTACAGCCCTGTAGTGACAGCCTACATTGCAGGGCAGCGCTCAAGCTCTGTTCCCTAAGGGATTCAGACCTCATTATTGTGCAGTGTTGGAAAGGGAATACAGTAGCACCTACTTGACACAAAGCAGGACACCATCTGACCAGGCAGCTGACAGTGTTTAACCTCTGTGGGAGGAGCTCAGGGCTGCTGCTGCGTTCACCTAGACCCAGAATGGGGCAAAGACAAGAAACTGTGTAGCCCTGCAGCAGTGCAGGAGACAATCAGCAGTATCTCACCTTTGTGAGGGAAGCTCCTGTGGAGCTTAAGAGGCAAAGAGAACTGGAAGGGACTGTTTTGCATGGAGGTAAAAGTTAAATTTTCTCCCAGGCTAGAAGTAACTTGGGACTGGGTTACTGACTCTTTAGAAGCGAGGTCCTGTCATTCAGCTGTGTGACCCTCCATCTTTGTAATTGGGGATCAGCTCCTGAGCCAGCCTACTGCAAGGGGATGTGAGAGTGGGGCTGAGCCTGAACTTTGCAGGCAGTCAGAGAACCTGAAAGCAGCTTTTGTACACCAAAGGCCTCCAGTATTGTAATTTTGGGAAAACAAAGTAGGTGTATGCATTCTCTCTGCATATACACCACTTGCAGCCCTGCCTGCAGCCACCACCTAAAAGGTCAGATCCCATGCTCTAGAAAACAGGAGTTTCTTAAGCCTTCATCTATTCATTTTGCTAATTGGTCCCTAATCCCCTCTCATTTTTTGCTGCCCCAAACCAGCAGGGAGAGGAATAGAAAAGATACGATGCATTCCTGTGCTCCATCATGTCTCCTCACACCAAGCAGACAAAAAGACAGTAACATCTGCAAGAAAGATAAGTCACTCTCTGTCTCCATTCAGCAGAGTGGGGACCTTCTCTGTTCTTGCTAACAGGTGTTAATACAGAAGGGACCAAGAAGTGCTCTCAGTTGCATCACATTAAGAAGAAAAAAATTAGCAACACTCCATTAACATGGGAAGAATAGTTCCTGATGTCATACTCCTGAAGCTGTGAGCAGAATCTGGCATACAAGCAATTATAGAAGTAATTTAGAGAATTACAGGAATCATTTAAGACAGCCAGAACAACAGGGCAAAAATACAGCTTATTTAAAGAGAATGCTGGATAGGGCAGTGCTGACCCCTTTTTTTTCATTCTGGAACAGATAACCTCAATAACTACAACCATTTTTATTTGGACACTATGTAATGGAAAACTTACTCTTGCCATTCACACTTCTCTCACTACAGACACCCAGCTGACCTCATAGCTCTCCTCCCTCTGCCACATCCACACATACACAACTTGCTTCTCTGGGCAGAGCAGCAACTCATATTTCATCCGTACCACGGGCTTCATTTGTAACTCTGCCCACCAAGTGTTGTCAAAAGGCTGGAAAGGACACTGGAATGAAATCTATGCAGCTCTTTGGCCTTCTGAACGATTACAACTATGATACTTAAACCTGCTAATGTGCTAAGCATTTTCTGGCAAAGCTGGTGGGTTACTATGGCATTTTGAGAGGGGGCAGGAGCTTGGAAAGATGTCTTCCTTGCGGAGGAGAAGAAGGAAGGAGACAAAAATGAAGCAAAGTGAATTGCTCAGCAGTCTGATACTCAGCAAACTCCTCAAACTTGCAGTAACAAGGGTTACATTTCAAAGATTCAGAAACAGCTTTCCAGGACAAAAATAAACTTGTGTGTTCCTGCCAGGTGGATACACAGCACTGCCTTTTGATGAATGTCTTTTGATTTTCTTGAAGTAGTAATTCCCTTCCTCTTGCCCTGTTCTGACTTCAGTCAAAGCGATGTCTTGCAGGTTTATTCTCATGCTTTCCATTTTTTTCAGCAGAAATCACTCTATCTTTACATCCTTTTTTGACTTAAATCAGATGAGAACCCTAGAGGAAGCCAGCCCAGAAGCACCACAGGCTTTGTTATGTGGAAAAGCTCCTGGCCTAAAGTGCTGACCATGAGCAGCTGCTCGCCATTCCTACTAAAGCAGGGAGCTGGGCAGGTGCTGCTGAGAAGCCTGGCAAGGTATGGGGAGCCTGTCAGAGCCCCAGGCAGGCACCTCAGGCAGCATGGCCCCACAACTCAGCACATCTCCTCTTGTAAGAACTTTTGTATGTTTCCTTCTTGCCCACTGTTCCCATATGTTTTTACAAGAACCAGAATATTAAAGAAAAAGTGCTAAACTGTAGTGATAAGGAACAGCAAGAAACAAAAGTACACCAAATACTACAGTATTTGACATCCACTCCGCTCACACACGTGTAATGCTGGAAAAAGGGAACATGTCTGGAACAAAAGAGGTGCAACCAGAAAGCCAGGGCTCACTCAAATTACACTACTGAGCACAGCAGTTTTGCAAAGTAACAAAATTCCATGCTTAAAATTTTGTTATGGCTGGTCTATTTTACCAAGGGAGAAAGTAAAAGTGCATTTGTTATATGTCTGGTAGATAAAAAGATACAAAATGTGTCTTCCTTGAGGAAGCTCATTTATGGTGTGAGTTTCTTTACTCAATTAACAAGGGGCAGGAAGAGAGGAAATGGCTTCAAATTGGACCAGGACATGTCAAGGTTGGATATTTGGAAAAAAGTTTTTCACCAAAAGAGTTACCAAGCACTGGAACAGACTGCCCAGACAAGTGCTTAAGTCACCATCCTTGGAGGTATTTAAAAGACATTTAGATGTGGAACTCCGGTGCTGCATTAATAGTTGGACTCAATGATCTCAATGGCTTTTTCCAACCTATATGATTCTATGACAGTCAACATTATGTGCAAGAGTAGTTTTTGATCTGAGAATATGTTAAAATAGTAAAACAGCACAGAACTGATTAGTAGCACCAGAAATATACAGAAACAAACCGAAGAGTCAGTCTTATTGTAAAATCAAGACCTCAGCTTTTTCTTTAAAACCTAGCACATTCTGGAGGGCTCAAAATGGTCTCTCTTTGCCCTCTTTAACAGAAACAGATCTAAAAAAAATCATTGCACCTGGGAACATTTAGTGGAGAAAACTAGGAGTAAGCAGAAATGTCTGCTTAGCAGAGTTACAAGAAAGTAAGAGAGAAGCAAGTTGGCCCCTTCTCCAGACCTCTGTGCACTTTCATTAATGTCACAACAGTCCCTATTTGAAATAAAATTAAACACCATCTCTTCATGCCCCTCAATATCATCAACAATTTTTTCCTGCTGGCACTGTGGGTTGTTCTTCCCTTTTTGGAGGGTCTGGAGACTACACAGGGCCTAGGGATATATACCAAAAAGAAGCAAACAGTAGTCAGTTTCACCACTGAGACATTTCAGACAACATCCTGCCCTTGCTCTCCCAGCTGTGGGCTGCTAGATCAATTGCTTTGTGCCATCTCCCTATCCTGCAGGTGCTACCTGATATAACCTACTTAAGGGTAGAGTCTCAGTGAAAGTCAACACTCCACCACACACATGAGGACAAATAAGCAACACTGAAGGCTGCTGAGCTCTATTTTTCATCACTGAAGGCTGCAGACCAAAATGTGCAGCACAAACTCAGCATTACAAAGTGGCAGCACAATTCCTGAAGAAAGGTCTGGACCAGGCCAGAGAACCTTGCTCACTTCCAGTCAAGTGTAAATGCTGCAAACTTTCTTGGTCAACACAGGCACCTGCTTTCAATCTACAAACACTGCCTATCTCTACAAAGCTCTCCTCCTGAGGGCTTTACTGAATTATACCCTACAGGAGCCCCTTGAGGGATTTATCTGCTCTTCTGCTGATAGAGAAGCTACAGGCATGGGGATGTGAACTGTCTCCAAGCACAGGACCTGTACATTACCTTCAACACCTGCACTATTTTAATCAACTAGACATGCTTTATCTGCTTCCTTGCCTACTACATGGCCATTTTGTGCCTTCTGTGCCACAGTCCCACAATCAGTTAAAGACAGCAGTAGCTTGCACTGACCTTGAAATAAATGTCCTCTACCCTTCTCCTCCCACTGTTCCCATCATGTCTGTCTTCCCCCGCTATGCCACACAAGCTCTCACACAATCACTAAATGTAAAAGAATGATGTAAAAACAAAGCAAAATGCTTTAAGTGCAATGGGTTCTCTTGCCTTAACCACTTCACATCTGGTACAAGGAAAGGCAGTGTCAGGTTGGGACATATGGTCAGGAACTGCTGGCAGACAAGACTGCAGCACTGGCTGAAACCAATTACAGACCTACACTTGAGTCAGCAAGTCCTACACATCCTTCACCCATCCAGCTTTTTCTTTTTTTTTTTTCATATTTTGAAAGAAATGGAAGCAAGGAGGTTTTAGGACTTGCCTCTGTTGTTTCAATGTATCACAAGGCTCTTCACCCTCACTCTCAGCAGTCATTAACTCGTTAACCAGCCTCATTTTGCTCTATTAGCCTCTTCACAGTTTCTGCCATCCATGCTGCAAAACAAGTGTGATCATACAGACGCTCTGAAGAGGACAAGACAGTTTTCCCAGACACATTAGTCAATGTTACTGTGCCCACTACCTTGGGCCTTCCATGAGGCCACAAAGTTCAACTTTCCTGCTATTTTTTCTTGCAGCACTGTTCCTCTACCCCCTTTTCTCTCATCCTGCACTACCAACCATACATCCTTCTATCTATCCACCCTGTCCAGTTTATCTCTGCATGCAAGCAAGACATTAATATACTTCCAAGAGCAAATATAACAAAAAACATGGCTGGATCTCTCATTAAGAGACTACCCTTGACAGAAGCCCAGATGTGGTTCCCTATTCACCTAGATGATATTGTGAAGGTGCACCAACAGAGACTCCAAAGAAGAAAGAAGCAGTGTTTAGAGACAGAAGAAAAATTCCTCCAAAACGGATAATCTGCACAACCCTGTCAACAGGAAGAACAATTACTCCTGTGCATTTGTCAACATATCAGCAAAAAAAGTATCACTCTTTCAAAAAGAACCATTCATAAGAAACAGGCATAACCCTTGTGATATTGCTCACACTGGATGCACCATTGCAGAATATGGAGTTCAATTCTGCATGTGCTGTGACTTTTTACCCCTAGCTCCACCTTTGTACACTGCAGAATCCCATTATAGTAAATCCCAGTGGTGATTCAGAAAAGAAAATTTATGAACATTGTATTCCATTTAAATTAATGTGGCTACCAGTGGAAGCTACATAGGCAAAACAAGGCTTATATATGAAAAAAACTATGAAAGGAAATGAGTTTGTCACATGTCCTCTAAGCACCATCGTGTTACATGAAGAGTCTGCCACTTGCAACTTCATGCCCAAGGCCTTTGCCAGAAGTTACCACCCTTGCCACCAGCCAAGGGGCTTGTGTAAGCATTCCCTAACCATCAGTTGAGACAAACTCAAGTAAAGAGACCTGCTGCTTAAATTGTTTATGCTAATCTGAATTACTTTTAAAAGAGATATCTAAAAGAAGCTTAGGTGGCACACTGAGGGGATATTAACTTTCAACAGAGAAGCAAAGGCAAACTAAAGGAACAAGTGCTTCAGCTGCACAACTGCAGCTCAAAATACATACATATATTGCCTTGGCCTACAGCCATGCAGCGTGATGCAGATAACTACAGTCACATGTTTGGTTCAAGCATAATGACTTCAGCTTTTCATCAAGCTATGATATGTAAACAGTGTGTCTATAAATAAATAAATATGCCTCTCCAATGCTCTTGGTAGCCTCAACAATCTTCTGTTATGTGTTAAAACAAACAGACAGAAACTTTGCTGCTTCTGGATCAGCTCACACTGCATCCAGTACAACCACCAAGCACTTGTACATCAAGTACTTGGTGATGTCTCAAGTACATCACCAGCAGAAGGATTTCAGAACAGCCCCTAACTACCAAAGCCCCAGTGACTCAAGAAATAAATCAGAATCTCTTGGGATGCTCTGCAATTCATAAATATCCCAGGCAGTACAGAGTGCATAGCTGGTATTTCACAAAGCAACATTCTGCCCTCAGTTCTGAGTCACTGTTGACTCAAAGCCCACACTTGATGTTAATGGAACACTGTGCAGATGCCCAAATCGCCCCTGAGGTGGAGGTCCTGACAGACCATGATTGCTTGAGATTCTGTAGAAATTATCATATGAGTAAAATGGACACCAGGGGCAGACCACACTCCATTAAACTTCATCAGTGAATTTGACCTCATGAAAACAAAGAGAAACTTATTCCTAGAGGAAGGAGGAAGAGGAGCTGGGTGGTGATTTTGTAATACTCATGCTAGGCTGTGAGTGCTCCTGGGAAAAGCACTCACCTTCTGTTCCATCCACAAGAAAAACCTCTCTACAGTGGGGTGGGAAGGGTGGAAATCTCTTGTAACAAAGCTTCCAATAATAGGAATACAACCAACTTCAAAGTTCACGTTCCTATCAAAAGCTTTTTAACCTCCTGTTAACAGAAGTCATATTGAAGGTCACTGTACAGAAGACACTAGGAAAAGAAAAGCTAATGCACCTCTGTTTGCTTACACTGCAGTTTTGACAATTCTTTGCTTAAATCTGGATATTGCCATTTTCCACAACTTTCATACAGAGATGAGAAAAAAAAATAGTTTAAAACAACTAGAAGGCAAATCTAATGCCTGAGTTTTCTGACTTGGAATTTCATGCTAGAAGTCCCTTTTAATGCCTCCAGTTCAGAGTATTTTTCCATTTTCTTCCTCCAAAATTTGTACAGCCAGAAACAGACACCATATTTCCATGTTGTAACTACCCTTATAAATATTTTATAATGTACATATACTTGTACTTGAATAAACCCTATATAGGAAATTAATAACTAAATTTTTAGACTATAGGTAACTCTGGAAACTAAAATAAACTGCCTTCTCTCACACACCAGCAATTTGGGGTAGGCACACAAAGCTAGCTAATTGTTTCAGGCCTAACTTACGGCTTTGGGAGGTTTTATTGCAGCTCTCTAGCCAGCCACCTTGGAATCTCACTAGCAAATTGTTTCAGTTGTGATTTGGACACAAACTGCCTGGTCTGGCACTGCCTAGTTTGAGCTAAGATTCCACTTGAGCACAGCACTGCTCTGGGAGAGCAGAAACATCTGCCTTTCCTGCAGGCTCACTATCCCACAAGAGCACTTTCACACTATTTTGGCTATTCTTTGGCTACTCCATTTGCAAGCAGGAATGTAAAAGTGGTAGAGGAAGTAGTTTTTACTTTTCAGAAATTTGTCATCCAAGATGCTTCAGTTCTAGTAAAGACTTCATTTTCTTCTTATTAAATCTGAACTTATTTTGCTATTCCTACCTGAGGCTCCCTGATGTACAGTACAAAAATGAGAATTTGCACAACTGCCTCAGTCTAGTGTACCTAACTTTTGCCCTTTATACTGATGGGACAAGTGAGAAGTGAACCCAGAGCTGTACTTTGTCTGTTAGATGCCAAAGTACCATAACTGGTGCAAGTCAACAGACACCTTGACCACCATATTTTTCTCTATGTGGTTCATAGTTAACTAGGAAGATCCATTAACAAAAAAGTTACTGGCAAGTAATAGCATCTTTGTAAAGCATGGAAAGCCCCAGTTATGAGCCATTTAAATCTGTAGTGAAGACTCAAGTTTTTCAGCCACCCTTTTCAATAAAGAGGAGGGGGGAAACCACAAAGAAATACATTGAGAGAATTTAATGAAACTTGCATCCTCACACAGTGTCTTGGGAATCAAAACCCTGTCAGTAGCAGTCAGATTACAGTACCATCAGCACCTGTACTACAGTGAGCCTATTTCTTCAGGACGACATGTGCCAAAAAGCAAGTTACCTAAAGAGATTGTACCAATTTCTGCTAGGCATAAACGTCCTCATCTAGCATCAGCTGCAATGGTGATGGTACCACTATACCAGAGGTTACTGACCCAGTTGTGTTGAAGAAGGTTTCCAATTTTCATTGAGCAAAAGAGACTGGGTTAGGTTGAATGGTTTAAAGTGGTGGCCAGAACTAAACTGATTGATGTCACCTGAAATGAAAGCACACAAACTGCTTTGCTAGGAGGCTGTGGCAGCAGTAATTTCTGGAAGCAAGGAAGTCACAAGTCGCTTATAATTGCAACATCCTTCATCAAAAGTTGTCTATTTCTGGACTAACTGCATTGGTTAAAACATGTATGTGTTTAACTCAGTGACTTTCTATATGACTTTATTTTGTTTTAGATAAGTATTACATTGATTTACCTTAAATCAGCTGCTTAGCAATTTACTTTCTAGCTGAAATAATAAAAAGAATCCACTTATCTCACATATTCAAGGCCTAGTAATGGTACACATTAGCAGGGTAGCCTGTGGGAAAGCTTCCATTCCTGATGACAATATTAGACAAGCTCATCAGGACGAAGATTTAACCCAACAGATCTGTAAATCCAGCAACAAGAAGTAACTTCAGTGAAATCTATTTCAATGTGGAAAGAAACAAGCCTACAACAAACTGTAGTAAAGTGTGTTATCTCATTTGTCCTAAAGAAGGATGCCTCTGATGTGGAAAGCATTTACAGGGTCACAGAGTACAAGATATTCTAATGATAAATCTTTGATCCATTACTTGGTTTCTAGGGACAAAATTTGTTTCTGATGTAGTTTCACTGAAGTAAGAGTTATGCCAAAGATAAACTCCCTGGTTAAATATTCTTTGGAGAAAATACCATGTTACAGGGAAAAAACAAAAGGAGATTTCACACCACGTAACTGTTAAGTATATTTTCTAGCATGAAAAACAGGGTTGTGGAGAAATTAAAGTGGCAGCTGACCTTAGGAAGAAAATCAAGGTACATATTAAGACTTCAGCACTTGCTTTGCAGAATATCAGAGTTACACTTGTTGTCTTAGCTAAAAATACTAGGTGAGAGCACTCTAATTGAGCTATATACTTGAGAACTTGAACTCTTGCCTCTTGCAAAAAGAGCAACACCTGTTCATAAGATGGACAGACCACTCAGTGTTCAGAAGTGACTGAAACAATAACCAAGCCTGTGTTCTGCATTTGCTTTAAATCCCTCAATGGCCATTCTTATCCTTGGCTCAAATATGCTCTGGAGCTTGTAACTGGCTCTCACTAAACTCTGGTCTCTCACACAGCAGGAATTCCAGCCTAGTTGAAAAATTTTACTTATTCCTGTGATACATTTTGTTGCAGTGCAAATCCTAGGGACACTGAGTGTAGCTGTTTCTCAGGTGAACATGACCCCATCATGTGAAAACAGAAATTCCCAACCAGTCATCCAGTGCTTTCACCAATATCCTTCAGGACAGCCTGTGGCACAGGGTCTGCCTGATCCCTGATCCCAGCTGCAGATCCCTGACTTCCCTTCCCCACTATTCTCACGAGTACCTTTGTGCTTACAAGAGATGTGCTGAGCTTCCTGCTGGTAACTGCTTCCCAACATTCCATCTTAGATTATGCAAGATGCTCACTCAAGGGCTGATGTGTAAACGTGAAGTAATTTGTTTAAATACATATTTCTTTGGCCAGCCTTGTGCTGTGCCCTGTCATTCAGTAAAGCCACATTAGATTCCTGTCCCAGGCTTTTTTGTTGAGTTTTTTCTTTCCTCCCTGGAGTGACAGGCTAATTAAGGAGTGACAGAGACTGGCTCAGAAGAGTCCTGTTCAAATATCAAAGCAACAGATGCAGCAAAACAGACAGACCTTCACTGCTAGCTGAAGCAGCTCTATCCCAGTGCACCATGCCACCACTGGCTTGTCACATAACATGAAAGAGACTCTGGCTTTCTTTTATCACCTCTCTAAACCAAGAGAACTGTGCAAGTTGTAGAAATTAAACCAGTGAAATCTAGGAACAACAGGAGAATCAGGTCTTTGGTGTTTTAAAATGAACCTTAAGCAGACAAAGAAAAAGAAGGAGGGGAAGTAATCTCACATGTGTCAGAGAGGAATGTTGGCTTTGTTTAGCCAGTGACTTCAGCAAGAATGAAATTAGCTTGTGATAGCTGCAAAATAAAGTTGAATCCATTGTGCCATTGCTATCAGGCAGTATCAGAGTTTGATGTAACTGGAATACATTGCTCTGTAAACCACAAAGGGCATAGGCCACTTACTAATGAACAAGGGGGTGAACAGCACAGTCATGCAGCTCCCCAGAAACATCCTGCTCTGCTCCCCCACCTCCACTCTGAGCTCTGGCTGTACAGAGCAATTCTTGCCTCTTTCATTTCGGCCATAACACAACCACTGTTCAGTACATCATTAGGACTGCCTGAGCCAAACCCACTGCTCTCCACAAAACCACAGCTACTCTAAAGCATTATGTCACTGGGATGGCTCAGGCCTTTGAGGATTCACCTGAGACAGGAGATAGGAAACTGTGAATAGTGCTGTAAGAAAAAGCACAGGATTGCTGTTTGTCCTCTCTAATAACACAGAACCACAGAGAACACTTGCTGGAGGCCATACGGAGGTTAGTCCCGTGTGCATATTTTCAAAGGAAAACTACATCTGCCCATACAAAGAATTTTAAGGATTTTTAGCCCTCAGCCTGGCACAGATACAAAGGTGATGAACAAAATGTTCCTTCACAGGCTTCTGTTCTGTACCTTACTGTGGTCATTACACTGTCACACAGTGAAGCTAGACTTTCCACTGAGATCCTGACCACTGCCCAGAGATTTCCTGTTTGGTACTATGAAAAGGTGATTTATTTATGATTATTTTTTGAAAATTACTTACACTGGGTAAAATTTTCAGAAGACTACATCTTCTCCTTGAGTTACTACATTTGCACAATTCCATCTGTGGGCATGCCGCATTAAGGACAAATGAAACAGAAAGAGTCTAATGTGAGGAATTTACAATCTAAATTAAGCATAGCACAGCAAAGGTGACAAAAACCAGCAGCATGGGAGGACAAATGCCTCAACAGCAAGAGCCTACAGGATCTGTTCAGAAGGCGTAATGAATTTAATGATTCTTTTTCTCCTGTCATTTCACTCCCCACTTCCCCCCATTCATAATATTTAAATCTGCAGACACTGAACTCAGTCTTCATCTCAGTGAAGCAAAAGGCAACATTTCAAATCAGTAGTATCAGGATTTGGCTTCATATGCGGCATAAAAGCCTGGGGTGCACAGCAGCAAAGGCAGGCTAGCCTAAAAGGAGGATTTTATGAATGGTTTGGAGGAAAGTTGAGCAGCACAATGCACAGGGTCAAAGAGGCATCGTTATATGATACATGAAAATGCATAGAGACATTTATGGCAGGAGAATGCTGGAGCAACTCAGCAAGCTGGATTAGGAGAAAAGGCTGGCACAATAAATAAAGCATTCGGATACAGGAGGTGAAATCCTATTCCCGATTTCACCTATATAAAGCCACTGACTTAACTGCAAAGAGAAAAAATATATAGTTGAAAAGAATCAGAAAGGTCAGGAGGGAGACATTAAGTATATTGAAGACAGGGATGTGGTGCTAGAGTTGGAGAAGTCCAAAAAACATCACAGGGGGTCTGCCAGGTATGGGCAGGAGACACTGGTGGCCCAGGGTAGAGGAAAATGTGTTTTAACAATTATTGTGTTGTTCTTGTATAATAAAAGAGAAGGGGAGGCCCAAAGGATGAAAAAAGGGGCACTAAAGAATGGGCTAATTAAAAATGGCAATTAGTGGTACTTCAGCCTCTTAATTGAAACAGAAAGCAATAGAATGACCTTTGTTACATGAAAAAGAGTCAGCATTTCTGCTTGAAAAAAATGTAAGTACAATCAACATGAGAGGATGTTTACAAAGGTAAACATGCAGTTGGTGGGTAGATGCCTGTAGGAATGCAAAATAATGTAACTTACAGCAGTATTGAAAAGCAATATTCCCAGGTTGCAGCGAATTTCAGAACACAGATCTTTGGGACAGGTTGGAAGGGGAAGTGAAAGAGCATAGCAAAAAGAAATATAATCCTAATAGGATCTTAAAAATCATAAATAAAAAATAATAATCAACTGTGTGTTCTCTTCTCCAAGAATACCACAGGGAGTTTCCCTGGTACAGTAGAGGCATTAGGGAAGAGACCTCAGCGGTATCAAGAGCCACCATAGGAATTAACACCATCTGCTCCACAAAGCAGAGAAGGAGGAGAAAGGGGAAGAGATGAGCAATGCAACCTGAAACTTGGTAACAAACCACATCTCTACCTCGCAGAACTGCTCATAGAACATCAGCAGCAGCAATGAGGAAAAAATAGGCAAGCAAATATTTTTTAGAATCACAGAATGGTTTGGGTTGGAAGGCACCGTAAGGATCACTTAGTTCCAACTTCCCTGCCATGGACAGGAAGCATCAGCCACATATAAATACTAAAAGTAAAATTAAATATACATGGTGGTGGTCCTGATAGGGAATAAAGAAGGAGAATGATCCCATTCATTTCCTTGTGTACTCTGGAATGCTTCCAGCAAAGTCCATAAGGTGACCAAGATTTACAACAGTTGTAAGGATCTGGTCCAATGAGTTCATTTTCTTGCACTGCTGCATTATGAATTTAACAGAGTAAGTTCCAGGGAAGGGTTCTGTCACTATTACTTTATTTGGAATCAGCAGCACTAGTACAGAGGTTCCCCAGTTGGTGTAGACATGGTGTTTACACCAGAAAAGGAGAACCTGTAGCGGTCACGTTTTGTTTAATGGAAAGAACACAACTCTCCACACACACAGCCAAATGCTATTAGTCTCACTTAGCTGAGGAGTTCCAGGATTGCCGATAAGAGCAAGGCACCCCAAAATACTGGACTTGCTTACTTGAAAAGTCTCACTGACTTCATCATCACTCCAGATCATCCACAGATAGCAAATGACTGGTGGTAATGGCAAATGTGCCCAGTGCTGGGCTCCCAGCTGCCGCATGGGAGTGCAGCATCCTGCGCTATCAGGAACTGCACTGCCAAGGATTTTGTGTGCTATTTAAATGGCTACAGTGCATCAGGATGGCTAGCATCTCCTGATACACCAAGGAAAAGAAGCATGAAGAAGATATAAGCCTGTAGCAGGAGCTCCTTATCACTTTTGTCCTATGAAAATCTTCTGTAAGTATCTAGTTAAAATATACATCTCTGTTTCTCTTCGGAAGAACAAAAGCATGCATAGACCAAAGTCTGAGTCATCTTAACATAGATAATGTGAAAGGCCTAGAAAGCATCAAATGTCAGAAAGAACTTTGTTTTCAAAATGTGTGACAGACCTGCATAAACCCCAGCCTAGTCATTCTTCAAACTTGAGAGTAGCAAAGTACTAATTGTAACTAGATCTCAGGTTCAAGAGGAGACCTGTATTCACTAGGGCTGAATGCAACAGCACAGGTAAGCATCTGAGTGTGCACACAAACTGCTCTGGAGCCCAGACTGGGATTTTCCAGCAGTGGAGCGCTATTAAGCCAATTTTCCATTTTAATCCCTGACAGTTATTCAACTGGATTTGTAGTCTTCCTCCTCATTTCATAGAATCATTGAATGGTTTGGATTGGAAGGATCATCTCATTCCACCCCCTGCATGGGCAGAGACATCTTCCACTAGAGCAAGTAACTCAGAGCTCCATCCAGCCTGGCCTCGTACACTGCCAGGAATGGAGCATCCAAAACTTCTCTGGGCAACCTGTTCCAGTGCCTCACCACCCACACAGTAAAGATTTTTTTTCCTGATGTATCCAGTCTAATTCTACTTTCTTTCAGTTTATAGCCACTCCGCCTTGACCTATCACTACACGCCCTCATAAAAAGTCCCTCTCCAGCCATCTTGTAAGTCCTCTTTAGGCACTGGAAGGTGCTGCAAGGTCTCCATGGAGCCTTCTCTTCTCAATAGTGAACAAGTCTTACTCTCTTAGTCTTCACATGACAGATGCCATGTTTTCTTCATTAGGAAAACACTAGTCCAAGTCAAAGCTCTATACAAAGCATTTACACTATTAACATGTTATCGGATCAAGGTAAATGCTAAGTTTCAGCCAAGGGATCTAGATAATGGTTCACATACCAAAAGAGCCCTAATCCTAGAAACAGAGTTAACACGGGAAGGCCCCCAGGCAAAGTCAGGAAATTGAAGCATACCAACTGCTTTTCTTCATCTACTTTATATCTCACACAAAACAAAGGATCACAAGAAAACAAAGACAGAGATGACACTGGTCATTGAGTAACCCAAAATTGAAACTCTGCAGCTCCTCCTGCTTGGGTTACTCTGAAACACTTCAAAAGCAGTTATGAAATCATGCTAAACCTAAAGAAATGGCAGGAAGGAAACAGTCTCACCCCAGTTTTTGAGGCTGGCCCCAAGGGGAGAGAGCCTGAGCACTTCTAAAGGAGCAGGGTACTAATGCTACAATTCAAGGCTATCTTTAGCTCCAGCAAACTGAGAAGTATTTGCTGGTTATCAAAATAGTGCATGCATAAGTGAGAGAAACAGGATGTGGCAAAACGACCAGAATCATTTAAATTTTATTCCGAATCAAGTCTCTGCCAGCCTCAATGCCATATATGGAACATTTCCCCTGCAGGTGCAAGAGGTTTCTGTAGGATTTGCTCTTGCATGTAGTATCCCACAGACTAATATTTTAATAGATACAGCCGTTGATTAGTTGAATTTTTTTTTTCCCGGTGTGGGGGGTGGGGAGGAGAGAAGGAAGAGGAGGTGCAGAAAGAAGTATGTAAGCTGCAGGTTTGGGAGGGTTCTTTCCCCTTCAGAGGCCCAGCTGTATAAACCACTTGTAGCAATATAACAAACTACCTGGTCAAACCATAGACAAGTTAAAATAAGAGTTTGAGGGAGGAAGACATGAGGCATTTGATGAGGGAATAGTCTATCTCACACGGGGATGGGAGAATTGATTTTCATGACAGGAGATAAAGCACAGCAGATAAAACTGGATACTGTTTGATCTACCCAACAGAAAACAATAGCTGAAATGGTGACCTACCTGAAGGAGCAGGGATCAGCCTGGGAGAGCAGCAGCCAGGCAAATGCATGCCAACAGCATGCTACAAAAGCACCAAGGGAGGAGATCCAAATTGCCCTCCAAAGGGCACAGGAGTACTGTTCACTCTACATCAACAGCAGTTCCCCATCCCAGCCTCCACAGTGAGCCTAATCTTTAGCAACCACTCAAAAACTAAGTAGCACACAATGAAGTATATGTTTTTAAGAGAACCTTATCAGCAGGAATAGTACAATAATTATTTGTCTTTAGATACAACTGTAAAAGAGGGAAAGGCTATCTTCAGAGTGTCCCCAGCGCCCCCACTCTGTCCTGCCAAGCATATCTAAAGGCTTTACTTCCCTGACTGCGAAGCTTTAGTGAGCTCAGACCCTGTGATAGAGATGTAGCATCATCTGTTGAATCATGAAAGATTTAGCAGAAGACCATTGCCCTCTGCCAGTTGTGATCTCCCTATGACCAACTCTCTGTCCCTTAGATAGTCTCCAATCCAGTTCTACCTCATTCATTCACTTGGGTTTGGAAGTCAGCCCAGCACAATGCCAGGAGACACCCCGTGAATTGACGTGTCCATTCTGGTGCCTTTTGTACAAAACATTGAATTTAAGCAAGAAATCCCTGACTGTGAGGGGGACTGATTTGCATGTGAGGAATGAGGAAAGAGAGAAAAAAGAAGATAAGTACTGCTGGTTGTCATTTGCCTGATCATAAGTCAGACCGGTCTACAGTTCAAAAGGCAGCTGAACAGATAGTTCAGCGTGTGACCTTGTATCAGCTACTCAACTTCCTTGCATTTTGTTTATTGATCATGAAGCAAGGCAAAAGCAGGCACCTTTCCTGAAAAAAAACAATCAAGCTACCTTCCAAACCAGGTGAGTAATTTATGGAAAGCTAAATATATTCTGGCAAGCATGAAAGAGCCTCACTTTATTTCAGTTTGAGATAGGTTGTCATCATACACAAAAAAGGGCCAGCTAATAAAATCTGCATGAATCATGTTCTCTTTGCAACTCCCAGCAATTTTATTAGGAAGAATATTATTCATTTTCACATGCCTTCTGTGTAGTCAGTCAGTCAATAAACAGGAATGGTCAAGTGCTACCTTGATTCTCACAAGCTAACAACAGTTCTCAACTCACTTTCAGTATCAAAAAAAGAATAAAGCAGGTCTTACCAGTTCCCATGAATTGATTTCATGTTTTGCACAATGTAGTGTTCTTCCTCAAAGTTCTGCTCCAGAGTCTTATGATTAACACAGCCATAGCTTTCATAGGTATAAAAGTATTTCTAACTTGGGTTTGCAGGGAATACCTTGGACTTGTAACCTAAAGGCTCAAAATCCAATAGGTAAAGACAAGCATTCAAAAAGGCACCATTAAAAAAATGGGTTTAAACCTTCCCAAAGAGAAGGATGAGCCTGTGTTGCAATTTTCAGATGACCAGTACTGCAGCTCTGCACAATGGATCTGAACATGACCTAGCAGTGTGCCCAGGTGGCCACAAAGGCCAGTGGCATTCTGGCTTGGATCAGCAATAGTGTGGCCAGCAGGACCAGGTCAGTGATTGTCCCCCTGTACTCAGCACACTGAGACCGCACCTTGAATCCTGTGTTCAGTTTTGAGCCCCTCACTGCAAAAAAGGCATTGAGGTGCTGGAGCATGTCCAATGGAGATGGCAAAGGGTCTAGAACATAAGTGCTATGAGGAGCAGCTGAGGTTGTTCAGCCTGGAGAAAAGGAATCCCAGATGTAGCCCTATCAGTCTCTACAACTCCCTGAAAGAAGATTGTAGCCAGGTGGGGATTGGCCTCTTCTCCCAACCAGTGACAGGAGGAGAGGAAATGGCCTCAAGCTGCATCACAGGAGAGTCAGGTTGGACATCAGGAAGAACTTCTTCATAGAGGGGGTTGTTAAGTATTGGAACAGACTCACCAGGGTGGTGGTGGAGTCACCCTCCCTAGAGGTGAGCAAGAGGTTAGTGGATATGGCCCTTAGTGCTATGGTCTAGTTAGACAAGGTCTAGGTAGATTGGTGTGATTGGTCAATGGCTGAACTCAATGATCTTAGAGGTCTTTTCCAACCAAAGTGATTCTGTAAGCAGCAGGAGTCCTGGTGATAATACAAGCTTCTGCTTTGTTCAACATGGCACAGTCAGAGAACTATTATTAGAACTTCTTGGTTTAACATCTCATTTACTAAATCTGTTTACAAAATTATTTTCTCACCTCTGGAGATTTGTTGCCCTCTCCCACAACAGTACAAGAATCTAAAAGTCTTAGAAAAGGGAATAAACTGACAATACATTAAAAAAATGTTTTTAAGTCAATTGCAGTTCTTTGCTTTGATTTTAACCTCTGGCACCTTGTGAATCATTAAGTAATTTCCACTTGAAATAAATCAGAAAATATCAAAATGGAACGTTCTTACATGTTCTAAAACTTTTCCAAAAAGCGACTTCAACCATTTGAATTAGGAAATTAATTCAAAAATCAACTATGTTCTGCAAACTGGATTGGTTTTGATGAATTGGCAGACTCCACTCCAAAACACTCAGTGAAAAGCGCACCCAGTCTTGTCTAGTTTTACCCCACAAATAATTACCCCAGAAACTCCCTGCTGCCTCTAACTACCTCACAAGTTGAACACACAGCATTCTGTTCTTGGTCAAACCCTAAAGAAGGCTCAGGTAACTCTTCAATAAGAAGGTCCAGTCCTGCATTTAAATGTGTCTTAGGCATTCTCTGATTATAGACATATGAACATTAAAATTTTCCATTAAAGAATAAATCGCTGTTTCTTTAAGGTCTTCCATTTCTTTTCAAGGTATTAGAAGCAAGAAAGTTAAAAATACATATGAAATCCAGAGATGGGGGAAGCTGCCCTACTATAAGACTCCACCTTCAACCACACCTTTCATTTCTTTGTACCTCTCCAAGATCAGTAATATCACTGAACTGAAACAAAGTCCACACCTTTCTATGAAACATCTGTTGTAGAACTTGACTTACTAAATTCATCTTTGCCTTTTCCACACAGCTTCTCATAACAGTGACCTACTCTTGCATGTATGGTACACATATCACAGAGTTTGTAAACTGGAGGGGTGAGGTGCTTCAATTTAGATTCTTGTGGACAAGTAGACACATCACCAGAAACACCATTAGAGCTACCTCCCTTGGAGAGAAGCCATAGGCTTAAAAGGGTTGTGGAGCATAAAATATCTTCTCATTCCTTTGAATGAAGGAGCCTTTGATCTTTTAAGGCTAGGTGAGGGTGTCTAGTAAGATCTTGTCTGTAAGCATGCTGTAGATAAAGGAAAGAACCTGCAACCACCAAAATACAAGGAGGAGTACTTCTTTTCCTCCTTCATCATCCCCTCCTTTTTCTAAAGGAAACACCTCAGTAAACGTCAACTCCCACTGAAGCAAGTAATTTAACATTAGCAGAAGACTTCACCTCCTCAAAATTCCTTTTTCAATCTAGTGCTGGGCAGGTGCCCTCAGCAAACTGTACCCAAACCAGCTGGGTGCATACATGAACACATACACATGTAGAAACAATCTCAGATAATCATGAGGAGCAATCTCAGCTAATCATGATGCACATGATAATTACAGGTTGTCTCTCAATAGGCCCTTTTAAGGCTTTTTACAAGTACGCATCAACTAACCCTTAAACACTCCTTAAGTGCATATGAGGTTTATTGTTTTCCTTATATAGGAAACAAAACTGAATCCTTGACCAGTTAAACAACCTCTCCAAGGACACTAAGGATGCAAGAAACACAAGTTGGTTGGTCTGACTCATGATGCCTGAAATCCAACTGCTAGGCACGCTTCTCATTCTAGTTTCTCCAGGCAGCTTGCAGAGTTCATGAACATTTTCAGGAAACACAGAATCTGAATTGTCCAGCTTAACTAGACAGAGAAGAGGAAGGAGGCTCATCTTTTATGGACTTACATCTCAGCCTCAATATTTCTGTCCAAATAGTATTCTCCGGGCTCAAGGGAAAAGAAAGACAGGTTTTCAAGCTTTTTGGAATCTCAACCTAGCAAAGGTGCTCAGTGGTAAGTGGAGAGTCTCATGCTATATAACTTTAGCAGGTGTCAGGTGAGAGGGTCAGAGGTTCTGTTTAAAAGCCTTGCTTTCACAGAAAAATGGGAACAGCTAAGCAACATGTTCAAAGAGTAACACCAACTGGGGCAGAGTAGGGTAAAGGGAAGAACGGTAAGGATTTCATAAAGTTCTTTTCAAATTAGGAGCTGCTGGCAGAAACCATTATCATTGCATTGCTACCTCCAGTGTATCCAACTCAACTGTTGTTACTCTATACCTGCACTCTTTATTTCTGGCATTAATGTTTTTCTTAGATTATGACTTTTTCTCTGTACAGTGCAGTTTTTTCCAAGAATAACTGTTTCAAATTCATCTTGCGACTTCAGAATACGAGATCAAAAATGACAAATACAACATCCTGTCCCACACAAAACCTACTGCCTCCAACACTCACCTAAAGTATCTCTATTGACACCAGTGATAAGGGTTTCAGAGAGGGTCTGATGAAGTGATGCAGTCAGGTGAACCTCTATGGGGAACACCTCAGTCTGCCTCTCAAGCTGTCTCCAAGATGACTGGCAGTCATAAGGAATTGTAATATACATATGCTATGCATATAAGATTACATACATAATATCCAGAGAGAAGCATGTTTCATCATGCTTAACACAAGTATAAGGACCAGCAGCTCCTAAATGCTATGTAAATCTGTTGTCATCTTATTGCAAAAGTTCCATACCTTCTTGGTGATTTCTCATGTGTAGTTCCTCACAGCACTGACTCCATCTTCTTCACAGCACAGCCAATAAACTCCAACTCCATTCTCACCCAGCTAACCCACTCTTTTGTAGCACTTGTCTTCTTATTGGACACAGCTGTGGCCTATTAAGGGCAAGCCTGTTCCTAATCTTTGGGGATTAGTACAGCTGCAACTCCTCAGGTGTGAGACTACCTTCTGCACTATCTTTATTTTCTTACATTCTATCCCTCCACATAAATCTTTCTCAAGTTCCAGGCGTCTGAATTCAGTTCACCCTTCCTTCTCTCTCTCTTTCAATTCCCCAGTTTTAAAAATGGGAATACCATTACATGGCTCCATCACAATAATTTTCATATTATAATAATTGGTGGTGTGCTTTGAAGATGTGAACTGCTACTCTGAGCACTTTAATTCAAGGTATGAAGAGTGGACAATGAGAGGCATCATAATAACACACTTTTTTGACTATTTCTGCACTACAGAGTCACACAGCAGTGATTAAACATGCAAAATCCTGTACAGCATGGACTAGATTCAGCATAAAGGCTGGTAAATTTGTTCTATGGCTGCACAAAATTCATCAGCACAGTTCTTGAAAATAGAGTTGCTTCTCTTGAAGCTACTCTCCCACCCACAGTCCCAGTGGATGTAGTGACAGGCATAGCAGTATTTAAGCAGTGACTGTAAGAAGGTGTGGCTCCTTACCACCAAGTCTGGAATGAAGAGAAACAAATATAGGGCAGATTGTGGCTCCTTTCCTAGGGAGGTGTGGTAGGATAGTGGCAGCAGAGGAAGGAGTCTCTGAGGTACATTGCACAGGATACAGAGGATTCCTGCTCAGAGCTGTCCTGGTCATCAGAACAATGTCCACTGCCAGTTTTGAAGCCCTGTCCTGGACAGGGGACAGAACTAAGCAGGGCAGTAAATTCATCCACCAAATTTCTACAAGAAAGTTGTATGACAAACTTGAACATTGTGTAGCAACTTGATTTTTTTTTCATAATAGATGAGCATCACTCCAAATCATATCTGGAAGACTATGTCCTTGGCACCACTGCAAATACCAACCTCCTGGAAAACCTTTCCTGGCACAAAACAGCTTTATTCCTTTCTCCTTAAAGATGAACAGCACAATGCCTACATTCCACTTTTATGCACCTGTAACTCATGGGCTGGTCTTCTCCATCCCTTTGTCTTACATGTATGATGTAAAAGACAAGAATATTTTCCTTGTGTGTGCTAATCATTACTGCAAAAATGAGTGCAAGGGTGAAACAGTCATTTAGGGTAACATGAAAGTTGGTTCTAATGCCAATATTTTATATATCAACAGAGCCTGAGTCCCATCTAACCTCCCTTGGCACACCGTATACTGTTGCTAACACCTGGTCAGAATGTGACAGGTTTCAAAAGGAAGTATTTTACATGCTCTGTTGGTGAAGGAACAACCATGTCAGGAAAACAACGGAGAATGAAGCTTACTTACCAGATTCTAATTTATACTGATCAGTTTGGAATACAAAAAAGCACAAAATAGGGAACAACTCAAATTACTCTAGCAGAAACAGATGGGTGCTAAGGGTGGGAGGTTGCCTTTGTTGTGTTTGATGATGAAGTATGTTCAGAGCTGTTGTTGGGCATTTAGGACTAAATGCATCCAGGTGACACAAAGCCTGCAGGATCTTTTTGAGAAAGTCTGTCTGAGACAAGTGGGGAGGGAGAAGAGCTGTTCAGGTCAGTTTAGCTGCTCACAGAGAGGCAGACCCCAAAGGATTTGCTCTCAGGCTTCCCCTCGAGATCTCCTTGCCAAACTCAGTGAGCACAGAACCTATGAACCAATGAGCAAAATAAATGGGATTACATTTCTAAGTCCCTACCAGTTCCTGAGAGAAGGAAGTGGGAATGGCAAAGGCACCAGAGAGGGAATCTGTTGTAGCAAACAGCACCTCTGAAGAAGCATTCACTGTCTGTTTAGCCTAAATAATTGTTCTCTCATGATAAAGTTTTCACTTAAGACCCCTAGTAGACATTTAAAATCCAGCTTCAAAAAATCTTGCCAGAATAAGCCTCTGGATGAAGCAGACAACAGGTCTGACTTGACATGACAAATCCTGCTTAGCAGCCCAAGGGTTAAGTCTATAAGCCAGAGCAGCAGGCTCTTTGCTTCTGCTTCCTCCCACAGCAGTAACCCACAAAACTTCAACGGGACAGTTGTGCAGTTTGTGTCCACGCTGCAATGCCCTGGTGCAGAGGTATCCCTAGCACTCTCTTGCCCTTTCCTGCCTCCACTCTTCATTGGAAGGAGTAGGAGGAAGAGGGATTTCCTTCCATTACCAGTGGACAGAAAAGCAACCAGATGTCCTGAGCTGTGGTATGGCCCCAAGCCATTGAGTCTATAAAACCCTGAATGCAGAGAAGAGCTTCTGCCTCACACCTCCCCTCAGGAACAAGAATACAATTATCACCAGCTCTGGCACCTGCTGCTGAAGATGTGTTTTACTCTCTTTGCCATGAGAGTCCTCCCACTGATCCCACTGCACCTTCCCAAACTCTGTCTTTCCACTTTTTCACATTGGGTCTGGAAAAGAAGTCTTGTTGTTTTTCCAGACATGAGTCTTCTCATCCAAAATCCCAACCTTATGCCCAAGGATATCACACCAGCCCCACAAGCTATCCTCTCCAAGGAACACTGTGGATAGCTAATTGCTCTTGTGTTCTTCATTTGCTAAGGTATGCCCACCCCAGCAGTTCTCAGGGACCAGGACCAGTGGTAGTTGCCAGCTGGAAGTTCTTTGGGTCAGAAACTGCTCAATTAGTACAAGGAAATCACAGCCTAGTGGGAGCTACTTACAATACTCATTTCTAGTTAATAGTAATTTTTAAAGGAATTAATTAAAGGAAATGTCTTTAATTTGTATTACAATCTGTCTTTCTGTGTCCTCATTTCCCTTCTGGCCTACAAAACCTCTTTTCATACCTTACTATGTCTCTACCATGCTTCCCATTCATTCCCCAATGTCCTTTTGCCAGTCACTTCCCCAAACAGGGCCTTGCCTAATCAGCCCCTCTTCAATAAAGCACTTCTGCCTTAGAATCCAGGCAATCATCTTCTCCAAGTTTTCCTGTGTCACCATTCCTTGTAACCAGCTCTTAGATTTGTTTTCACACCTTCCAAAAGACTTGAGAGTTTGCCCCACTATCTTATTCTTCATTAGCATATGAGGAGAGCATTGCCATGTGAACTTACATTTTAGAAGAGTCTCTATTGCAGTAACAGAGAAACCAAGAGATTAGTGAGGAAAAAAACCTGCATACATGCCCCTAACCCATGAGAATACCATTTTATTCAAATCAAAAAGCTGCAAACCCTTTAAAGGATCAGATGCCTTGTTATCTGCAGTCCTTTTCTTTGACTTATTCTCAAAGCAAAGTACCACACACACGTATGCACACACATTTTCTTTTCAATCCTTCCCTCATGACCTGTTGCCCTGCTTCAACAGTGGCAACTCATCACTTCCTTTTGTCACAGGTTTGCCTTTCTCCATCTCATTGTGGCCTTTCCAGGGATTAAAGAAACAGAATATCCTAATACCTAGAAATATTTCTATTTTCTTCCACTAAAAATTACGTCAGGTGAGGAAAAACTGGGATTGAGCTTGGAAGACTGGCAAGGACTCAAAATTAATGCTTTCACAGTGTTATCAACTGCCTTAAAACTTCTAGATTATGGTTTTTCAGAGATCCAAAAGATAGAGATCTTTAACTAGAACTAGGATTGCACATGGACAAAGGAAAGTGAAACTAAGACACAATACTCACATAAATTGAAATATTAACACTAAAATTAGAGTTAGTGTTTGTATTTTAGCTTAACATATTTTGCTTCGTTTTCATGGGCACTTTAGGGTTCCATACACCCTTCAGTACTTCACTCAAGAAGTGGCCTATCTTCAACTAGATTGTTTGTTTTCTTGGAGGGCTGGGGTTTTTTTAATCTGTGATTTTGCTTCATAACTGGATTCCTTTGGTCACTGGGCAGAGAGTGAAGCAGTGCAACATACACAGACAATCAGGAGTCACATTAACAAGGAAAGCCTGGGACAAGACCACCCTCTGAGCACACTCCCTGGCAGCATAGGCGGTGTGGATGCCCTTTGCACGGAGCTACTGTTTGCATAGCATAGAATATCTGTTTGCTAGGCCATGTTTAGGTGCCTCTCTACACTTATGCAAAGAACAAGAGGGCCTGGTGGCCTTCATATAGAATTTACACGTGGGCAAGAGGAAACTACATAAATTGAGAGTAAGACGTAATTCAAATAACCATTTTTTTCCAAGTCAAAAAGTAGCTGTAACTGGCACACAAGCAGCTTTGAGTGTAAGTGGAAACAAATTCCAGGGTGTCATGGTTTAATCCCAGCTGGCAACTAAGTACCACACAGGCACTCACTCATTCACTCACTCTACACACAGCCTGCAGTGGGGATAAGAATCAGGTTAACAAAAAAAAAAAAAACAACCCAAAAAAAACCCCCAAAAAGTAAAACTCATGGGTTCAGATAAGAACAGTTAAATAATTGGCACAAAATAAAATATATTAATATCAATACTAGTTCTTTTACTGCCAGCCTCTCCTCACAATCCACATGTCTTCCTAGTAGCCAGCTGCAGTGGCCCTGTGAACCCATAAGCAAGCACTGGAAACATGCAAAAATATCAAGAAGCAATTGCACATCTTTTGCCTTACATTTGCAATGTAGACTTGCATTCACATTGTCACTGCCCCCATATCCAGTAGGAGTATTCCACGTGGAAGCACAAAGCAGATACATTAATAGAACCTGCTGATTTCCTCTGCTGTGGTAAGGTTCTCCAAAGAACCTCACAGTCCCAGCTATTTCATTTGAAAAGTGTTTAGAAGTTTATTAGTCAGACTTAGAGGAGCTTTGCACAAGCACCTGGGTCCTCTGCCCCACTTGCTGACCTGCAGCAGCTTTGAGGCAGAGCACTGATGCGATCCCAGCACTTGAATCCTGGCAGTGAAGGCCATCAGGTTGGTCTTCTTGGTTGTGCTGCCAAAGTTTGTGTTTCATCTCTAAAGATTTCTCAAAAATGTGATATCTGAGAGCTCAAATGCTGATACATAAAAGGAGCACATCAGAGCTTCCTCCCAACTGTAGAAAGCTGTGTGAACACCTAGCTAGCACACTGAGAAAGATGGATTTTGTTATGTCTTTTACCCAATGTGTACAATGTCCTGGGATCATCTACAGATATCTGATCAAGTGCCTAATATGCAATTATTAATCATTCCACTGAATGCCTTTAACTTTGAACAAGAGAATCTGTCTTCTCATCAGAATTCAGGCATGCTACTGCACAGCATGAAGAGAGGACGATCACCTTATGTGCAAGTGCCATCAGTTGCCTTTCATTATAAATATTAACTTATAAAACATGTCTGCAAATGGCCACAGGAGCAGAAAGAGAGCCACATGGAAGACCAAAGGTCACCTATGATTGTGAATCTGAAACTTGACTGGAAAATTCATTCCACAAACAGTGACCTAGTGAGAGAAAGAAAAAAAGGCAAAATGAAACTGCAACAGGATAGAAAAGACAATAAAAATAATGCTTCCTCTAGTCAAATCAGACCACTTCAGATTTCCCAGGGGTTCACCCTGACAGCTTTGACACACACCCCCCAAAAAAATGAGTGAATAATAAGTATAGGAACAACTAATTAAGATTTTTTTTTTCCTCTAGAATGAATCTAATACAGGTTTTACTTCATACTCAGTCTGAATGAGAGGCCTATGAACAGACATTAGAGACAGTAAATTTCTTAAATGTAATGCCCATTTAAAAAATCAGCATCAAACACTTTGCATTCACTCTCAAGTTTCAGCACTTATTTGGCACTTTATAACCATGTATCTCAAACTTCTCTTTAGGAAGAGACATAAAGGATTTATGTATTTTTTTCCTCAGGGAAACACTACAGCACAGACTTTGTCTGAAAATATACAGAAAGTCAGTGGTGTAGGCAGAAACTGAATGCAAGTCTCTGCATTACCAGTCTGGATCATGCCATTTCCTCTGTACAGAAGCCAAAGTGTATGTTTAATAAACAGGTTGTCTCAGGTTGTTGCAAGACCTGGGTGAACTGGCACACCAACTTCCCCCTAGGGTTGACATGCAGGAGCAAACATTGCAAAGAACAAAATAAAGCTCTGGTTATTCAGCCAGTAATCATAATTCCATCTTGCATTTCTGGGTCTCTTATTTTGAAACTTCTCAAGGCCTTTCTTGCAACACTGCTAAGTACTATGTGACTGCCAGAGACCTTGAAACAAAAATGGCCATATCAGGTCAGACCAAAGGTCCATCTAACATGGTCTTAAACTTAGGCCAGTATGGAATCCCTAAGGAGGCACACAAAATATGGATATAGTGATATTCTGCAGGAAATGTATCTCATTTCAGCCTCTGGCAAACTGTGATTCAGATATCAAGGAATTCAATAGCCATTGAAGGATCTACCTTCTGTAATGCTGATGCTTTTTGAGCCCAGGTAAACTTCAATATCCCATACATCCCATTGTAAAGAGTTTCACAGGTTTATTTAACATTTAGCAAAAATGTATCTCCTTTTGTTCCTTTTGAACCAGCCTCTTGATAATCTTGTTTGATGTCCTAACTTTTGACTTCAAGTGGGGGAATGAACATAAATTCATCCCCTATTTGCCCCTTCCACGATGCTCCTGATCTCAGGAACCTCTCTCATAGAGAGAGACTTGGAAATCTTTTTACAGACTGGAAAACCCAAACCAATTTAGTTATTCTTCATATAGAAGTCATTCCTTTTGATCCTCCTTGTTTCTTTCTCAGTACATCTTTCAGCTTATTGGATCCTTTTCAACACAGGGAGACCAAACTGCTCGCAGTATTCCAGCATGCTTCAAACCTTGGACTTATACAGAATTCAAGAAACATAGAATCATTTAGGTTGGAAAAGATCAGTAATGTGTCAAATATATTCTCATAGTAATGATGTTTGTTTTCTTTCCTTTGATACTAACTCCTAACATTCAGCCTGCATCTCTTTCTTCCTCTCTCCCTTTCTTTTAATTATTACCTTATTATTATCTTTACCTATTACTGAACACAAATATCATATTTTGGTAGATCTATTATAACTCCAAAATTTTTCTCTTCAGTGTCAGTAACTAATTCTGTTCCCATTCCTATATATATTAATTTGGGATATTTTTCCCTATGTGTCTTAATTTACATTTATCTGAACTGAACATAACTAGTCATTTTAATGACCCAAATAATGCAGTTTCATGGGGTTCTTCTTCAACACTTTGCAGCAACCTTGTGCTCTTCCCACATGGAGCATCCTTAGTATTATCAGCTTAGTTTGCCACCTCCTCTTCACATTCTTTCCCAAATCATTTGCATTTATCAGGCAGCACAGGCCATTACTGATCCCACAGAGCCTCCATGGGTGACTTGCCCAGTTGCTCCTAGCCCATGTTTTGAAGGTTTTAACCAAGCATGCTTTGGGAGGACTTCCCAAGGCAGCTTAGGTTCTTTAAAAGCTCCAAGAGAAGAACACTATCAAAGCCATTTGCAAACCAGGCTGAGCATGCTGCCAAGTGGGAGTGGCTGCCACTGGAGGAAAGCCCCCAGCTGCATGTGCCATTCCCATTTTCCCTACCCTCCTGGCTGGAAAAAGAGAAGCAGGAGTCACCCTCCCCTTGTTCTCCATCTCTGCTCTAATCCCCACTACTGGACTAGCACAGACCTTTACCCCTTATCCTTGGAGAGACAAAATGGAGCTTTGCCTGCCCTGCCAGGGAGCCCCAGACTCCCTCAGAGCACAGGCAGTCCCAGGGAGCACTGGTGCCACTGGCGCAGGGGATGCCCTACGTGAGCATGCTGATGAGGGATGTTGTAAGAGTTATTGCTATAGAGGTGTGTGAGCAACTTACAGCAGAACAAAATGCTTCACACAAGCAATGTCCCCTACTGTGTAGCACAGTTTTGTTACAGTGTAACCTTCATCACCATTCAAACAATCTCCAACTAAGCAAAGGCCTACCAATCCCAGGACTCCTTAGTGATATCCTGGAACAAATAAGGATTGGGTCCAATATCAATCAGTACCATCTTAAGTTCACCACCACATTTTATGTTCATACATATGTAAAAGGAAACATTGAGTGAAACTCTGAGCAAGCCTGTCAGGAAAAAAACCAGTCCATTAAACCCTTAAGTAAGAGATACTTCTTAGGGACCAACATCACTTTTAGCTCCTCTCTGATCTCTCTAAGTGTATCCCCCTCTGATGCCCTTCCTGGTGTGAAACCCCATTGATTCCCCTCTCTGGGATTAGGTTCTAGTCTGCACACAAACTATTGCATAATGATTATTTCCCATTTTAAGTTTCACCCATGAGAAACTGTTAAGAAATAAACCAAAAAAAAAAACTTCCCAAAATAAAGTGCCGTTTAAATGTAAAAGTAGGAACAAGGAAGAATTGAAAAGATTTTAAATTAAAACTTACTTGTGCCTTCTCTGTCTGAATTCTAACCTCCCATGAAGATGCAGCAGCAGGTCTAGCTGCATGTCAGCCTACTTAGAAACTACCCAAAGAAGCACCATGTCACTTGGGGAGGGTTCTTCCCCCTCCCTATTCACTGGGTTGATTTTTTCACGCCCTTATTCCAAAACTAGTTTAAGTGTGATCCAGTGGAGATTTCCAGTGCCAGCTGTCCCTTGGTACTAGCTACCATTACTTGTAGTGTTCATTTATGAATGCTCTTGGTCTTGTTTTTGTCCTCTTGATTTTATTTTTTTTAATCCTTTTAGAGATAGAAAATAATCTAAGGATATATGGCATCCAAAGCACCACAGAGTAGGTCTGAATCTCACACTAGAAAGATGAAAATTTCTGAACGGTCCCATCCTGAAATGGTTTAGTGAAGCAAAGTGCCTACAACAACTTTTGTGCAGGAATGTACAGGGAAATTTAAAGGCAGTGACTGCTCTTTATCATCTCAATGTAGGGAACTACTCAGGATGAGCACAGCTCATCTGACAGAAGCGGTTTTGCAGGTGGCTCAAACTGGAAAATAACCACTAAGGCACAAGAGAATCATTTGAAAGCAGAGAGAATTAATTGTACAGTTGGTATTAACATATGGATGAAACACTGCTTTAAAAGTTCAAACAGCAACTGTCAGCTGAACAAAGTTGGCAGAGGAGTAACAAATGAGTTTTGCAATTGTGCTATTTTTACTATGCAATACCAATACTGTATAAAAGAACAAATGTTATGTATAAGTTCAATGCCAAACCTAAACCATTGCTAATGGTGTTGTTATGATGTAATTAAAATGTCACCATCATTATTTGCTGAAAAGGATTTTATCCCCCTCCCCAAGCAAGTGTTTTCATTACTGGAGTTTTACTAGGCATGTTTGTGAGAAAGAAAGGTGAAGGAATAACCCAACTCAAATATTTAAAAACATTTAACTGTTCTGGCTCATTGACAACTGTATGCTCTCCCTGTGATTTTTTAAGAGCTGCTGACGCCTCATGGAAAAAAACTTTGAAAAACATACTATTGAAAAACAATTTTGCCAATGTGTCATATTTTCTGTCCTATCCCTTCTCTTGCTTTTCACTGGTAGAAGAATCCACATGAAAACAGAACCTTGATTCTTTAGGTAGACAGAATTTGGATCTGAGCTCTGCCAAAGCATGTGGGTGTTTGGATCCTGTCCATTAAAGACATTTAACTTCAGATCCAGGTTCAACCTTCAAAACTCAAAATAAGTGCTGAGATCCAGGATTTTGTTCTGACCCACCCCTGTTACTAAGAAGCTATCTGCTGTGTGTCCTGTCTGTTAAGCTATAGACTTCTGCTAAGGATATCATAGGTGGCTACTGCAGTCAACATTTGCTGCCAAATTATAAGCATCAGGCACTACTGAATAACTGAGAAGCTCAGAGAGTTTGAAAAATTAAGGAGGGGGGGCAGAGGGAGGGTGGAATAAAAGGAATTTTCTCTGGTGGTACTGTTGTCTTGAAATAACATAGACTTGGTTTATGTCTCACACTGGCATAACTTTTGGACTTCAGTGAAATCACAGTGACTGAGTACAAACAAAAACCACAGTCTGTATGAAGCTGAAGGGGTTTTTTCACATTCAGTGTGTTGAAACAACACATTCCAGTCCAGCCATAGAAGCTCCTGCTGCCTTGTAAGCACAGAAAATAGAGATTCACCCCAAATCTCCCACTCTGCAAATTGCTGTGAGTGGAAAAGAAGAGCAAGCCAAACTTTCTCAGCTCAAAAAGATGCCAAACTGGACATAATTTCAAAATAGAATTAAATTTCAGTATGGCCTTGGCTCTTTTCCTGATTTAGCTATGCAAGGCAGAACAATGGAAATGCTGGGTAGATACCTTCCTTGGAAGAGGGCATACTTTTCATGTGACCTTGCCCCTCTTTTTATCAAAACACTTCTTACTTTCACTGACATTTATCCCAGGGACACTGAAGAAGCAAAGTAAGAGAGGAAAACTAATATGCACACCACCTGCCTGCTCCAAGAAAACCTTTTCATCAGTGAATCTACTAACTGCAATATCTGAGGATGACTGATGGAAGTGCCCAGGGTTTCTGTTTTATTGCTGCCCAGTCATGAGATAGAACCCACAAACCTAGGAGAGGACTGCAAAACTAGAATTTTGTGGGGGGCAAGCTGACACCTATCATATGCGTTGGGAGAAAGAAGAAAACAGCACTAGTACGTAAAGCAGCCTCCAGGTTCCTGAAGTGCCGTCCTCTTACATTGTATAGTACCATAGTATTAGACAACTTGTCACACAGGCTTTAAAGGGCTACTTGATTTAACTAGAGAGAGATGAATTTGTTCACAGAACTCCACTCTGAAGAACCAGTGACTAGCAGGAAATTGATAGATTAAATAGAAAAAAATTACCAACTCTACTTCAAGTTCTCCACTGTCTTGCACTTCATGTGGTCACTTACATCTGGGCAAAGTGAATGTGTAACACTTCCAAACCAGAGAAGCAGTAATTTAAACTCACTTCCACTGCATTAGGCAGTGGAATCAGGTCCTCTCTTACAAGCAAAATGTCCCTGACAATGAACGATGAGTAAAATACAGGCTGTGTAATTCCACTTGTTTTGGAAAGCAGTCAATTTAGAAAGGTTACCAAAAGACAGCAGCAAAAATCTGCCCCTGAACTCCCAACATCTCAAGCCATAGCCTTGTCAATAGTACACAGGGTGCAAAAGATTATGGCCAGCTCAGGCCATTAGTTTCCTTTCTGGGCAGGAATCCCAGCATAACAGATACTTATGCATATTCTGTCCTCATTTTATCTAATTACAAATATCTCTCTAGGGATGGGGAGGGGAGAAGAGGTTTGATCACACAATTTTAGGTCACTTATGCAAGGTCTTGCTGGGATATGCATTGATCCAGAGACTGCTATATTTTAAAAGTTCCCAGAGTCCTATAGTAAGGGGAAAAAAAATATATATGTATCATTTTTTCCTAATTCTATGAGTTTGTGAAACTGACCAGTAGAAAATGCTTGAATCACATACTGCTATAAATCAGTAAGGGGCATATGGAAATGTTTAAAATGCAAGGACATTGATTAATAAACAATACCATGTTTTCTTAAACACCATGTGTAAATACATTCTTTCTTTCCTATATTATACCCAATATATGTATATTTATGTGTTTACTACACACAGTTTTCTCTGAATAAGACCAAGAATGCTGGAGAAAAATGGAATAAGGTGATTTTAAAAAATCAACTTTATGTTGCTCTTTTGGATTTCTACTTAATGGTTGCAACTCTGGTGAAAGATGCAACATTGCTTCACACTGATGAAATCTTAAAATATAGGCATCATTGAATTAAGTACAACAACTTGGTATTAAACAGAATCACCTCAGCTTTCCCTATATCCACACAGCCTAAGTCTTCTGCAGTCCAAGAATAGGTACAAAATTGAACAGTACTCATCACCATCACAAAGCACATCAAACCTGTTCCTTAAGCATGCAAGCAGCAGAACACAGCAGAACATCAGGAATTTGTTTTAGAGAAAAATGCAAGAATTGTTTGAAACTCATATGGAAAGACTGGAGAAGTTATTGGCTGAATAGTTTCCTTGGAAAAGGACATCAGAATTAAACAGACACCCTTCACGAGCAGAAAACAGTAGTAATAGAATTTTAAAAATGGATCTTAAAGGTCAGGAAGTATAGGGAGAATTGCCAAAGTCAAGAGATATAACTTGCAAAAGCTTCTAAAATACAGCAATATTCTTCAGGCATCAAAATAAAATGATCAAAGAAAGTTCAGCTGGTTTGCAGTTAGAATGGTACATAGATTAAATACAATATAGGTACAAGCATAGAACTAAAGGAATGCTGTGCTTCACTGGAATGACTGCAGTGGAAGCCACAATGACATTTGTGTAGTCATGGCATAAACTCTGAATCATCTCTGCTGAAGAACTTCGACATGAAACCATACATCTACTAGCAAGTTCTTTATAAACACATACTGCACATCATGGTTGCTACTATATTACCAGAATATAACAAGCAAAATAAGATACTCATTGTTAACTGTTATAGAACACAAGCCTTGGGAATTATTTCAGAAAGGCTAACTGAGCTAGAGTTTACTAACACACAGTTTTTTAAGTGCAAAACAATCAAGAACGGTCTTGAATAAGGAAATTACAAAGATGCAAAATTGATACCTTGTGACAGAGTAACTTGACATCTTGCTTCCATAAGATACTTCTTAGCTATTTGGACTTCTAGAGAATGTTTCATACAGTAGTATATGAGAAATTAATGAAAATGTAGAAGATCAGAATTATTAAAAGAATGATGAGAAGACTGAAAAACTACTGAAAGAGGGTTGAACACAGAGACAGTGCTGATGAGAAGTTACTTCTGGAGTTCTGGGAGCTGAAATCAGTATTTCCATTAATGGCCTTGGCACAAAAAGTGTGTGTGTTGAGAAAAGCTAGCCACTTACATAAGCTGAAGGGACACCAAGGAAATTAAAAGCATCAGACAAGAAGAATTGGATGGAGTGAATTCAGTATAAATTTCACTTAACAACTTGCAGATCATCTCAACGACAGCTGAAAGGACAGAAGAAGAAACATAACAGTATTAGTCTACCACAAGATAACTATGAACCAGCAGCACAACCACAAACAAATGCAAAAGCAAGGTTTTCCCAGAAGAGGTAAAAAAGAAAGTTATTGTAGGGGGCAAAACCACGTGGAACAAAGTACAACTCAGTCTACTCACACTCAAGAAAGCTGAATGCGAGTAATCCAAGCTGGAGTAGAGACAACAAAGACAATAAATACTTCAGTGACCAAAAGAAAGGAAAAGATAGCACAGACAGTCTAGTATATCAAAACAAAGACTGACAGGGCTTATAATAGTGTTGCACAAATGTACAAATCATAGTGGAGAGAAAGACATGGATGGAGGAATAGTATTGAAACTAACAACTCCATGCTGGCACCAGAACAAATGGGAATAAACTGGTCACAAGTAGGGCTAGGCTAGGGATTAAAATGCTATTTCCAGCCACCAGAGCAGTGGGTTCTGGAACCCTCCCAAGAGGACTAATGGGAACAAACAGTCCAAGTGGGGATTTAAGACAAGGACTTTTCAGTTTATGAAAGAGATTATCTGACATGGTACCAGAGAACTGGACCTAAGACCTAGGAACACTTCTTTAAACCTAGATTTCCATTAACTGAGCCACTGTGGTCAATTTGGTCTTTGTCTGCTCGTCTGAAATTGCCCACACAGGACCCAATTAGTGCCAACTAGGATGGCAGACTTTATGATACAGGTACCTATGGAAACAGAACCAGGCTCACCCATATGCTCAAGAGAAAAAGCATAGACTCCTGCTTTAATAGGCACTTTAGCCCAACCTGACCTTTGATCATAGCACAACATGCAAAGAAAAATGTTCAAGGCACTCATGGCCCCTTAGGTGCTTTGCCAAGGGACCACTAGTGCCAGCATCCAAACCTTTCTTCCAGAGCTGGGTGCAGAACTCCCTTCAGAGGTAGCCTACATCAAACCCCGGGGCTGAGCATCTCCCAGACACTCCAGCCTCTGAGAACTCACTACTCTTTCATGAAATACTCTTTCATGAAATCCTGTTAGCCAAGTACTCAGAGGAGAACTCTGCACTGCAGGTGCTGCCTGGAACAACCACACAAGAACTACTGGCCAGCTTAACGAGGCCTTTTGGACAAGCAAAATTAAAACCCAAGGGAGGCAAAATGACAGAAGGCAAAAGAAATATCCAGGCTTAGCAGAATCTCCTCACACTAAGACAGAAATTTTCATGCAGCTTTGGGCCCTGTTGTAAAAAGCAGTACTTATAAAGACAAAAGCAATAGGTCAAACTCCTACAGCTCTCAAAATAGATGCATTGGAGGGAAAAAACCTGACAGCTCCTGATTGATAACCATGCTTGAGGAAAGATGCTCGAGGAAAACTGCTGCAGTAAAGGCTGCAGGGAGTTACTTCTTCAAAACCCTGCTGCAGCAGAAAAGGCACATGTGGCTGCTAGAGCAGGAGATGGACATGGTTAATTGACTGGGAAAGTTTAGCAGAGATGAAATTAATGCAAAGAGCTCAGAACCCAGATGTGCAATTCTGTTACCAAGGGAGGGAATTCGGCTGGAATTGCAATCCATTTTCAGGTCAGAGCCTTTCCCAAAGGCAGAGTGCTCACCCCTCATCCACTCCTCTTCTTCTGTTCTGAGGGGTGCATGGAGAAGAAGGTAGCTGAAAACAGCAGCCTGGGAAATACATTGTCCTTTGAAGGCCAGCCAGGTTTCAACTTTGCATGGTGAGTGTGTTTTGCAGTGAGGAATTCAGAAGATGTGTCAGGAGACAGCCTCTTCTAACCCTAGAACTTTGTGGATAAGTTAGTTGTGGAAACAAAACAAGAAAGTTAATAATAGGGGAGAAGGGAATTTACTTTCAGATCTCAGCAGAATGAGTACCTGAACCAGATATGTTTGCAATCTGGTCAGATGAGAATGCCAGGAGTTAGTTACTGTGGATTTGCAGCAACAACACATAAAAATATAAATTCAAACAACTATTTTTTTCAAGTAAAGCTGACTGCAGGAGAAGATAGGAAAGATACAAACACAAACCACTGACAGATGACACAGATGATCTTACACAGTGATGTGCTGCCAACATTTGGATAAGCAGCACCCACCACTGTATTCCTTTCAGCTGGTGTCTCTTTTTCAGTAAGGGAGGACTAGATCTGGGAACTTGTTAATTTCCTCTGCCATTTTAACAAAGGGGCTTCAAATACACAGACTTACAAGCAGCCATGTAAAACTGTTCTCGCACCGATGACTTTGAAATCATACTGAACAGACTGGTGCACAGCATTTATGTTTTGAAATGCAAAAGTAGTTGCCACTTGGTTCATTTCCATGGTAAAGTCTTTGCATCCCAAAAATGCCTTTATCAGCTCTGGTCATAAATCACTGCCATTAAGGATGGTAAAACTATAATTTTTGGTGAACTTCTTCCATCAGAACCAGGCAGGCAGTCTTAACTCACTTTCCCACTCCTCAGTTTGGTCATGAAAGTGCTAACAAGGAAAGATTCCCACTCACCTTCAAAACATCACTCTTATGCTCAACACCAGAAGTAAAGCAGCATTGGGTCAATGGTTGATGGTGTGACTAGTGTGACCATCACCAAGTCAGACAGTGCATGCCATTCTTCCCACAGAATAATGGAGGAAATTACACCACAAAAGGGACTATGATGCTTAATTAAAGCATGATTATAAAGCATTTTTCTGGCACAAAAGTGACACATACTTTACATTGCAAATAACATATTTTTTCTAATTATCTCATGCTAGAATCTCCTGAAATCCTCATTGTAGGATACGTGAAGAGGAAATTCCAGGTGGGAGAAATTTGATATAGCTGCTTTCTGCTCAGTTTGAAGAAATTTCACTTGGTAGTGCTACTCACAGAAGGCCAAGCTAGACTTTTGCAGGTAAAGAGAGACCCTCCTTTAGACCTGTGTTTATACATATATAGTCACCTCAATTTTAGCAACATTCCAGCTAGTCAGGCTGAGAAGAGAAGTCACTAGAGTTAAACCTAACTGTGACAATGAGTTCATGACTTACCTATGTCATAAAACAAGTCAGAGGGCAGATTTAATTTAGTAGGCACTCATCTGCCATGCTGCAACCACAAAACAAAGCTGTTCTCCCTGTGCATAGAGGCAAGTCACTGAAATGAGTCTTGCTCCAAGACAGCCTCAAAATGCATCACCTCATAATCCCCATCCACCTCCAAAACACTCAGGTAGATCATAGAGAGTCCATCCTTCCAGTCCAGAAGCCATTAACGCCTCTCTTCCTCATCCTGTATGAGGGACCTGAAACAAACCTTTCATTTTGGGAAATGACTCAGGAAGAGCATGTGAGGAAGCAGAGCAACAAACAACACATAAGGCGGATATAAATCCAGATAAAGTATTATAATCATTAAAGGGTTGCTGCTCCCTGAAGGTTGGCAAAACGAAGAGAGTTAATTAAAAGCAATCTCCACACAGTGCTGAGCCAGCCTGCCCTGATAAATCAGCAGCCAGGACTGTGCTCATAGAGGTCAACGGGGGAAAGAGGTTGGGAGGCAGGGGGAAGCAAGGAGAAGATAAAACATTTAGCTGAGACTACTGACAAAAACAAATTGGATCTGGTGACAGAAAATGGAGAAGAGTTTTCAATGTATTTCCCCCATCAACACTATTTTGTTAGATTTCGACCTCAGGAATGCCTTTTTGTCACCAACATAACACCAGTAAGCTGACTGAGTTCCCATTCATTTGCATCAGCACAGGAGGAGAGAGAAGCAAGAAGCCTTTGGGGCCCCATCCTGCCTGTGGAGGTATTAACATCACTTTCATCCATATTCCATTAGATCACTGAAGGGTAACATCACCAGCATTAACAGAAACATCATTTTTGGAGAAGCAGATCCTAAAAATTAAAGGATTAGTCAGATATGATGAAGCAGTAGAAGTTCCCATCACCAACCCTCCCCATCACATCTCCCATGCCTCTTAATTTGTACAACCCCAGCTGTAAAAGGTACTAATCTCTGAACTAAAATTGTGATCATGATTTAATCCACATTTCACATCAATAGGTATATGTTAATGAACTAAAAACTTTGAGGATAAACAATCACTAGAAAACACAAAAACCTACAGTCTTCAAAGCAGCTTTTAGCAGTTCAGAAAAAGAAGGCAAATGCAATCAGGGTAACTTTGTAGATACAAGTGGGTTCATGATATAATTTCTGATATCGGACACTGGGTAGTGATTTTTCTGAACACTCAGGAGAGCAGCCTCACACACAATGCCCACCAAAGGACTTTAGCAGTAAAATATCTTTATGAGCCACTGTTTCCATTATTCTTTATTCAAACTGCACAGGTTTTAAAGTAATCATAAAAATAAAATGTATTTGTCCCCATCATTGACTAAACACAGTCTTTCAGGAAACAATATTGAGACCAAAATACTTGAGCAGTCACAAATCCATGGATTACTTTCTTCAAAACTCTTCTTGAAATGGAAGTGGAATGAAATATAGACATGACTTTTCCCTTGAAGAAATAATACTAAATTTGTGTCTCCACAATAAGTTTCTTTTTCACAGTGTTCACTGAATGGTGAATTATCTGGGCTATAAGTCCAGCCATTATGATTTTTCTCCCAACTCTTTGAGTAGTCACATTAGGTTGTAGATCCACAGGAATACTGGAAACTCCAAAGTTCCTAGAAGCAGACCAAAAACTTCACAAGCCTATGACACAAAGCACTGAAATGGTGTTCACTTAGTCTTCCAAAACATGAAAAGCACCCAAAACATTTTCAAGAGGGAATTTTGTTCCAACAGCCATAATCTATCTTCCTGTGGCTCTCATGAAGCCAAGTCAAAGCATAAAAGCAGCATAAGCACTGTACTTTGCATTTTGGCAGAAGTAGCATGCCCGCATCTGATCAGATCAAATCAGCCCTGCCAGATGATGCAGTAGGGCAGGCTGAAATTAACCAACTCAGGGCATGGCCTTATTTCACTGCTCTGCACCTGATTTTCTTCGCACTGTCCAACCTATCTAGATTTTTGAGAACTAAAACGCACGAAGCATTAAACCATGTGTTGGTAGAAAAGTTAGCACAATGTCTTAACAAAGGCTTTGTATATTCCACAAGCAGGAATCTGAGCAAAACCAAGGGAGAGAAACTATAAATTACATAGAGTTCCTTTCTTTTGCATACTAAAATTTCATATATGTTACTGTTGGAATTTTACATTCATTTATGAAAATGATCAGAAAGCAAGTAGAAAGTTATCAGACTAATAGAACTCACGGTTTTGTATGAACGGAGAGATGATCCTCAGGTTGGATCAGTTTTGTCACAACAGGCTGTGACATTGAATATCACTTCCAGCCTTTCTCACCAGAAGAACACTGATGTAGTCAGTGTCCCCACTAACACCTGAGCAGGAAACTCTCTCCCAGCTACAGCTCAGCAGGACATGAAATTAATGCATCAGGATTTGGCAAGCACACGCTGCTGATCACAACCACCTAGTGCACACTCATCAGTCCCTCCCCTGCTCTTGCTGCTCCACTGGTTCCCTGTGCAGCCTCCCCTCAGACAAGGCTGGAGTGCCAGGAAAACCTTCCATGCGGCTGGATCATAGCTCTGACCGCACCCAGCTCAGGCAGCTAACCTGGAAACTGAGACATGTGCTGCCATACTGCTGCTATTCCCACCCTGCAGAGGATGCTGCTGGGAGAGGGGAATCTGCCAGCAGCCATTGGGACACTGCTTTATTCTTTTCTGAGACATCTGCTGGGAATCTGTGGTAAAAATATGCTCTGCTGGGAAATAAACCATATATAATTTTTTTTTTAAAGTATCATGCTTTGAATAATTTAGGCTATTAAAGATAAATAAAGATTTTAAATGTTCAGTATTCAAGCATTCACTTACAATATTTGTGTTACATGTCATTCAGTTTAGACAGTGAAAACACACTGTGCAGTTCTCTTCTTTCTTTTGAAATAAGAAAGAAGAAAACTACTTTCTGCTTCTCATGCACTCGTCCCGCATATATGGGTTTGTTCCACAAACTGTAGAGAAATTTTAAAAAAAACAGAAGCACTTCCATCTGAAAATTTTTGGTTTTGAAAAAGAAAAGTATTCCTAAGCTATGATTCCTTTTAGATTGTGTTGACGAGATAGCTTTCCCTTTAAGAAACAAACCAGTGCAAAAACTGAGACCTGCACTAAGGAAGTGATTAACACTCCTCAGTCTGCATCCTGGGCAAAATTGCCAGGCAAAGCCAGAAGAGCAGCACAGTCCTAATGAAGCCCTCAGAACAGGCCTCAAGCAACTCTGCCTTGGTGCTGCCTGTCTGCACATGGGAGTATGTCACCCCAGACTGGGAAACCTCAGATCAGAGGTTGGTCTCTCCGAGGGAAAAAAACATCAACTCCCGGAACAGATTCATTCCACTCCTACAAGTCCTCAGGGATAAACAATACAAGAATGGTTCTTGCTCAAGGCAACATCACATACAGACAACACAGTGATGAGCCCAGAATAAATACCAAGATTGTAAAATTGATCTACTGAGCAAAGAAATTCAGCTCTGACATGAAAGACAAACCAGAGTGAAAAAATTCCAGATTCGGCAAATTACAATGCTAAAAGAAGGTTTATTCACAGCCAGTGGGGACTTTGGAACGCCTCATTTCAGGACAGAAGAGGTACAGCCAACTGTCATAAGCTGTAGAAGACAGACATACAAGATGGACAAAGTCTGCTCTTGAGAGCAACCTTCAAATACCATCCTTCCAGTTTTAGGAAAGTAGAGGAGGAAATCAATTTTCATTAGGCTCCACAAAGGATGAGCCACACAACCTTCGCCGTGACTCAGACTGACACAGATCCCACTTTGTCCTGAGTACCTGACCTCTGCATCAAGTATTCCCACTCGGACACTGGGAATCCTATATAATGGCTACCGTGCATCCAGCCCATTGGACAAGTGCTTACCTTGAAATTATAACACCCTCCAAGAAATCATACCTTTAGGCCTCCGTAGCACAACCCAGATAGTTCAATATTGCTTTCACACACCAGAAATAATATGTTTTTAAAACTTTTTCTTCAGTGGCAATTTTGAGATACAACTTCCATCCATCCACACATCTAGACAGACTGTGAAAGACTGAAAGACCAACAAAACAAAATTACAAAAGCAATGCAACAACTAATCATGCATAAGCGACTGGTGGAATCAGACGTAACACTGTAACAAGCAACATGCCATTTATCAGAGCCTCTCATCTTCAAAACCAGCGTATCCTCAGGTCTTCTTAACTTTCCTTTTCTACCTTCCAATGACTTTGGTTTAATGCTTACATTTCCTTGTGTAAACACAGTAACATTCATCCCATTTTCTCTGAAAGCTGCTGCTGAGATATTAGAAAATACGGTTTTCATGTGGACAACAGTTTTGATTTGAAGTGTGTCACATTAGGGCTCATTTATGCTTTTAAGTAACATCAGAGCCACACTGGAATTGCTGTAGAGATTTTGGTACATGGTTTAACGCGCCCAACAAACCCTGTTCTGTCAAGCAGAAGAAAATTCCCTTTTGCAAGGCCACATTAAAATCACCTCCACATCACTTGTAAACAATGAACTGGCAACCTGTCTGTCCATTTTATTGCTTCCACCTGCTGAAAGCAGCACTGCACATTACACTTTCACTTTAATATTAAAAATCAGCAACTAGATGCTTATGCAACAATGTCCACAAAAAAAAAAAAAAAAAAAAAATCAGTCTTCATCAGCACTTAATCAGGACATAGGGCTGTTTCAGGGATATGTAATGGGATACAGGACCTTCCAGTTAAGAGTCCCCAGCCTGAGTTCAAGCCAGAATAATCACTAATGAAATACTCTTGCCATACAAGACCCCAAGACCCAGACTGGTCTCTTGCCAATGTGAAACAGGGATGCGAACACAGACCACTTCTTCACAGGTGTCTCATGACAGGAATTCATCATCACAAGGAAGATCATTTGGCAGCCCAAAGGTCAGAGTTGGCTGTCAAGGCAATTTTATCTGAGAAGGTACAGCAACTGGAAACCTAACTGCTGCTGTGTGTTTGCAGTGGGAATGCAGAGACAGAACAGGCCTGGTAGATCAGCTCTATGCTGTAGATCTAGCACTGTGCACACAAATCTGTGATGATCTGCTCCCCAAACACCTGGCAGAGAATAAGTGATCCCAAGTCCATCAAAGTTATCCAACAATGCAGTCAGCATGGAAGTGAGCTTACCTAGTAGCTGAGCCTGAGTTAGCTTCTTTTGTCCCAGAGGCTGCCCTGAGCAAAAGGGAGAGCACTGGCACTGCCAAACTCCTGGGAGGCAGCAGCCCTCTGGTGAGGGCTATACAGCATGGGGGATTGCACATGCTGAAATGGCAACAACCTAACCTATGTTCCATTTAGTGTGTTTAACTGACAACCTGAAATAAAAGTCATTTGTGGGAGTAAAGACAGAGAAGGGGTGGGAGGAAACCAGCTCTGCTTCTAGACAAGACTGTGTAAATTACAAGGTCTTAATTACATTAAGTGCATTATGGTACCATATGCACATCACTAATAAGGCAGAGATGGAGGAAATGGGACTAAATGCTAAAACTGGAAGTTGAATGCCTGCATTCTAGACTTCATCTTTTAGAGAGACTCTGAACCACTTTGTCCTAGTTTAGCCATCCATAAAACAAAGGCAATAATCCTTTCTTCATAGGGGCATTGAGAGGTTTAATTAATTAATGTTTACAAAGTCCACTGGGATTTCTGACTGACATTTGAAGTAATTCAGAATACTTTCTAAATGCGTTTGTTTCTTCTACTGCACCACTCAAATGTCTTCATATTAAAATATCCATAGGAGAAGAAGAGGGAAACAAAAAAATATGGAGATACACACACAAACTAGTGGGGGAAAAAGCCAGCAACAACAACTTCAGCACTTCGAATCCACTTCTGTCCCATCAAAGCTGTCAGAATACTGCCATTTCTACAGATGAAGAAGCATGTGCTTGTCCAAACACCTGCTACCTTTACCTTGCAGATCTGTTAAACTTAGATCTCAGATATTTTTGTCTATAGCACCATGTTGGTAAACAACAAGCTAATAAATGGCAGAAATAACAGACAGTCGTGTCATGTTGACTGGTTCACCAGAGGAAGTGAAGGGGAGGAAAGCAAAGGGAAGAAAGCACCAAAAGAGAACCAGAAAGTGACAGAGAAAGACGCAAGTTGGGTAGGGAGAAACCAATCATTAATAAGGGACTTCACGCACTCAGCTGTTCTATGAAATGCATTCCCACAGATGCTCAGGTACTGGAATACATTATTCAGAGAGACTAGTCTAGCATGAACAAGGCCACATGTGTGTCCAAGTGCCAGAGACAAACTGAATATTGGACACTCTTAAACGCACAAGCACACACAAGGAGCTGCTTGATACCTGAGTCCGGATTTCTCAGTCCCTACATTGTCCCCCATTTCGGAGCAAAACCTTTGTATGGCCGGTTTCTGTAGGGGGCGTTTGTGGGTTCTGAGATACAATCAAAACGCAGACAGAGGAAATGCAAATGTCATTCAGCTCCCGTTCATTGTCAGGAAGGACACATGAGGATAAAACACTGTGCACTGCATCCCTCCCCTATTATGTGTCCTACTGCTTTTGTCCTAATTTATCCCATGCATAATTTATTTACATGTGTATTGTTTCCCGATCAGCAACTTTAAAGAATAAGTGAAAATTATAAAATGTTTTATTAAACAAGTTGTCAACAAAATTACAGATGGTGTCAGACAGCCAGTACCAATTCTGCTTCCTCCACATAGCCTTAGTACTTTAAAAGGCACACAGAGAAAAGCGAAACCAGCACTTGATGTCTATTGTTTCCTCCTCTCACAACCCCCAGGGGCGAGGGGAGGAGAAGGGAGCTAATTATAAATGGCCTCATCCTGTCCTCCCCGACTTTAGCAGCAGCGAGATCGGGCCCCGATTCATTTCGGCACAAGCAGCCCTTCGGCACGATCCGCCGCGGCTGCCAGGAGCCCCACGGTGCCACGAAGTGCGAGGCGAGGCGGCAAGGTCCCGTCCGCCGGCGGGGCGGGGGCCGTGGCCGCTCCTGGGAGCTCCCCGCCTCCCCCGCGCCGTCCCCAGAGGCCACCGAGCCCGGGCTTCCCCGCTGCCGGCAGCAGCCGCCAACGGCGCACACGCCGCGGGGCTCCGTGCCCAGGTGCAAAGCCGGGCGGTGCGGCCCCGGGTGCGCTGCCGGCGCCCGGGCAGCGCCCGGCGGCCGGGAGGGACACGGGGAGAATTCGCTGTCGCCTGCACAAGCGTCAGACCTGCCGTCGAACGGGGGGGGGGGGGGGGAACGCTGCCTGTGCCGCGCGGTTTTCAGAGCGCGTTCAGTCCCTCGGCACCCACCCATGAGGACGCTCGGACTTCTCTGATTAACCCCCCGCAACTGCGCTCCCCTCTCCCCGCGGATTTTTATATCCGAGAGGGCGAGTAAATGAAAGCAAAGGTTTTTCTGCCAGGACGGAGCAGGAGAGCTGATAAACATGTCAGCACCCCTTCCAGCTCGAGGCTTTCCTTTCGCTCCGGATCGCAGAGAGACAGCGGCAGAAATCCCAGGAAAAACCTTCAAGTGTTCTTCCAACTAAAGCCGGAGAGACTCGAGTCGGGGGAAAAAAAAAAAAAACACCAAAAAAAAAACCACCTCGCAGCCCTAATTTCATCTCATAAAACTCAAAGGTATAAAAACACCCACTCAGCGCAGCCAGAAAGTGCAAGCGAAGCGTCACCGCCAGGTACTCTGCTTCCCTGCTTTACTAGCAAGAGCGCTGCCCCCGTTAGCATGGAAGTCGTTTGAAAAAGGTTAAGATAGCTCCGCTCCCCACATACGGTGCCAAATCCCACTCTCCCTAATGCCTTCAGGGATTAGCGGCGTGCGCTGCAGACCACAAGGAAAATAAAGGACGCGATGCAGAAGACTACAACCGGCTCCCGCGGTGCCCCTCAGAAATCAGCCTTATTTCCAGATCGGGAACCCCGGAATACCTCCGCAGCACAAGTACCTGCCCCCTCCCTCTCTCAAACCGGGGTCAGACCCCGTCCGTACAGCCCTCGGCGGCTTGTGCCCGTTCTCAAGATGGAAACACAATCAACTCTCTTTGCCACTTTGAAAAGCGAAAGCCTGTCATATGCAAAACAGATCTCCGGACTTCCTGCCCAAAATCAGCGACCGGCAGTCCCGAGTCATTCATTTCACCCAAGTCTGCTTCCCTGCCTCGCCTCCTCGCTCCCTCTCCTGCACGAGCGCCGAGGCGCACCGGCAGAGCCCCCGCCGCCCCGCTTTCCGACCGCCCAGCCGAGAAGCGAGGAGGGTTGCTTCGTCAAGACATCCCAACTCCCCAAAGATTTGCAGAGGCAACTCCGAGCCGCGGTGGGAGCGCGGAGGCACCGCGCACCGAGCGCCCCCGCGGGCCGGTCCGTGCCCCGCCGAGCGCGGTGGCGGGGCCAGCCCGCCGGGGCAGCGGGGGCAGGACGCTGTCAAGTGCGCGCACCCCCGCGGGACGCGGCCGCCGCCGACCCCGCGCCGAGCCCCGGGAGAGCCGGGCGGGCTCCCCGCCACCGCCCCCCGGCCCGCCGCCCCCCGCCCCGCGCCCGGGCGCCAATTAACCCAACAATTTTTTCCTCGTTAATTTCGGCGCGAGCCGCGGGGATGTGTTGCACAAAAAACGAGCGAGTCGCTGGGGCAGAAAGGAGGGCGGGAGGAGGGACCCGCCGAGAGGCTGCCGGCACCCGGCTCCGGCTGGCAGCCGGCGCCGGAAAGGCGCCTTTTTTCATATTTAAACCACGCGGAATATGTACATTTTTGATTCCTACTTACGCTTTCAGGGGGTTGTGAATGACAGTCGCCATTTTGCTACAATGTAACAGAATATTGTGTCTCGGAGTTCTAAAGGTTCGCTCAGGGGAAGCGGCCAGCCAATGGCAGCGCGGCATACCGGCCCGCCAGCCAATGGCGAGGCGGGGGCGGGGCCAGGGCGCTGCTAGTTATTAGGGGAGCTGTCAAAGCCCAGAGGTCACTCCCTCTCCCTGGAACTGGCGGCGAGCAGGTCTTAAAGGGGCAGCGCCGCCGCCGGGGCCGCCGCTGCGCCGGGGGGCACCCCGGGCTCCAGCGCGGCACTTCCCCGCCGCGCTCCGGCCCCAGCTCGAACGCGCCGCGCCGGGAGGGGGGAAGCCGGGCTCGCTCCTCGTCCCCTCGCACCGCCGCCGCTGCCCCCCTGTTTCCCAGGCGGCTTGCCCCGCCGGGGGAAGAGCCCGCTTCGCCCGCTCGCTCCGCACGCCGCCCGGCAGCGTCCCTCCCGCGCCGCTTCCCTTTCTGCACAGCCGCGCTCCCCGCCAGGTCTCCGTGAGCCGCCGGTTCTGGCAGCGGCTTCAGGGCAGCGCCGCTCCCCCTCCCCCAGGAATTTCCCTCTCCCTGTCAGTCATCCCGGCCCGCAGCCCCTGCGCCCTTACATAACGCGCGGCGGCCGGACCGCCCGGCCGGCCCTGCACAGCCCCGCTCCTCTCTCCCACAGAGCAACTTCTGGCGCGCCGGGAGCCGGGCCCCCGCCTCCGTCCGGCACAGGGAGCCGCGGGGGGAAGAGCCCTGAGCCGCGTTTCACCGGACATACAGCCCTGCGATGAGACAGAAGGCGGAGGCTGGACCCCGAAGCGCGGCAGGGAGCAGCAGGCAGAGCCCATTCCTGGGGAGGCAGCGAACTCCAGGAAGCCTGGGTTTACCTGCAACTAATTAAAGGAACTTGCCAATGAATTATGGAGCATGACCCAAGTGATTTAAGAGGTGTCAATCCTGATCTCACTCTCAGATCGTGATCTCACTCTCAGAAGTAAACTCACTGAAGTTTACGAAATTGCTCCAGTGTAAATTAGGTGCCAACAAGAGCAGAATCAAACAAAGAAGTTTTTTACTTATCTGATAGTAATGTCAGCTTTGTCATCTCATACTTTTCTCCCACTCTCCAAGGTCTCTCTCTTGAGGCATCCTCTATCCTTCTAAAAAACACAAACAAGCACCGCCAAAACCAAGCCTGCATCCCCATTCTTAGCATCTATACATCCAGAAGAAACTCGACTAAAGACTATTAAAACACACTACTGTCAAAGAAGTAAAAGTGAGGAAACTAGAAAAACATTTTCATTCACAACTTACTGAATAACAGAATGGAAGTATGATGTTTGTGAGATGGTACCAGAAGTTGAAATAGCAGTCTTTCTGGGCTGAACTTGAAAAAGCAAAGACAACCAAAATCTCTCTTGCTCCTCAACTACTTTACAAAATAAAACTTCCCAATACTGGGGCAAGAGAGAAAAGGAAGATGAATGGAGAAGAGAAAGAGTATAATTGTTCCTCACAGTGAGGACAGGTAAACAAGTGTAATGCAGCAGTTTTCCGTTCATTAAGGATTCATCAGAAGTTTGCAAAAAGTTAAAATTTAGAATCTGTCTAGGGTCCCTCTTCCCAAAACTTTGCCTATTCCAGCTACTCAGTCAACTCCAGCTACTAGGTACTGTGCCAGGCATATATCCCTGGAGGGAAGCATCTCTTCCATCAAAGCAATCTAAGCCATTTGGTTACAGGCACTGCTTAGGAGAAATAAGCTTTCTGTTAGCTGGAGAGTTGCCAAGACGCTGAGATCTATCCCAAAACAGTTCTGGGAAGTAATCTTTAAGAACATTTCCATTATCATATTACATTATATTATTTAATATCATAGCGGTCCAGGTGACATTGAATGCAACTTCAGACCTCCCTGCTCAGTACTCTGACTGCTCACAGGAAAAGCTAACCACAAACTGCCGACTTGTCACAAGCACAGTTGATGTGTGTGCTGCAAAGAAACAAACGGCATAGCGTGCACCTGAACTGGCGACCACGGACTAGCAACCTACACTACACCCCATCTCACTACTGTGAGGATTTCTGGTTCAACTTTTCTTGTTGCTGTGATATTCCCTCAATGGCAAACATTCGAATACTTACTGTAGGATGGGCAATATTCACTTGTGGGATAATGATTTTGCTTCACACATAAGAAAAAAATAGCCTAGGACTGTATCACACCGCAGAACAGGAGATAGATTTGTGTTACTGAGAGAAGGTACCAAAATCTGGCCAAGCTCTAGTAAGCCCTGAGATTTTCTAATGCAAACTGGTGACATTTTCAGATAATTAAGAAACCCTGTTTGAGGTCATGTTTGGAAGTTTAATGAGTCCCTCTGGTCCTGTTTTGTTGGATATATAGGCCCATTCCTGCTCTGCAGGCAAAGAGCTCTTGGTGCAGCTTGGCAGGGAGCATATTGCAAAAACGGGATGAAGCCACACATGCTTCCCTGGCTGCTCCTGTTACTCAGATGTTGGGCCTTTATCAGCTACCAGCAAAAGCAACAAACAGTGAGAACAGGCACAGATGACCTTGGATTGTTGATAGCCCTTTTCCCAGGCAGACCCCACGTTCCTGGCTAGGAGAACCAGTCAGCAGCACTGGCTTGCTCAAAGGTATCTCCAGGACACCCAAGGACAGAGCTCCCATATCAGAGCAGTGGGAAGTCTCACCCGCAGTAACGAAGACATCAGGCTTTGCTCACACGTCCATATAATATGTCCAAGTGTTGTTCATGTAGAATCCCACAACAGTGAGATTACCATTTTAGCTGAAAGAAAAGGCACAGAGCACTGACTGGCATTTTGCTTGTAATGAGCTACAGAACTCGTTTACATGTTCACTATTTGCAAGCAGGGGGAACATCACAAGCCTGTATAATAAAAATTTCATGCCGCACCATAGTTACCTCCATTTTCACATATACACCAGTTCGTTGTTGGTAGATCATTTTTTACTTAAATTTTAGATTTTTTTTTCTGATTTCAGTGTATCATAAGTCACTAATCAGTAATGTTACTATTGTTTTACATCCTGAAGGACCAACAAAGCTGAAACACACTCAGTTACATATACACAACTTCAGGATTAGCTACTGATAGTTTTATTCACACTCACCTGAAACATAGCAAGGAGGCGACAAGAAAGTATAAATAATTTAAAAGTATATGGCATAAAAAAACCTTAGTGGGCATATTCTTAGCAAGAGCTTGCCAAATGTTTGGACAGCCAGCACATAAATTTTGAAAACAGAAGGTAAGTTTGGACACGAATCTATTGGGGTAACATCTATAGCATTAACACAAGGCCTAAGCATGCTGCATCTATAGGGCCAGAGAGAGCAGGACTTTAGAATAGAATCCACCTCACCTCCAGCCCCTCATACAGAACTGCAGCTTGTCTCTACTCAAGAAGAAGAAACACAGTGTCATATCTTCTCAGTGTATTGGGAATTGCCATGTCTCATGGATCATAATGCTGCTCTCCTGACTTACCTCTGTTTCAAACATTTTTACTATTTATGTAACACAAACACATTGATACTTTTTGTGAGGTCTCATTAATATTCCTGTGAATAGCCCTGAAAAGCCTTATTTTAGCTGACAATATTGCAAACTGTGAAAGAATTTTTACCTTGTATTTATCTTCTGTTTTCCTTTTTATCTTGTTAAGTTTCAACGTAGAGTTGCTGTTTTCTGGAGGGAAGGAAAGTTAGGTTCTTATCATACATTCCTCAACTCTTGTGAATTGGAAAGTGAAACAAACTAGACACCCACATTAAAAGCCACAAATCTAATTTTGCTGTGGAGGGAAACAAAAAACAGAGGTGAAAAATGAGTGGTTTCTGGTAGATTAGCAACTGTTTAATATTCTCTGGTATTTCCAGTGATTTATAATTTTTATTTCTTAATATATATTAATATTCAAAGTATCAGTCATATAGGTCTAAATAAAGACAGTGTGCTGTAATGTAGCTTGTTACAGCAAAACAGGGCCCCACATTCACAGATATCCTGCAAGAGATTTGAAGCCTTAACCCCTTTTTATTTATTAAAGCTGTGCAGGCATCTCTCATACACTGTTTCTTGTCAGCCCTCCTCCTCCCTTTCTTTGATCTTCACCAATAGTTGCTTAGCTGAAAGAGGAGGAAAAGATATCAGAGTGTCAGTGTTACAGACTCAACACCAGCCTTCTACAGACACATCCCCCAAAAAATTTACGTATTCAGCATAACCAAGATAACTATGGAGCTAGACAGTGTAAAAATTAGCACCAAAATTCATTCTTCACAACTTTGGGAATTGTATCCATGAAACGGACCTCAAATTTTTAGCTTTTTTTTAAAGCTAAATTTCCCCTCTATACCTATAGCAATAATTCTTGGATGTCTTTAGTGCATCTTGATTTCAGGCCTGATTCTGTTACCCAATTTTCTTTATTGTATGCACCGTTCAGTTTTTTATCAAGTACCCCTGAATTACCTGTATGCTGATGTCTGGACTCAAATCCTTTATTTTTTAATGGGATATTCTGATAAAGTACATTTTAACAATAAAGAGGAGTCTCTACTAGTAAGACATACATGGAGGCCTCAATCTGAAGTTTTCAAAAATTTGGGGAGACAGAAGTTATGTAAGTTCCCAGAGCCTGGCTCAAGTCTGTCCCCAGTTTAATAAACTGCTGAAAATCTATTTAGTGTGGCTGCCAGAAGATTCTTTGTCATGCATTGTTTTTAAATTTCCCCAACAATAGAAAATAATGTTATGAACAAGCTGCTTCAAAAGGAGAGTATGAGTCTTTCTGGTAGCCACTGCAAACCCACAGTAATAGTAAGAAAAGGAACCTAATAAAACAAACACATCCTCTGAAGAACACACATCCAGCAACTATGGTTGCCCTCTCCTTGAGGGGAGTAATTTGTAAAATTTAGATGGGACAAAACTGAATTCCTATCAAGAAGCACATGATAGAAAGCACCTAAGAACAACTTGTCAAAGTTTATTATGAAATTCCAACAGAGACACAGGTCTGTCTGCCTTATTTCTTGAGAAACTAGTTGGGGGAAAAAATAAAAAATAAAAGGAAAAAATAATAAAGGAAAATAAAAGAATAAAGAAAAAAAGAATAAATTAAAAATTAAAGAATAAAGAAAAGGTGAACACTTTGTGAGTAATTTTCACTCTTTCCTTCATTAAAGGTAGGAAAAAATGTTTTTACATTACAGCCCTCAATGGGATAGAGAGGCAGTACCTTGATGCATCTGAAATAATGCTGTCTCCATCCTCTCATTCCCAGAGCAAAGATGAAAGGGAGTTTTGAAGGTGTCTTAATCCTTGGAGGGAGCAGGTGGTATAGATTAGGGAACAATCAATAGATGATCTGACCCTCCCTAGAAAAGCTCCTCATTGCTACTCTGAATGGAGTTCAGGGGTACTGTCTACCTATGGTTTTAACCACCTTTAAACAAAAACTGCAAATGTGGTCCCAAAGGTGGTACAACATTACTTCCTCTTGCCCATGATGAGAAAATAGAATGTAATACCTTGCTAATCAATCTTATCTCTTATAAGCCCAGTGCACACAATATAACTATGAGTCTAAGACAGGTTTAACATTTGGATTGAGCATAATGAGCAGCACCCTACCTGAGGAAATTAACAGCTGAGAAAAACAAACTGCCACACTCATCCAAAGAAAGTGCTAACTTTGAATCTGTTGCTGATTTGAACTGCTTCACCTTTCCTTCCTTACTGATGACACCACCTCAAAGAAAGGAATGAATATTCTGCTGTGACTATTTGTTTAATCCACTATGATGATTTTTTTTAATAGAGTAGGCAGAAGTGAGCTGTCCAGACACAGCTTAAATGTAATGACTGCAATTGTTTTCTTTCACTATTCAAGCTTTCTTGTTTACAGAGAGCATTTTGGTCTTTGGAACAAACACTATGATAAGTAGGCTGCTTTTGCAGCACATGCAGGAGTTATACAGATAACAACAAAACCAGTCTTTTAAACTACACAGAAAATTAGATTCAGCATGAAAATATCTCACCTGATAATTTTTTTTACTTCAATATTATTTGTGAAATGCTACTAATTTCAAGGAGTTTTCAAAATAACTTTAATAACACCTTCAATGGTTTCACCCCCTCTTCCATATAAATACAAAAAATTATAGTATTGAATTCTTTATTTTTTTCTTTTCTTGCATTTTGCTCCATTATTTCCAAAACAATCTGTAACTTAAAATATTTTTCATTTTGTAAGCATTTAAAGTCAGAAAAATAAAATCTCATGTTTTAAAATAAGAAAAATAAAATCTGATGGGTGGTTGCACTGGAAAGAAAAATATCCACATAAACAGCAGTTTAGAATTAGTGAGGGGGTAAGAAGTCACTAGCTCATTTTATTGCATTGATTGGCCAAAAAACAGAGGAAATGGTAGGAAGGGGGAAATAAGATTATTTTAGCTATGTCTTAAATCCTGCTAAACAGAAACACCTTCAAAAGTGTCACAAAACTGTTCTTCCATTTCCCATCCAACTTTACCTTGGTAGAGGAGAGAAACAGCAGAAAGTTGTGGACTGACCTGCCTAAAATACCAATTTAGGTCAACTCTAAAAGTTGATGACTGCAAATTTCAGTGAACAAATACAGTACTAGTATAACATAAAATGATCCTGGGAACCAATCAGTCAATTATTGCAGTCAATGTCACAATGAAGCCAGCCCTGATTTAGTTGCTCCCAAGTCTCCCCACCTGGAGCCTGTGGAAATAATCTGATATAAACTTCCTCAAGCCAAACAAGGTCTCAGATCAGAATTCAGAATAATTTTGCTGATACTTTTTAACTGAGATAACCATATTGGTAATGTCCTTTACATAAAACCAGCACTGCCACAGGCAATGTGTTATTTGTTGGGCTTTTTTGTTTGCTCTTGTTTTTTAAGCAAAAGTAGATCAGCTTTGCTGTCAGGACACCTCCTCAAATGCAGTAGCCACATCTGCAACAGGAAGCTCTGCCACACAAGTCTTGCTCCAGCCACTCTCCTCACACATCCAAGCCCTTGTGTCAAGTCTTCTACTTGCTCAGCTTTCGCTAGAGTTGACAGGACTTTGCTGACACTGGGCCTCTGTGCTGCCTCAGCAGAAAGCACCTAAGAAGAACTTGTCAAAGTTTATGATGAAATCCCAAGTGACATAAAAGGCTGATGGGATACTGCTTGATGCAAGGCCCAGACTTTTGCTCCCACTGATGATGCTTATTAGGCTATTTGTAAGACTATCCTGTGTAATCCGTGTGCCATTCCAAGAAAGACTCCTAGTGCAGGATTTACCAGGCATCTATATAGACATAGGGACAGAGTCTCATCTTTCATGTGTATTACTGATATGGGCCAGTTTCCAGTGTGCCCAGATAGGCTATAGAGGCTCCAGCTTCCTATGAGTAGGAATGCTCATGAACCACACACTCTTTCCCTCACAGTGCTACAAGCAGCACTCACAGATACATATTTAACCCATCTTCAGATCCCAGGCTGACAGGACAGGAAGGATTCCTACCCAAGAGCTGAGAGCAGAATACAAGTCTGAACACAACATCATCACATAAAACTCCATCAGACCAACTGTGCCACATGCAGAAAATTCAAGTTCCCTGCTTTGCTATTCCTTCCAGAGCCTGCTTGTTATGGGGCTTTTCTTGTTGATTTTAAAGGTCAACAGCCAGCCAGGAGTGTGCCAGCCTCTACATTTGAGAAAAGAAGGCACAAGCATCTTCAGCATCAGAAAAAAAAAAAAAAACAAAAAAACCCAAAGAAACCTGTGAAAGGAAACCTTACAGCACTTAGAATATTTTCACACCTGACATGCCCAGGAACGATCAAGCATTACAGTTTTTAAACTGATCAAAACTTTGTAAAGCTGCATGTAAGATCAGTCACCTACTAAGAACAGCATCTTATATATGTTGAATTCTGCACTCCCCTACAAAACCCAAAGGGCTTGCTGATCTCACACATAGCAGAATGTTTCCTCTCATCTGGTGGCTATGGCTAAAGTCCTTATGCAATATTATTTAAAAGCACTAGAACAAGTCTGATAGAATAAAAGCATCTACAAAGAATACTGCAGTTGCCGCTGCAACAGTCCAGCTTGCAGAAAGCAGAACAGCTTACCAAATTATTATCTTAGGGAGGATTCTCCCTGCATGGCTCCTGCAAGCATCAGCATCTCACTATAAAATGCAAGCAGTGGGAATTCAGCCTTCAGGAACCCTGTGCAACCAACGGCCACAAAATAAAGCCTTATGATTGATTACCCAGGTTATGACACTTCAGAAATGGTATAGCAAGCATAACTGACCTGCAATCTTTTTCACTCCCCTTTGGTGCTGCAACAGCTTCTTATTCTTTCCAAGCCATTGGCTAGTTCTTCTCCAAGTTCTTTTTATTAAAACCTTTTATCTCCCCACACAGTAACAATTTCTCCTAGCAATCATGACCATCCACTCTCATCACTCTTCTAGACAGAGGCATTGGCCAAATCCACTTTGGGAGAAGGGGAAGGATACCACAAACAGTCTGAGTTGTACTTGCATTTGTTATGGGAGAGGTGCTTATTGCTTAAGATCACTCTCATAATCAGACAAGCAATAGTTTCTCTTACTGTATTTATACAATTGGAATAGCTCACTAGCAAACATTTTTCCCAGCTAAATGCATGCCAACCTCCTGAAATGAATTCAAACTTCTGGAGCATGGAGGTTACACAACAAGGGTCAGTATGCAAAGCCTAGTTCCAGAGATATGCAGCTGTTTCCCTCATTCACGCTCCCTCCTTCTGATTATTGAACATGAGAATCCCAGTTGTATTCTAGATACAAATGCAAGCATGTTATATTCCAAAGCTGGGAGCTTTTCCAAATTGAAGTGCTGGACACATCCAAGTTTAGCCTACTTGTTAGCATAGCACCCAGCATGCTGGAATCATAGGCATTCATTTCAAAGTCAGTGTATATTTAATTTTTTCTCCCCCATCCCAAGACATACTCTAACCCATCAGCAAAGCTCTGTTTCCCATCGAATTCTTACAAAAATACCCTAAAACATGTGCTTAAAGGCTTGTGGAAGCTCTATAACATTTTCAAAAATCATATCAAGAAAAGTAGACCCTGGTTCAGCAAAACACCAAGACATTTGTGTACACATAATCATTGATACTATTCATTTGCTAGAGGTGAGCAATTCTACTAAATACCTTGTGGAAACAAGCTTGGGAAGAGAAGTCACATAGGTATCAGACAGGACTGGAAAATAATTAGAAAGCAATGGCTGCTGAGATTCAGATATTACAAATAAATGATCTAGATTCAGAGGATTGCATGACTAATGCCAAGTCACTAAGTCTAAGAGCCCATAACAATTGGACACCTTGAAAAAGCAGAGTGGAGTATTTTAGAGTGCTGCAATATAGCTGTGTAAGCCTCAACTGACATAGCCTAAATTCCATATATGGGTCCCTGTGTCTAGTGTTTCCTATTAGGTAACTCTGGGAGTTATTGGATTCAGGGGCCTAGGCTTAGTCTGCTTAAGGCTGAACTTTTGGGCTACAGATGTTAAAAGCAAACAGAAAAATCCCTGCCAGCCAGGTTCTGTTCCCATTTTTAATATACAATTCTAACCTAAAGGCTTGGTTCTGCCAAAGTCATCTTCAACAGGAGGAAGGGTTGTCCAACATTGTCATTATCAAATCCAGTTTATTCTGCCAGTAAGATTTATTCTGCATTTTTAGTTGTGTAAACTAAAGCAGAACATCATCTATGCCTATATAGAGCATTTAAAACATGTATGCTTCCATTCAGATCTTCTGTGCAAATGTTCATATACTGTTCTCAAAGGCAGCCCAGAGGAGAAAGGGGTACTATCTAACGTCAGTGCAAAGAGTTGTGACTTGAAAAGAATCAGCATTTCTTTAAACCTGTAAGTGCAGGATTGGGCCTAGATACCATATTTCATTATGAAAGAATGGTCTTAAGAGAATCAAAAAGATGGTTTAAAGAAAACCTGCTAAGAGCAATGTGCATGCAACTCCGTCCTGCTACACAGCCATTGCCTAATTTATCCATTAACTCCCCAAACACACAATACGATACTGCGGGCGTGTCCGAATTAAGACTCGATGTGTGTTACGTGCGGTGAGTACCTCTGGGCGTGAGGCGTTTGAGGTCACGGAAAACCCTGCACGGCATATTCCTGCCTCTTTGCCCTTCTCCTGCTCATCCCGCTCCGCCCGCGCTGCGCTCCCCGCCCCGCGCACCTGAGCCCGGCGGGCCGGCCCCGGGGCGCCCCCGCGTGGCGCTGCCCGGGGCGCCGGCAGAGAAGTTCCGGCATTCGAACCATTTCAGCGTTTCCAGCACGGAGAGTGCAGGAAGTGCCTTACATTTAGCAGTCATAAGGTCCAGTGACTCTATGCCTCCATGGCCTCGAAGTTCTGATAACTCAATTAATTTGGTGCCAGGTGTTTGGCTTTACAAATTTTCTGTAGAAAACACCGGCAAACTGCCTGAGTCATGAAAACCTAGCATCAGAAAGCTGCTGGGATGCAGCAACCAAACGCTCCCATGGATTGCACCGGTATTTCTGCAGTATTTGTTCCTCATCCGGAAGTCACTTGCAGCAGGTAGTGGAGGGGAAGACCAGCGCACTTCTGCTCTGTGCATTTTCTCTGCTGAAGTACAAGGGCAGCAGGACAGTGGGAGAAAGGATTCAGTTTCCAGTTGCTGGGATGAATTATAATGTAATCCAGACAAAGGAGTGGAATTAAGGCTGCTAAGAAAAGCTTTGTTCTGGCACCTAATTTTTTTTTTTTTTTTGGGGGGGAGGGATGGTATGGGGGCCTAGACTTTGACACCATAATACATAATACTATTTATATTTTCTAATATGTGGTATATATAGTATCATATCTGTATATAGCTGTGATGGAGTATTGTGTACCAATCTGCTTTTCCACAGAACCCTAAATACATGTCCTAGCACTAGAACAAAGAGGTTACACCTCAAGACTTACATTTGGATCATTCTTTTTACACGCACACACATACACACGCACACAGAATCCCTCTCCAGCATTTGGGCATGCACATACAAGCACAGACTATCAATTGACCTTTGAAATCATGCTGAAGCCTTGGGACAATCTCAAAACTACATCTGAGAACAACTTTTAAAAAATCACTGCTACATCCACAGCGTTATTAGTTATTTTCACTTTGCTTTACTGGTACAGAGATGCTCCTTGAAAGCCACTTTTTTGAAGTGTTTTATCTGCTTTTTCTCTGTTCACTTGAAATCATAGTTCTGTTTGTAACACTTATATTATTCATACAGCAGCCAAGTTTGATTTTACAGGGATGATGATGATGCTTCAGGTGAAAAACTAAACAAAAGGATCAGAGGAACACCACCACATAAGGTAGTGTTCTCATGCCAAAATTTTTAGTCAGGAACAATCAGGTAAGAGAAGGATGAAAAACATACAAGACATAAATAAAGTCTGCTACTTTTTCACTGTATGATGATCTTCAAATAAAGACTAAAAACCTGTATTTGGGGTCACCTAGAATTTATAGTGCATGTCCCAAATAACAGAGCCTATAGAGCCAAAAAAGCCTACAAAACATGTATTTAAGTCTTAAATCACAAGGAAGCCAGTTACAGTATTTAAACTGACTTTTCAAAAATATGAGTGTGTAATTCAGTTTCTAATACTCTAAAAAAGCCAATAATATCATCCAGTGGAAACCCTTTACAAAACCAAACTTATGATTTCAAGATCAGATATTTCTTATTTTAAGAAATTTTAAGTTCATATATTATAGCACTGTTTTCAGTCGTCAAAGTAGTTTCAAGCTTATTATGGAAAGATTATTTCCTTAAACCAGAAAAAATAACACATAAACACTTAATGCCTTTTTTTCCTTTTTTCCTCCAGACTACAAAAAAAGCCCCACACAAACTTTCTCCAAGAATAAAGATAAACAAAACATTTACCCCAACCAATTGTCTGCAGGGGAAAAAAAACTTTAGCTCTCCCACTTAGCCCAACTTCAGCTGAAGTGGACACAGCTTGAAGGACAGCCCTATGGAAAGGATACTGCAATGAAACAATTTGTCACCGGCCCTGGCATTAAGTCACCTGGTACTACTCTCTAGCATTTTGGAAGCTGGTCAGTATACCTCTGCTGTCACACTAATACAGAACAAATCCTTTTTTTCCACTCAACCCTCCCAACCCTTCCCACCTCAGCCAGCCAGTGGTTGGGACAGGGTAGGATGACATCTACCTGCCATCCAGGCTGACAAATCCCAGTGACAGTAACCAAACCACTGGGCACAGTAGGCCACTATCTCTGTGCCCAGGAAAAGGGATGTGCACCCAAAAAGTCTCCTACAGGAAAGCAGGTGATATAACAGGTTGAAACAAAATGCAGTGATAAAGTCAAACAAAAGAAGACTTGTAATTTGTCCATTAACATCAGGAGTATTAAAGGACATTGTCAAGTTACTACACCCAAAAATAAGATAGTGACTGATTCACCCCTCAGATTAGTTTAGGTAGTCACAAGTCTGAGCCAGAATACTTATAAATTACCAAAAATTGTAACATGCATATTATTTTGATACTTTAAGCCAGTAGGTTTGCTTTGGCTCAGCAAAATGAACTGCAGTGGTGTGTTTTGTGCCTCTCAGGAGATCTGGTGTTCTTAGATAAGAAAACTCTAAATGCTACTCCAGGATTTAGCACCTAATCCACATTTCATAAAAATAATTCTAGAGAATGGAATAGGCTTTGCATCAGATCTGTCAGGGTGTGTCTTCCTCCTCCATGGCCAGTCTTGCCTACTTGCTACCTACACCATGACACACAGCAAAACTGGGGCTGTCTGCAGCTGAGGAGAGGAGCGAGCTGGGCCAACAAACTCCACAAGCCAAGTGTCCCATTTCCTGTAATCTTCAAGATGCAAAGCTGCATGGAACTCAGCACAAGAGAAGAACAGCTGGGATTTACTGTCATTTACTGTCTCAGACACTGCATTTACTGTCTCAAACACTGTTCTGTGCAGGTGTAGAAGTGCCACCTATGCAGCCAGAGGTTTACTCTGACCTACCCTTCCACTGGTGCTGTCAGCCTGAAGTTGTCACACAAACACAACACAAATACCAGGCATATCTCTGAACTCGGAAAATAGAAGCAAAACCAGCTGGTTCCAGAAAGCCAGCACGGCTTGTTAGTAATATTTTAAGAAATCCTAAAGAGTGACTTTAAACTGGAACTTTTATGAGTTCATTCTTCCTAATGGGTAGGATGAATTTAAGACATTAAGACTAGCACAGCTTAGATAAAAGAGTATCTGTATTCCAATTGCTTATATCCTTAGATTGTATCTACTATAGCACCACTAACAGAATGTATTCATGGCACACACTCAGGGAGCAATCAGAAAGCTGTGCATTTCTTCTATGCCACACCTTGCATACTGCAGCTTACTACAGGCCAGCAGCACAACAGACCACCAGACTCTGCAGCATTAGCTAAGCCTGAATAAATTAGTTTTAACTGCAACTACCAAGCTCTTATCCTCTTTAGGGACAGCCACATTCTTTGTTTATGTGCTGCATACAAAAATTCTAATACCATCTTTTCCAGTCCCTGCAGCATTGCTTGCCACTACCAGCAACAGGCAGAAAGAAATCAGGGCCACTTAGTAACCCCTTTCCAGTGATATTTTTCTTTTAATCAAACTATTTTGCAATAATTCAGAAAGCCTGTAACCATTTCCTTTCAGTCACATTACATTTCTAGTGTATTCCAAGTTATTTCATCACTAGAATTGGGAACCTAGGAGTAATGGATTTTTCACTAAGCTCCCCCATAAATCAAGTTCCCCTCAGTCCACCTACTGAAAGGGCATTGTAAGGTGGCAGAGGGTTTCAGTTACTATTTTCAATTAACCTGCAGAGAAGCTTTGGAACTGAACTTTATTCTTCCCACATTGAACTCAGAAGGAGTAATCTTTCCCATTTTTTTTTGTTTTCAAGATTTTCAGAAGATGAGGGGAAGAGGCAGAGGAAAATGAAAATCTGACTCATAAGACATTAAATGGCAGATAAAATGGTGACAAATTGACATACTTTAAAAAGTCCTAACACTGCATGTACACCTTCAGCCTCTGAATTACTTATTGCCAGTCAAGAACAAGATCTTGGGATATAACCAGGAATTATTTGAGAGCAGCTCACTATTGAACCACAAGTCAAAGACGACACACTCTGGGCATCATGCCACAACACAGGAATCTATAATGTGCTTAATTTCTCAATACTTTGTACAGTTTGTTAGAGATAGAAATGGCACAAAGAAGGATAACCAGAATGCTCAAAAGACAGAATAATTTCTGTACCGTTTGTACAACCAAAAGTAAGAACAACTGTCCAGCTATTTCCCAATAGAAGCTTTTTTCTCCACCTGTTATGGTCTATTCCCACATCAAGTATATCCAACCATTACAACAAGAATCATTGCTTTAGTGATTGAATAGAATTCAATCCAACAAAATTATGCTATGTAGGTCAAAAAGAATTCCAAAACAAAATACAGGTGACCATCCAACTATTTTCACTTATTTCTTTAATCTCCTTTTCTTCATGTCAAAATAGTGTTTAAAATTTCTTCTGAAATGAACCTCCCTCATTTCACAGGGCTGATGACTGCATGAATGTATGCAACTGTCTGTAAGAAAGGTTACTAAAGATCTGCATTCCTCCAAAAGAAATTTTTAGTGGATACTCTCCTCAAGTTAGAAGTACTTCTCTACTGGACACACAGTATACATGCAGAACTAGCAACACTGTACAAAGGCATTAATCTGCTCTTCTAGTTTTATCCAGAACACATGGGAGCAATTTTATTTCACTGATTTATCAATGTACAAGGTTCAGCCTTTATGTTACTTCTTAGAAATTCCCCTAGACTTTGAACTTACACACAAGTCAGTGATAGTCTGTATTTTCCTGTTCTTCCACACTTCTGAAACAATTTGTTTCAGAAGTGCTGTTTGCAGCTGTTCTGAAACATCATTCTGAACAAAGATAAAATGTTTATAATTGTTGAGTACTCAAAGTGAGGATGCTCTAGCAGCTGATGTAATCACACCTGGCCTTAGGAAAGCAGCCGTTTTCTATAAAGAAAATAAGTAAACACTATTAGTCAACTTACAGAGTTTTTACCCAGGTAGAGAAAAAGAAAAATAAAAAAAATCACAACAAACCAAAAACTACATACCACACACAATTAAATCTTGTGGGTAATTAACACAGATCAAACCCTGTGGCCTGGTAGTCTTTAAAGCCCATGGAAGCTCTTAACCATTACATATAGAGTTCTGTCATCCTTCCTGATTTCCCACAAGGTTATAGTACAGAATTTATATGATCCTACAGCCAGTTATTTACTTATTCTTTTTTCTTGGGACCTTCAGAGTTTTCCTGCTCCCAGTTAGAAAGTGCTTTGCTCAGGGAAACAATAGCTCTCAACCAAGTCCATAAACCATCCTCTATAACCTACCTCCTCTTTCAATTTCCATCCAATCAAGCTGAGAGCTAAAGTTTTGTTAGTTGGTCTTGGTTTTACCAAGACATAGACTTTGAGAAATTAGGTGTTTTGGAACTGCAAACTGATATATTACATCTTGTAAGTGAAATAATTATTGCTTCAGTTCTACAAAGCACATAAGCAGTTTCAGTTGTCTTCAGACTTTCAAAGATCATCTTACAAAACAGTGCTATGACTACCCTATCTGCAGTGTTGTTTTAATTTAGTCATTTATCTTTCTTCCCAGAAATGGTCTATTGTTTTCATTTAGTGTTGTGTGTCTTGTCTAAAATGTTTTCATTTCATTACTTTCCACAAGTACACAAAAATGACAGAGTATAAACTGTGCAGAAAGGTAATTGTATTAGTTTGTACTAATGGGAGTTCCTGCAGTGCTACTCCCATGGGCAGACTTCTGCACTAGGCACATGCTTTGAAATCTACAGGCTGCTATCTATACTGGTAGTCACTTGCAACAACAGCTCACTATTCCTGGCTTCTATTCAGTGCCCAGAAGAGCAGCAGTTTGAAAACCAGGGCCTAGGAGGACTCCATGAAGCAGAGCATCTATGGAGCCAACAATGAAACATTCCAGCGGAACGAGGCATTCCAGTGGACTGGAAGGCAATGTCACCATCCATCATAAATATCAGGATACACATACAACTAGAATGACCAAAGGCACAGCAGTCTAGGAATAAAATTTAAGACTGAGCCACAATGATACATCTGGAAGCATCCAGAATATATAAATAGTAATATAAATTACTGTATTGTATTACATTATATATTACCATATAATGTATATTACTCTATGTTATTATAGTAATATAGGCATATAAATAGTAAGCAAGACATGAGTAGACAATATACATTATTATTATGAGACCAGGTATCTGCAGATTATCTTCAACTTTCCTTCAAGCCCTTCCCCAATCACCAAAGAAATCAAAGAACCCATACATACCCTCTGCAGAATGCAGATACATGGAGACTGCTTCCCCATGGTAACCTTCCCCCCTCCCACCCTTATTCCTTTCAGGAAATGCTCCTGAAAGTCCTCAAAAGAAACCTGCTCACCTCACTTTACACATCAGTAACAGGAAGCCTTCCACACCAGTCTGCATCCACTGAGCTGAGCTTCTTCCTCCTCCTGCCATGTTCTCCCTGAGAGAGAATTCAGAAGAGAATGAGAGACAAATTCTTACCTCATAAAACTTTCATTCCCTTTCCTTTAAAAAAAAGAAAACCAAAAAAACAAAAAAAAGAAAACCAACCCCAAAAATAAACCCACCCCAAAAAACACTTGAAACAAGAAATTCCAGCGCACATCTTCAAAGATGAGGTGTGGGGGGAGGGAGACTAAGGAAGTCACTCCTGCATCATTCAAACAGTACTTTCACAAAGGGAATATCTACAGCACAATATATACAAGACAGTTCAGGAAGCCCCTGCTTCAAAAAGTGTTCATTACTGCCCATTTCTGAGAACCACCCTCATGAGATTATAATGCCTCCTTGCACACAGGTCTCTCCAATTACTTGCTTTCCTCTGTACATGAGCAGAACACAGACTTTGAGAAATGAGGTGTTAGTAGCCCTGTAACACTGTGTCTTTAGTTGGCAGGAAGTTCAATGATACAGTTGTTTTCTGAAAGCAAAACACTGACTTCCAGATTGAAGTTTATGGAGAATGGTTATTTCCTGCAATATCATCAGTCTGTACATTTGTTCAAAGCCTCATGTATTTAATAGAGAAGTCTGCTAAGAAAGATGATTCCTATGGTCTGTGTCACTAATTTTTCTTCCAGTGGGAAATCAGCTGTCAGAGCCCTGACATCTGCTATTGATGTGTAAAAGCAAAACAGTTCACCTCTCTCTGTATAAAAGTACAACCTTAATAGCCAAAGCAGGCAAGGGAGAATACGAAGCAGCACACAAGATTTTGACCCCAAAAGAGAATACTTCCTTGGACATGCTGACTAGTTCTTTTCCTGGCAAGTTTTAAATACAAGACTAGAAATCAATCTTGTAACTGCAAGCACTTTGTGTATTAGAGGCCATAAGCTGAACAAATGAGTTTGGAGGAAAAACGAAAAAAGCTGCCAGCTGCCACTGCTCTAAAGACAGCATTATTTGCACTAGGAACATGACCTTCTAATGGAGATCTCAAGTTTTCCCCCAAAAAGGGGCAGGACAGCATTATTCAGCACAGGTTTCCTCACCATCAGGATATTCTACTCTACAATGGCTCTGCAAGTTCCAATTCAGCATTCTGGCAATGTAAGCCTTGTTAGCATTCCTACCTGCTTGACCCCTTTTCCAACTGCAGGCATGATTTTTTACAAAAAAAAAAAATTAAAAAAGGAGCCAGTTTTTGTTTTGAACTGACATGTCAGACTTGTAGCATCATAGGAAACATGGCAGAGCACAGACATCTCTGTGTTCAACATCACTTTAAAATGTCATGCCTTCAACTTAGCATTCTCCCCACCCATACACTGTGGTATGTAGTACCACCATATGTGATAATGAAGTTCTAGTTTTGTAGGCAGAGCTATGTTGATCTATGTGTATACACACACAACTTTCATAAGCCTACACCATCATCAGGACAGGTGAATATCGTTACACATTTAATAGTCCTTTAGACTGGGCCCACAAGTAATAATGACAGAAGTAAAAAAAAAAAAAAAAAAACCACAAAAGACATTTCAGAGTGTTAATTAACGGCTCATGCTGCACATAAAATAATTTTTAAGAGATTTAGCTAAAATATCAAAAATGTTCAAAAGGATTACCCATGCATCCAGCACTGCCATTCAAAAGACAGGATGCTATTTTGAAAGAAAAGAGGGCAGACCATGGCAAACAGAAGGTCTCAGAGGGGTTTTACCAGAGACCATGTCTTGGTATGTGCCAGCCCATCTGAAGAGACCCATAACACCACAGCTCCATTTCTACCAATACACAGAACCACGTACATTGTTGGCACCCACTCATGCCTGCATGTTCTGTAGTCCATCTTCTGATTATAATCAGAAGTCAAAGTCCACCCACCAGTGCCATAAATAATTTTTAAATGCAGCTTACTTCTGATAAGTTCTACATACAAATTATTATTTTTGGATCCACAGGAAAAAGATTAATTAATTACTCATCAGACTATCCAGTAAATTAGGTCTAAGCATCTCTATTAAGGAAAACATTTAAAAGAAGGCAAGGTCTGACCAACATATGTCTTATTCTCAAAGATACTTGACTGGAAGAGACTTCAGATGTAGTGTCAGCGCAAAATTTGAATGTGTATCACTTATAAAATAGATATAATTTGTATAATATATAAAATATATAACTAAAAGACATACATATATATAAATACTAAGAGCTGATGCATATCTCATGGGCATGTCTTTTATGACCTCTGACCTGCAGGGTAGACAAAGCTGATACCAGCAGAAAGAAGCTTCCCCTTCTTACTTGGAGGGAAAGTCTGGTTAAAACATGGAACAGCAGTGTCCCTGGACTTTAGGGTTATGAATACTCTTTTGCAAAGGGATTCATTGGTGCATTTCTGCTTTTAAAATCGATTCAATACATGGTACAGAAGACTTTACAGAGCCAAGACACAGTGGTTTTGTACAAGTGCACTGCTGCCCTCTTCTGGGTCAGATCCGATTCGCTCCCGTCCTTGTAACACCCAGCAGACCCTCAAGGGGATCCGCACCTCCAAGACCATCAGGACCGCTTTGGGAACTCGAGATTTAAACTAGACAGAGTAAAAAACTGAAACACAAACACATACAGAATAAATGCAGGAAGTTACTGATCTTTATACCAACTGAATTGTGATCATTCATCACCTTAACCCCTTAAATTCTACAGGAGTTTGTTCCTTTGTTTAGATGGAAGAATTTTTTCCTAATATCTACCAAAAGGGTTGTCAAGCATTAGGATAAGCTGCAAGAGCAGTGGAGTCATCATTCCTGGAGATATTTAAAATACATGTAGATATGGCACTTGGGGATGTGGTGTAGTGGCAGACCTGGCAGTGTTCAGTTAGTGGTGGGACTTGATCATCCAAAAGGTCTTTTCCAATCTAACTGATTTTATGACCTAATGCCAGAGAATCCAAAAGTTATTTACTGCATTAACAGCAGAGCCTGTGGGACAACAGGGTATTCTGAAAACTAAGATAAAACAGCAAACAGCAACTTTCACAGAAGCTTTGACACTATTATTGCAGAACTGCTGCAGCTCATAATGTAGAGTAAGCACAAAGTTACACAGACTCTTAAATTGCTTTGATTTCAGCAGTATTTGAGCAAACACAAATTTTACTATTAGGCAAAATTCTATTTTTGATTACCCTGCATAAACCCCGGGTAATCCATGGGCCCAGGTACCCTTCCCACTTAGCAAAGTTTAATGAGCTGTCTTACAGAAGCTGAGCTTTAACAGGCAGAACACAAGTTTAGCCCCTAGAAAGCATGAGACAAAATACACAGCTTAAGCCTCAGCAAAAGAGCTTAGACAAGCTAATTTTAATTTTGAGATGCAACTGCTAAGAATGAACACAGGCTCAGACCCTGCAGTTCATCTGAAAGGCAACTCATTAAACTGTAATAATCCTAAACCTACATTCAAACCTCAAAGTCTAATGTTATTGATAAAATTCGGTCTTTACCAAATGTTTGAACATAATTTACAAATACATTTCAATCAACTCAATAAGCATAATCTGAACATATGTATTTAATCAACTACAGGGGTATAAACCCAGTCCCTCAGATCAAGGAAGTAGAAAATCAGCCAAGGTGGACACAGTGGCAGAGTGCGTTCCTCAGGACAGGATGGCCTGGGCCAGTTCATGAACCAACCAGCCTGAGACGAGCAGCATTAAATTGTTACCAGCAAGAGCACAGCAATTCCACAAACCCAGACTGGAAACAACAGATCACAAAGCAGCTCTCAAACTGCTCACACTTCTGGCCATAAGCTTCATGGAAATTGGCACTGCTGCACAGCTGTAGGACATTCTACAGCTCCAACCTGAGTGTAGCCTGCAAAACAGACTCTGCACTAGGAAGCCCTCAGCTGAGTAGTGGTATATCCAGCTTTTAGGAACACACTTCAAGGAAAGATCTGTTCTCCATCTTTTCGAACAGTTCTTTTCGACAGAAAGGGGTCCAAAAAAGGAAGCAAGAATCATCAATGCTAAAGGTTGCCACCTATCATATCCTAGTGGAATGGTATTCCTGAGGCAGTCTTCAATCTATAGAAAATTTTTCAAAAGGGACATATTTTTCACATTTCAAATACAGAATACAGCAGCAGAAAGTAAGGTAACAATCTATTTTCTGTATCTACAGAAGGAAGAAGGAATAGCAGTGAGGTTTTTAATCATCAGGAAACCTTTCAGTGAGATGTAATAATAAATACTAAAATATACTAATCAAAATAAACCAAATTGAAAGCCTTTAGGAAGAGGTTAGACAAACTATTGCTAAGGAACAATGTGTGAGTGAATGTGTGCATTTTACTTGTATATTTTATTTCAATGCATATATGGAAAACCAGTGATCTCTGAAATGTCTTTCAGTCTATTAACTTTCATAGTAAGTACTGCAATACAAATGAGAAAACAAATAATTTAATATACTTCTTCCTCGATGGTAACTATTTCAGTCCTAGGAATCCCTCAGCTTATAAATAGCATTTATTGGTCACAGAACCTTGAATATTGCTCACTGGGCACCAGAAATTAAACAGATGAAACAAAGCTAATGAACAAAGCAGAGTATAACAGTACTTGCAAAACATTAGACATTCTGGACTATTACCCACAAGCCAGGAAATACCATGAAGAAACCACTCCTAGAAACCTGTGGATGGATGTACCAGCATCAAATTTGGATTTGATCAAGTACCAACACCATATAAACCATCACTTTGTATCCAGTCAACAGCAGAGATAATTTTAGCAACAGTTCACTTTTTGTACACACTTTTCTCCCGTTACTATATTAAAATTCAAAATTATCTTGTGAAAGCTAAAGATCACTATCACGAAACCACTATGAGAAACAGACCTAACCAACAAAACATGCCTTAGAAGTAGACCGTGTTGGTGCTCTGACTTATAAAGACAAAGAAATAAAGTTCACAAACTGTCTATACAAGCCACAGGTGATTTCTTCAGCTGTTTCTATCCTTAAGTAAATACTTTCCAAGACTATTTAACTCAATGCATTTTGAACTTAAAACACAGATCATGCGAGTGAGAAACAAAAAATACTATCTCCCAAATATTACTCTCCTGCCAAGTAAGATAGCAAATTTGTGCAAAGTCTAAAAACTAAAAGTAGCAAAACCCCATTGCCTATTTTCCCAGTACTGGCATTTTTATTTCAGTTATTAAAGCAACCAAAAAACCCTCACATCTTTTTGAAAGCAAAAAGGCTAAACTATTATTTTTCCACAATTATTTTAAGTATAGCTTTTGTTTGTTTGTTTTAACCTTAATCATTCATTAAGTTAACAAACTCTTTTACAACTCTGGTTACGACTTTCTTTAAAGTCCTATATGCTAAACAAGCAGGAAGGGGAATGCTATACAAAAACGGCTTAAAGACACCTTTAGCAAACGATTAAGAAGAGATGGGGTTTATTGCTCTGACTGCCAGGGGACGGTGGTCACACCACAGCCTGCTGTGCTCGGAGCAGCCGAGGAGCTATTACCGATTGCTGCAGCCCGAGCTCTTCCGCCCACCTTGTACCTCAACACTGCCCACCGGCAGAAGGCTCAAAATAAGAAAAAAAAATTAAGCACCAAGGGGCCTCAGCCCAGAAAGTCACTTTCAAGACATTATCGCTTCTGAATTCTTGATAAATTCAGCCTCTAGCTGCCCACAGCCAAATGATGGCTTTGAGGGAGCCGGCAACATAAGAGAAGAGGAGATACCCTTTCGGTGTCCCCTCAAGGCACGCCACCTCCCAGCAAACCCCAGGCTACCTCTGCCCTACGTTGCTTCCCTACCGTGCTAAGCGACCCTGCCGAGCTAAAAGCCCCCTCCAGCCCACACCCTCCATCCCTCAGCGCCGCACCCCGCGCCATCCGCCGGCCCTCAGCCTGGCCCCGCCCCCGCACGGCGCACGCGCCGGCCAGACCTCCTGCGGTTGGATGAGGAAGTTGTCCGTCAAGCGGCGGGTGCGGTTGAGCGCCAATGAGGTGCATCTCTGGGGGCGTGGGTGGGGCGCTAGCAGCAGCGCGGACGCGGCGGGGCTGGCGTGGGCCCGGCGCGGTGAGGGACGGGCGGGCCCAGGGGGGCGGTGGGGGACGCTCGGTCATCTTTGACCTTCTGCCTCTAGGGTTTCGGCTTCAGCGCTGCGGGGTGAGCCGTGGAGCTGGTCCGGGACTAGTTGGGAAGTCGACAGGCGTAGGAGACCGTCTGTGCTGCGGGCTATCAGCCGGCCTGGTCGTTACAGGTTGAAACTGTTCGAAAAGAGGCCGCATTAAGAGACTTGTCTTGAGTGCTGAGCCGTTCCAGGCAAGTAGGGGTGAGATATGTGTGCATGTTTGCTTTAAGAGGAGAAATGCGGAGGAACTACCGTCGAGGCAAGGAGAGGCGTGGGTGGAACAGTCACAAGCGCAGCCACCAGCCCCACCGGCACAGGAGACCCGGTCACAACAACCGCGCCCAAAGGCAAGTACAGGCAGCTTGTGCTTAGATGGGCTAAACCGATAGGTCTTATGCCTAACTGAATGTGCAGAATGGTGACTTTCTAGACCCGAGAGGGTTGCCACCTGAAGATCTAGTGGACAGTACTTCTGGTATATCTGTTATCCCTACTGGGAGTGAAATTGTGCTGATTTCTGGAAGTTTATTGTGTGTTCACAACTGTACACTGATTTTTTAAACGGAGATGCAGTTCCATGAGCCAGTCCTTTCAGCTATGCATTATCCATAAACCTTTCATCAATATGCAAAGATAGTTCAGGGAAGAAAAATATAATTACTTGATTCTACCTGCCTGTTTATTCTAAGCTCGAGAGTGGTGTAAAATCTGTCATTAAAGGATCTTCCTGAATGTTTGAAAGCATGGTAAGTAATGTGGTAATATCATATCTAACAGATGAGGAAAAGGAAACAAGGTCTCAGGAATCCCTGCCTTGAAAACTGATCCTTTCAGAAAACATGTTTTATATTTTATAACTTACAGTTGCCTATATTTGAGCTGTTTTTATGGTTGCTTTTTCATTCCCCTGTTCTTTCCGTTAGTGCCTCTTGCAGGACTAAAAGAGGCTATTGCTTTGCTTTAATATACTAAGCTTTTTTTTTAAAGAAAAACCTGTTTTTAGGAAAAGAGACACACTATGAGTTGCCACACTAGTTGTACTCGTGTAAGAAAATTTAGAAATGCAAATGAACACTGCTTCAGTGAGCAGAATTAAAAAAGTTTTCTTACAGAGCTTTAAAGTTAAGTGCTTGGGTGCGATCTGGGGTGGTTTTCCCCTGGTATACCTGTTGTGTCCTTTAACTGTTTTCAGAGTTGTATAATCAAACCGCAATAGAGCTGGTATTAGAAATAGAGTTTCTTTGTCGTTTTCTTTTCAATAAATTATGGCTCTTGCAAAACAGCTTCACCTACTGCTTTTAAGATGACATGTAATAAGACCTGTCTTAAAAAGTGAGAATTTTGCAGGTGATTCAGAAAACATCCTAGTGGAAATTTGCTCATGAGTACTGAATATGCTCATGTATATTAGTTCAAAAAGAGGAAAGCTGCAGTTACCCCATGTAATGTTTATTAGAAAAGCAGAGGCTTTTCTTGGAATTTTCATTTAACTTTTGTTTATTTTGCATGTTTCTAAACCTCATCAGTGAAACTCTTGTTATGGAGAGAATGGCAAAACATTTCTGACCTGACATCAGTGTTTTACCTACACTGCCTCTCGTTTTGTGCTGTGAAGACTTGCATGCTTTCAGGAGTGGGCTGTTTGTTTAATGTACAATCGCCCAGTTAATCTTTTGCTAAAAATAGTTAGAAGCACTTGCAGAACCAACAGCAACCTCTAATGTATTAGCAAGTAATTTAAGGCTGTTATCACTAATGTTCTTGAAAAATTTTTAAGCTGAATATTTTTCACTGTTTTATTTTCATAGTTTAATATATGGTGATATGCAGAATATGCTATCAGAGCACTGCATAGTGGTACTCCATTGATGTCAGTAACGATCTGTTTTCTAGTCTCTTTATGGGAAAGATGTGTGGGGCAATTGTGAGCCTATCTTGAAAGCAATGCTATTTTTTTAGTCTGGAACAAGAAGAGCCACAGACACCTGTGAATGCAGGTCCCAGCAGCAATGAGGCTCCTTCTTCATCCAGGTCAACACAGAACTCTGTAGCACCAGGTAAGAGATGGTGTTTGTAGGTCAGAAGTCAGTTCCTATATGCTGATTGTATGAAAAAAGTAGTAGTAGCTGCATTAATAATCTGGTGTGACAGAAACCATACAAACAGTAAAGTTTGTGGAGAAAAGTAACATCAAGTGATACAAAAAGATGTAGTAAGTAAGGATCTGGAGAACAGAGCCAAATCACTTTCAGGCCCACAAGTACTCATTTTTGAAAACTTGCGTGCTTAGTCAAGCTGATATAAACTGAAAAAATGCAATTCTTTTTCCTTCCAGAAGTGCTGCTTTAGGAAGAAAATGAACCACTAAGCAAGCAAATGAAATAAGAGAGTATATAAAAAATCATAGCTTGTGTTCAATTACTCAGTCTTTTGAAAGGCACAACAATCCACCACTTTGTGGGATGTCTCTTGTGTGGTGTGTCTCTTTATGCCTTCAGTGTACTTTGTAGTCTGTAATAAATAGACTCTGGCTAAATACTTGTTCATTTACAACAAATGATGAAGTAGCAGTGCTGTTGAGAAAGATGTCCTGTTTACATTCTGGTTTCCTGACTCATTAAACAATGCTAGCAAAAACTAAGCCAGTGTGAACTTACATTTCTGTACATCAGGAGAGTCCTGGAACAACACTTGAGTTTAAAAAGATGGTTTTTGTATATCACTGTTTTGTGTTGTGAACATGCTAGGAGATGTATCCTGCAAGAGATTTATTCCGGTGTAGTTACTGTGTAACTACTAAATGTAGTGTGCTTTTATAAACTTTACTGATTCATTGACTAACTTCTTATTTTCACTGACCTGAAAAAGTCTTGGTCAGTTGTGGCTAAGATGAAACCTAAAAGATGCAGATAAGGAGCTGAATGGTAAGCAGCTGCAAAAAGAGGATACTTAAAATGAAATTTCTGGTAGTAAATAAAGTTTTAAATAAAAACTCTTGAAATGAAATGTCAACAATTGTCTCTGAATAAATTTCTTTGTCTCGAGACAATCTGTCAAAGTATTTTAAATGTCATAGTATTTTACTTGTCTGCCTCTGCATTCACACAGAGAGTGAAGCACTAAAATTGAGTGTTTCTCGTCCCAATTTATCTTTAGAAGGAGCCAAATGTACTCTTGATTTTATCTAAATCTCTCCTATGTGCTGAAGAAAAAGTGTCTTGTTCTGGGAAGTGAATCACTTTATTTGAGTTTATTTGATACCTCATTGTCTTTTTCTTTTTTTTTTTGCTGTCTTTCCAAGTCTTTTAACTAAGAATGTCCCCTCGTGATTTATTTATGAAGAAAGACCATTTTTGTTCTGCAACAAAACCTTTCTTTTGTGCTTTTCTGATTGGTTGTCTGAATTTTCTCTTGGTCAGTGGTGACGTGCCTTCTGTAGCTGTGTAAGAGCAGTGCATTTGAACACTACAAATAACCTCATTTTTTTCTCCTGTAATTTGCTCGTCTATTCCCACTCTGTGTATCATGCTTAGGATGTGCTGGGGGCTAGAGCTTTGGGTCTCACAACTCTCACATTCACATGAAGACATGGAATATCAATGAGCAATAAACAAATTTAGTTATTCATCTGATTTTGCCACTTTTTCTCCCCCATGTCTCCCCCACTGAAGAACTGCCAGGATTTTATTATGACCCAGAAAAGAACCGCTATTTTCGCCTACTGCCTGGACATAATAATCACAACCCACTCACCAAGGACAGCATTCAGCACAAGGCAATGGAGTGCAAAAGACTGAGACTCTTAGAAGAGGAAGAAAAACAGCATCAGGTATGTTTTGAAAAAGATTGCAATTAGGCTTTATTGTACTCTGGCCCAGGACAGATTATAAATTAAGTCTTTAAGTTCAGACAATTCAAATTCTTTTTCTGTCAAGAATGAAGTCCTTGAAGCCTTTTGTATGGCTCTTCCACATAGGAATGAAGTCAAGTCATTACAAACAAAAAAATCTATAAAGACAAAGGAACTGTGCTTGGAATTGCAGTTGTCCAACAGTTACACTTGAGTCAGGATATTGGATGCCAGGTTTCAAGTTCCTGCCTTGAATTGGCAAAGCAGGGTCTTGATTTAAAGTTTTTTGCATTTTTAATAAATTTATTTATCATATTCCTGGACCTTGAAGAAACAATACTAATCATAGTTGGTGGAAAGCTTTTTCTTGAAGAACCTTTTTGGACAGTTAAAATCAAGGCAGATCTTCTGTTTATGTCTGGAAAGCCTGTGTGCTTTTCTATATAAAGTGTTACAGTGAAATTAATGCTGATGCTGCATGTTTGTAATGTGGGTAAAATATCTAACAAGGATGCTTTTTCATTACCTGAAAAACATGTCTTATAACTTTACAAATAACAGCTCAGCTTATATGCTATTTTTTGGAAGAAGTGAACAGTGTTCTTTTTCTTAAGCAATGAAGTTCTTCAACTAGGTCTTCAGTGTAAAGAACATTTTGACTCTCAAACACTTGCTTTGTCTGACCATTAGCAAAAAGATTTCTTACTCCGTAATTCTGCTAAATACTCTATCCCTTGGTCTCCTCAGAAGGTGTTTGCATTAAATTCTAAAAGGTTTGTAAATCATGGAATGGAATCACAGAATTACTTGGGTTAGAAGGACCTTAAAGATCATCTAGTGCCAGTGGGGGGAATGGAAATGGAATGGAAAAGCAGTTTAGTACAACAGTAAGACTGCATGTTTAATATCAGTCTCATTGTGATAAAAGATTTTGCCATATAAGAAGAATTTGAGGTGTTGTCATGAAACCAGAAGGTGATTTTACACCTCCAGGTGGTACTGCTGATTATGTAGAGTGAAGACAATGGCTGTTGGGGTTTCACATTTTTTCTCCAGGTTCTGTATTTACAGAAGCACTCCACATCTCACAGGAGTATATTCTTGTCTACTTAGCGTAGTAGATCAGGGAGATGGTGCTGGAATGTGTTTTATATGTTCTGAAAATTTTAATGTGTGTAGGCTAGAAGAAAAAGTTCCCTAAACATCCCAAACATCAAAGACCCACAGCCGTATTTGAATCTTAAACAAGTAAATAACTGAGTACAGTTCCATGTTACTCTCTTCCAGAAAACAACAAGGGCTGGACTGAACTCATCTGTGCTGTTACAGAAAAGGCAGCTGGGTTCGCTCAGCCCCACAAGTTATTGCAGGTACAGTGATTTGATTTGTCTTCTGTTTGCAGTGCCAAGTTCTGCTGTTAGTGCAACTGTTTCCGTCAGGTTTTCTTGCATTTCTTACTGTTTCATTGGGATGAGGAGGAACTTATTACTTAAAGTCAGGAAAAAGGTTATATTCTGTAATAATCAGATTACTAAAATGATGAGAATTCAAATGAGGAAGTTGTTTCCCAATTTGACTTCAAAAGAAGTTCATTTTATGTATGTACATTGGATATGCTGTTTTGTCACATTGTACTTTATGAGTATAGCACAGCTTTTTTAGGATAAGTCCTTTCAACTGCCATGACCATTCCCTTGCCCCCCATCAGAACAGCAGAAGGCAAGTTAAGTTAGTGACTTGCTGTTCTAAACTAAAGATGTGCTGGGGTTCAAAATAGTGGGATGAAATTCCATGCATGTGGAAGATGCACATGTTCATAGGTTATACAAGTTAAATTTCAGCATGCTAGTTATTCAGGCATTTTCTCTTCAGTGATTGAGAAGCATTCTATATCCTGGCCAGAATTCTTGTCATATGCATTAAATTTAGGCTTACCTGAATTCTTCTCTCTTCAACCCCCTCACCCTCCTACCTGCTTTTGCAGGCTAGTCCATGAACTAAAAGTGAACTGCATGCAGAGGAGGAAGATAGAAATTCACAGTCCAGATTCCTCAGTTGCTGGAACCAACAATTTTAAAATCATTGTGGTATGTATGAGAAATGATGGGTCTTTAAGATAAATAGAGCCTGTCTTCAGTGAAAATTCAGGCTCTTGTGATCAAATCACACAGGTTTTAAAGATATGTTATTCCATAAAGATATGTAGCTATTAAAGATATGTTATTCCTTCTCTGTCAGTTCTTAAAATCTATGCTCAGTAACTTTAACAGGTAGGAAGAGGCTGTTCCTTTCCTGCAAAGGAAAATTATAAAAAAGGTTGGATATGAAAGCATTTTTTGTTTTTTGTTTTTTTTTAATCTGATCAACATGTTATTTTGGAAGTAAGTAGGAGTTGAGTGGATCATTATTGTGGGGCTGGGAGGAGGAGTGGAGAGGATCAAGAGGAAGAAGAAAAAAATGAAAGAGGAGAATTTTGGGAGTGGCAAAGCCTGTGGTTCAGAGAATCTAGGTAAACATCAGTAATCACTTTACATTTCATGATCTTTCATAGACTATATAGGAAGCTCTCCAGGACCAGCTCCTGGCCTTGTAAACAAAGCACTGCATAGATAGCTGAAGCCAGAAGGGACTCAGAAACAGTGTAAGTGTATAGAATTGTTAACATTGGAAAGATCATTTATTGTAAGCCAAGGACTGAATCCTTTTCTTATCCCCATTTTTTCTCTGCATGCATTTAAAAGGAGTTGGCCATTGATTTTAGAGGTGGATGGAAAGCAGATGGTGTTAAAGGGATCAGAATTAATGTGTTGTTTCATTTTAGACTTAATGCAACTCCTCAGGCTGTTTTTCCTGTAAGTTTCCAGTGAGTGTGACTGGTAAGCTTTTATTTTACAGGCAGATGTTGCTTGTGAACGAATATTCACTGTGAACGATGTAGAGCATGGAGGATGTAAATATGGTATCATCAATCTCAGCGGTTTGGGGAAGGAGTCTCTCACTGTGGAGATGTATGACAACCTCTACTTCACAAACCGCAAAGTACTGCTTTCTGTTCCTCCTTCCTTTGGTGGTTGCTTTCTCAGAACACTGTTCTTGGGAGGCTCAGGTGCAAGTGCCATGAGGGTTGGGGAAGGGCCTAGGAGAAGAGAAGGGAAGAATCTAGAGATGTGAAACTTGGGTAAATACAGAACCACAGTAAACCTGAAAGCGCTCAGTACCAGTAATAGTTGTCAGCAATGTTACACTACAACTGGAATGGAGGACTACATAGAAGTACCAGCTTCCAAGGATAGTGATTACTTTAGACTTCAACTGTAGCTAGCAAAACTGAAGTTTGGCTATCAAAACTACCAAGATTTGCATGCTTCTTTCTTAAAAATAATTTTGGGAAACTGTGTTTGTCCTTAAAGTTTTCCCTTAAACTGTGTTTATCCTCCTTTAAATATGAGGCATATTTAAAACAGGTTTTCATGATTTCTTCATGTTCGGGTTCTTTCAGGGATGGTCTCTTGAATAAGATGTACTTGGTGCCTTAGTCTGCATTTGGTCAGACTTCTTAATGCTGTTCTGTTGTTATGAGTATGAAGCTGAAATGCTTGTGCCCCATTACTGAGTTATTTAGTGGGCTGAGGAGTTGTACCCAGTGCCTAATTTTATGTCATTTTTGCATGGAAATAATCTTTCCTTAATTGAATTACAGATCACAAAAATAGTATGTCTTCTTCTCTCTGAAGGTGAACTCTGTGTGCTGGGCATCACTGACTCATCCAGATTCTCATGTTTTATATCCTTTAAAAAAAAATCAGAATTGTCATTCAGGTTTTACAAGTCTGCATCATGCTTCACAGGAAAATTAATTTAAGGAATACCTCTTCTGTAGTTACCCCAGAAGATAAGTTTTCTGGAAAACAGCAGAAGTAAAGAAAATCGAACTCCAACACTGGAATTCGATTGGAATTTCTGAGGAATGTATGGTTCTGTTACAGATAAATGTAGAATTGTTCCCATGTTAATGGTAAATGAAAGACCATGTTTTCTGCCATGGAGAATTCCCACTTCATTAACAGTGTATATAAATGCCATATCCAAAATGATCTGATGTTTGGAAATTGGCTGAGGCAAAAGAACAGGAGCAGAGGGTAAAGGCAACAACCTTTTTCTGAAGTGAACCTTTTTGAAAGTGGGATGGTTCATTTGTGTTTTAAACCATTCCTGTATTGGTAGGGTGTAGAGAGCTTTTTGGATAATTGGTTAGCTGAGAAAGGACATTTCGATGTGATACCGATGGATAAGGATAGGGGAAACAAGCTGGGAACTGAACAACCAGTGTCCAATCACTGACAAAGGTCACAGTGACCTTCTCTGAAATGGGAAGACGGGGGAGAAAATCGCTTGCCAGAAAATGTAGATATCTTAGGTAGAGAAGCTAGAAGAATGCAAACATAGAAGCAAAATAATTGTTAGAAGATAGAAGTAGGTGTGGTTGATTTAAGTGTGCTTTAACCAATAATGAGCTCAGCTTTTGCAATATGTATAAGCTTCATTAACACCAATATAAATATGTGTGAGTTTTCAATAAACTTCGGGATTTGCTATTCACGCATATGGTGTGTCGCATTTCTCCCCCTGTTCACGACAGTAGGGGTGAGAGGAGAATGGGAGCAATTCAGTAGCATCACCTGCAACTTTCAGAGCATGTTCTGCAGGTCTGACTTGAAGAGTCAGATAGATACAGTAGAGGAAGCAGTAATGAACAGTGCAGAGCCCAGAAGAGTAGGGGAAAAAAACTGAATTCTGACATAGGAGATGGCAGACAACAGGTTATAAAGTGCCAAAAGAAATTACACTGAAAAGTATGGAATGGTTTGTGTGAAAAGCCAGGCAACTCCAGACCAGCCCATCAGGGGCAGGAGCTCACCAGGTGTGCACACAGCTGGGGATGTGTTCAGGATCACTTGGTTTGGTGGGTTTGTGTTTTTCCCTTGTTGAGTTCAGTTACCCCACTGAACTTGAAATGCAGCTTTCAAATTCTATTTGTACCTGGTATAGTCTTCATAAAATATTTAAGTGTAATCTGAAGTGAATTTTCCTTGCCTTCCATTTTTCCAATTTACCTCCATAAAAAATAGATCTATATTAATGCAGTGTCATCAACATGAAAAAGTGAGAATGATCTATATAGGCCATGCTTATTTTTTATTTTTCCTATCACTAGTAAGATACAACAGTATTGTCTTATCTTTCTGTAGTGAAAATACACAAGCAAGAATTTGAGTTCTTTCTAGCTCGTTCCTGTGAAAGAAGTGCAGTGTCACAGCTTAGTTGTAAACTGTAAAGCACATCAAAGGTCTCGAGGAAAAGTGTTGTGAGCTGTAGCTGTGTCAGGGCATCTTGCTTTTACCATTTATAAATATTAGGCAGCCTGTTCTATTCTACAGAAAATCAGTTTTCCTTAACTCACTTCAGCAAGCTGTGTCTCATGGGAATTGCAGAAACACCAGGCTGTGCCAGTCTGCTTCCAGCATCATTGTTCAGCAGCACTAACCCAGGTAGGGTGTTTCTGTTGGATTTTTGTCTCCAAGTTTTGGTAGCAATTATATGAAAAGAGCACAAATGAAAGGTTATTTTAGCATTCTTTTTCAGTAGTTGGTGAGATTGTTGTATTCCTGTAAGACTAAAACAACTTAAAAAGTGAAATGATGATGAAAGAATTTGAGACTTAATTAACAAGCAGTATTCAGAGTCCTAGTTTATTTTTAGCTGCTGCAGTACTTGACTTTGGCAGGAGAACAACTCACTTGTAAAGCAAACACTTGAGATTTTTCATGAGAAGCTTGGCCTGTAATTAATATGCAGAGGCTGCACACAGCAAATACTCACATTTCCTTATAGAATGTCCAGAGTCACTGCAGAATCCCTTCTCATAGCAGCTGCTCAGGAATGCTCAGTGCATAAATCAGAGGTGTAAAGCTGGTAAATATCTCGGCCCAGAGCTCCTTGTACAAACTCCAGCTCCAGTTGTATGGAAACTTGACTGACTGGGAGAGTACCATGTCCTAAGTCTGTCTGTAGCTGATCTATTCTGTTGAATGTTCTTGGGGTCAGGACTTAATTAATTGGACCTTCTTGATACCATGCTTCTTCAAGTCACAGAGTGCAGTGCTCTAATCTGCCTTCCATTCAAACATGATCAGTTAAATTTATACAGAGAAAATCTGTGATTGATAAGAGTAATGGACTAATTTTAAAAATTTAATGTCTTACTACATATGCAGCCATTAAAAAATTTGCATAGAGTCAGCATGAACTTGAATGAAGAGTCACGGAGGGTGGATGGCTACTAGGCCAGCACACCCAGTTGCTCTGTGAAAGATTTTAAGCCCTTCACCATAATTAGCTGCTGTAAGTTCCACCAAAGTCTTCTTGTCTAGTATATCCTATTGACTGTTCAGGTATTTCCAGATTTGATTTCCTTCACTCTCCTAAAGAGGTGGTTTGTGGGAGCCTTGCTGAGTAGATGCCAGGAGAAAAGTAGAACTTAGCCTGTCTAAAACTATGTTATCCATCCATTCTTGTCCATGTCACCTGTGCTACATGACAGATGTATATATGATGTGCCATGTAGTGAAAACTAAGGATGTAGTCTGCTAATTGGCATAAATTCTGTGCAGGGGCTGTATGAGTAAGAGTCAAATCTAGGGTTTTATTACTTAATCATTTATTTTAAAATAAGCAGGCATAGTACAGGTTAGGCTTTGGCTAATCTATAGTTTATAAAGTAAATGTTTTGTATTTCTAGCCCACTCATCTTTTAAAAATGGCTTACTCAGTGCTATAAGGCGAGTGTTACGTTTCTCTTTCCTGCCATGGTGAGCCCTCTGACTCCTGAATAAATTTCACAGTCTCTCAATATCATCTATTAACATAGACTGTAGGAGTCCCACTTACAGTCATGAACTTTGATTTCTGTTTCCTGTCTCTTGAGTACCAAAAGGACGCTAATTGGGTAACACTTCCTCTGCTTCAGAGTGAAATGTGGCAATCTAAGAACCTTTCTGAGTTACCATCCTGTCCTAACATTTCATGAACACTTCATGTGTTGCTCCTGTGTTCTAGGAGATCGACCTGGAATGCTGTGCAGTTTCAAGATATCCACTGCCTGGTCCTGCGCTTGGTGCCTGAATCCCCAAGCAGACAACTGCTTTAGCACAGGTGATCTATCTGCAAGGCTAGCAACCCCCTCTGTCTCAGTGGGAAAGACTTCTTCCATTCATCTCCCAGCTGCTACACAAATTACAGCTAAACTAATATCATCTGTCTTCCTTAGGCCTGACACGACGAGTTCTTGTGACCAATGTAGTGACAGGGCATCGTCAGACATTTGGAACCAGTAGTGATGTTCTGGCACAGCAGTTTGCCACACAGGTAGGGAGAACCAGACACCATTTTTTCAAAGCATTTCCTCATTGGTGGGCTCTTTATTCTGTTTGGGGCAGGATTCCTCATGCTGTACATAAGGTTGTGATGAAAGCTGCTGTTAGGTGGCTATTCCTCAGCAGAGCTGATGAGGTCTGATGCTCGCACACAATTGAATAGCAACAAAAATATTATCTGATTTCAAACTGTGGCAATAGGGGCAATTTTTGTTAAGATTACAGAGGTTAAAAGACAAGGAAGTACAAAGAGCACAGTAATAACATGTAAAATTGTTTTGATTTTGGCAAATAACCTCATTCTAGTAACACTCGCTGTATTGCCTTCATCAAGAAGGAGAAAGTCACTATAAAATATTAATGGACTTGTTCACAAAGAATTAGGATCATAAAAGATGAGGAATATGAGAATTCCAGTTTCTGTTTTGCTGTTATGTTAGATTGAGTTCCTGCTTACCTAGGGAAACTTTTACAGCTAAAGTAAATAGCTGAGGTTTGAATGGAGCTTAATGAATTTGCTGAAAAATGCTGCAGTGTGTAATTAAAATTCTGCTTCTTAATTCATCTGTTAAAATAATTTGACAACTAGACTGTAGAGCTCAAAAGCATGACAGAGGCTCTGTCTGTGTAACTTGTAAGACCCTTGCAGATGTTACACAGTATGCTCCTTTCTCTGGGATTCTCCCAGACCCCAGTGCTGTACAATGGCTGCCGTTCGGGTGAGATTTTCAGCATTGACGTGCGCCAACGTAATCGCAAGGGGCAGAGCTGGAAAGCAATTCGTCTCTTCCATGGCTCAGCAGTTACATCTGTTCACCTTATGGAGGCTGAACATTATCTGATGGCAGCAGATATGTCTGGAAAGGTATGCTTTTGTTGTGTTTAGGATATTCTGTTCCTTTCAGTATCTGGGAATTTACAGGTACTTATCCCACTCCCAAGGACAGATGTCTGCTCTTAGTATGTAGTATGGAACTGGGTGGTAGTTCCATTTATGGGTCTTCTTCCAGAGCCTGTTATTTGTCACAGAATGGTTTGGGTTGGATGGAAGCTTAAAGATCATCTGGTTCCAGCCCCCTGTCATAGGCAGTGACACCTTCCGTTAGACCTTCATCCAACCTGGCCTTGAACACTTCCAGGGATGGGGCATCCACAACTTCTCTGGGCAACTTGTTTTAGTCACTCACCACCTTCACATTAAAGAGCTTCCTAATATTTAATCTGAACAGACCCTTCTCAGTTAAAGCCATTCCCCCTTGTCCTATCACTACATACCCTTATAAGTTGACCCTCTCTGGCTCTCTTGTAGCCTCCTTCAGGAGGAGGCTGCTTTTGTAGGCTGAATTCTCTCAGCCTGTCTCCACAGGAGAGTCCTCTAGCCCTCCAGTCATCTTCATGGCCCTCCTCTGGGCATGCTCCAACACATCCAACCTTTGGGTGCTCTCTGCTTTAATATATCCTCTCTCAATTTCTTCAACTTGCAGATAAAACTGTGGGACCTGAGAACAGCAAAGTGTGTGAAACAGTACAAAGGTCACCACAATGAATATGCTCTTCTCCCTTTGCATGTAAATGAGGAGGAAGGACTTCTTACAGCAGGTAGGTTGACTTTTTCCCCCCTCTATTTGTATAGTGTATGGTAGTGATTTTCTTAAGCCTGAGGGGTGTTTCTTAGGTAGAGCTGTTAGAAGCTGTAAAGCTGTTAATTCTTTAAAATCAGAAAAAAAATTAGCCTTAAACATACTGTAATAGACTATGAAAATTATGTTATGGATGCATACCTACTGTAATCAATCCTGTGAGGTGCTCAACAGCTTAATCTGCTGTGTATTGCAAAAGTCCTATTATCCTTTCCACAATATGTCTCAAAAGTAGAGCAGAAAACACTTGATTTCAAAATTCAGGGAAACAATATCTAAACAGGAGACTTGGTGATAACTTTATATAGAGACTGCATATCTTTAGTTGGTGCTTAAGTGGAGAATGTGGTGATGAACTGAAGCATTGGCATGTGAGCCTGACTCCTTGTAAACTGTTTATATCACTCAGATTCATTTTGAATACTCTCAGTTACACTCAGATTTTTGTCTCATTATATTTTGGGTGGGGGCAGGAAAAGTAGCAATAGATGAAAAAAAACCTTTATAGTGTAGCCAAGCTTCATAAAGTCACTGTAAAGACAGTGACCTCCTTTCCTTGGATATATCAGTCAGTGGTGGAATAATAAGAATTTTTAATGTGACTGAATTTTTCTCCCTTTTTTTGGCTTAGGAGCTTGATAAAGGGAAAAACTGATTTACTGTACCTTTAATTACCTAATAGGAAATGTACATTTTTCCCACTCTTGTAGTATTCAGTGTAAATTTTTTGTTTTGTAAAGTATGGATAAGCACTTTGCCTCATGTGGGCATAAAAATATTCAGAGTGTTTTCTCCATAGACCTTCTGCTTCTGTGGTGATAATCTTGCAGAACTGTGTAAAGTCTTTTGTGTAATGTTGGATTTTGCTTTCGTCCCAGTTGGTCAGGATTGCTACACCCGAATCTGGAGTCTCCAAGATACTCATCTGCTTAGAACCATCCCTTCTCCCCATCCATCATCCAAAGATGCCATTCCTAGTGTGGTGTTTTCTTCAAGACTTGGGGGTAGCCGAGGAGTTCCTGGCTTACTCATGGCTGTCAAACAGGATCTCTACCACTTCTCCTATAACTGACATGTTCTCCTCAGACCTGGTCTACAAAGCTGCCAATCTATATGTGACTTCAGAATCTTTACACCAGTCACCAAGCTGTTGAGTCATTATATGCTGCTGTTGCATCTGCTTTGCTCATCTAATTGTGAACATCCTTCAGGAGTTCAGCAAATCTTGCTGTATACATACATCTCAGACCTCTTGTAAATAAAAGCTAAACACTGATTAACTGTAGGCAAGATTCAGTCTCTCTGAAATCTAGCTGTAAACTTGCCAAGCAGGTAACTTTAAGAGCCTCTGTTGTGCTAGCTAAATGTGCTGTTTGGTCACCTAACCTTTAGCTGTGGTCACATCTGCCTCAAGAAGCAGGCTGGCCCAGCAGAGTGAAGCAGCTGGTGTTGAGAAGCTGAACAGTGTAAGTGTTCTGGGACAGTTTGGAGTAGCTTTGGTTGGGGTTCCTGCAACTGCCACTGCTCCACTTTGGAAGCAGTTGGTTGGAAGTAACCATGCTCCATGGTTGGAAACAGTTCAAGGAACAGCTGTTTTCCTGACCCCTGCTGTCAATCCTTTTTGCTGGGTCATACTAAACTTTGTGCCTTTCAGACAATGGTAGCATCACTGCCCTGCCATGATTCCTGTAGAAAGCAGCAGGCATGGAGTAAAGCCCCTTTTCTGGTCCAGTAGCAAAGCTGAATGCCCTTGTTAATTTATCAGGGTTTCCTAACCAAGTCCACACCCCTGATGTGCAGTTCGGTCAGCGGTCTGGAAGGGTGGGCTTGCTCATGCAGCTGTAGCAGGACAGAAGCCCAGTTGTACAGATCACATCTTTGTGATTTGGAATCACCTGTACAAAGTCAGTATACAGAGGTACAACTGGGCCCTCAGCTGCAAAGTTGTAGTACCAGGTCACAGTAACTGCATACCATATCTGTATTTGAGAACTAATTTCTCTTGTTCTCTCACAACCTTCAGGCCTAAGGAATGTGCTTGCTGTTCCAAGAGACTGTTCTCAGGAATTCTTCTTGCTCACCAACACATCAGTGTTGTGTGGTGACCTCCTAACCTTTCTTTGTATTTCATTTACCCATAAATCTATACAGAAGACAATAGAGCAGGAAAACTCCTCTTGGGAGCAGTGTCAAAACTTTACAGTGTGAATATATTCTGTCAGAAATAGCTGCTGCAAGGGTAATCAAGATGAATCCCAGCAAATACTCAAAACAGTGTCTTCCCTCTTTGAGTATACATTCAAAACCCCCAAATTTTTCTTCTGTTAACAGCCAGCTTGTGTTTTCCCATGGGCAGACTGAGCTGTTAATTCCTTATAACCCTGGTTCCCCTCATACCTCTGGCTTTAGTGTTCCTCTGCAGAGCCTTCTTTCTCACACAAAACAGAGTGGATGCTGCTCACAGCATAAGTTCTATGACGCCCCTTCTTTCCACAGACAGCATTTATGAGACCAGGGGGTCTCCTGCTCTCCTAAATGGTAAGCCTTGCAGGCTGTTTCCATTCCCTCTACTACACTTTAAAAATCAAGGGACCTAGTTCCTGGTTGCTTTGCTTATCAATTTGAGAAAATACTCCACAATTTGTCTTGATTGGTTATGTTAATTTTTGACATTTTCTGTTGCATACACAATGATAAATGCACACAGCAAAACTTTGAAAAACATTTGCATTGCCTTAGTTAATTATTAATTAGATACTATATATTGATCTTCTTGCTAGTAAAGGTGTGGTTCAAACATTTTCCTACAAATAGTAGGTTTCAAACAGTAACCTACAAAGATCATGAACTCCCTTAAAGCAGAATTAATTCCAAAATTTAAATTAGAATTTAGACTCTTTCAGTGCTCTTAACTCCAGTAATTCTGGTTCTGCAAGAACAAGACCATGCAACAATTATGTCCAGTTACCGTGGCAAGCACAAACTAAGAATTGTGGTTGAAAGGCATCTTACATAACTGCAGATAGTTTCATCTCTATGTTCCTTTGAGGGAAAATTCACACAACAAAAGAAAATAATTTCCTTTCTGTTGTTTCCAGGAACCAAGTGCACACACATCCCTTGCAAACCCATTCACCCAACTAGTGCTTTTGCAGCCAACACTTCTAATTAAGCCTGCAAAAGCACTAAAAAAGGAGAGGGCAAGCAGGGCAAGAAGAGAGGCAATTAGGCTTCAGTGACAAACAGCAAGTAGTTTACAGGCAGCAGCTAAAGTATATTAAATCATCTCTTTCATCACACAGCAACAGTGGGGCCCTAAGGCAGTTTAAAAGGAACGGCAACACTCTTCCTGTCTGCTACAGTATCAAAACATTGTATTTCTTTGCCTCTGTGTCTCAGCAAGGACTGAAGTAGTGGGAAACTTCAGAAAGGCCAGCGCTGTGCTCCAAGCCCAGTTGCAGCATCCCTCACCCAGCAGACACCATTTCCTTGGTGCCACTGGTTCCCTGAAGCATGGCACAGCCTACCCAGCTCTCTCACTGGCAAAACTGCCAGTGCCTCCCATCAACACCACTCTGTCAGAAGCCACAGTCTCACCCTCGCTCTATTCCATGTCCCCTGCTGCTACCAGTCATCTCTCAACCCTGATTAATAAAGCTCTTTACACATAAACCCCTTTAGGACCTGAAGACAAGTAGAAAAACTTCAGTTTTAACTTGAAATTTCTAAAGCAAGGAGGAGATTTGCTTCTGGGTCTTCTGTGGTGATGTTGGTCACATCTTTCTGTTGGTCCCAACTTACTGCAGTACGTGCATGCATGGTCATTTGTCCTCTATTATCCTGATGAATATCTAAACTAAGAGGTTAAAAAAATTCTGTTTACTAGTCACCAATTCACACTAGCATTTTTGCATTTTTAAGTTCAAGGGGGACCTATTCTAACAGGACTAGAAAATGCATTTGTTATGAGAAAGGGAGCATTCAAACCCAACTATGTGCATAGTCTCAAAGTATCCCCTTACTGAAGCTGCTTTCAGAAAAGTTACAATCTAGCAGTGGAGAATTCAGCTTTGGTCCCCAAACCTTCAGTCACTAGTGGCTGCTTGCACACACTATATGTCCTACATATACTGTGAGCTGAATCCAGCAGTCAACACCAACCCAAAGTACTTTCTAGACAGGGGTTTTGGGGTGAGGGCCTGGGGGCTGAGAGATGCTTGACCCAACTGTTAAAAGCACTTTACAAATCAGTGTAATACTTCAAAAATGGAAGCCAAGGCACAAAATTGATAAACCTATTGAAAATATAATCAAGATCACCTGCCTTTTCTTGTCGAAACAACTTCTTTCCTATCTGTTGGTATCATGGTATCTGTGAAGCACTTTGATGCCTTCCTGACAAGTCATCATCTGCATATCACCATCAGACATATGTACCTGCTTCTCTCCAGTGCTGCTGAAAAATAACCTTTTAAGCAGAAACAGAAATATTTAACCAGCTTTTCAGAACATTAGAAATCAGTATGTTTCAAAATCTCTGGCATTCTTGAAATTAGAACTATTAGAACTTCTGTAATGCCACAATTAAAACATCTCCTACATAAGGACTTCCACATATATATATATATCGCTGGTATATTTTTTTTCGCTTGAGTTATATCCAACAAAAAGAAAGTTAAAAACCTGAATGCATTTTAATTTTGGCTTGAGATAACTAACTAGCTGCCATTCTACTTTAGCTTTTATTTGTCACATCATACTGTTGATTTTGAAAGTCTTCATAGCAAATTTTCATTTATTTTGGCATTGGCATGATTTCATTTTTGATGTACCTGCACTACAAACAAATACATTTTATGACATAATATATGTACTGTTACTGACAGAATATATATGTCAACATTGCTTTGCCATGAAAGAGTGCCCAACTAAAGTATGGGAGGGGGACGAAACCCGGATGACAGAAAGCAGACAGTTCTATCACTAGTCCAAATCACTCTGTGTTCTCAAATTACTGGCAGGCAGACATATTTGTTGGTGCCAAATTATATTACAGCCATCAGCAATAATTAAATGCAAGGACAATGCTACGATACATGGCATTACAGTGACTGACAATGGCAGCTGACAAATGAAACATGAAAATGATGAGAGGCTGCCAAAATTGAATTATATTAGTATTTAAATGTAATTGGGCTGGTTATGCTGAAAGCAAAAATATGGACCACAAAGTCTGTAGAACCAGGTGGGGAAGCCAGAGTCCTGCAATGTTAAAGCCCAGGCTCCCAAAGCAACAGGGGCATTTGTGAATGTCTCAGCACAGTCATAGCAGACACCTGGCATAAATGCAAGGCAGATCTAACTTAAGGATGGTGTTTATTTCCACAAATGAACTCTTGTTAACATCAAAAGCTAGCAAGGGTTGTCTTGTCTTCCAGAACACAACCAGAGGTCTTATTCCCAAGGGAAACAGACAGGAATGTACAGGATACCTTGGCCAATTTTAGCCTGTGCAACTTCACCTGCAAGGCACTGGGCAGAACGAATGAACAGGAAAACCAGTGCAGGTGGTGGAAGTGGGGGAGGGCAGGGAATGAAGGACAAAGCAGTTTTCTTGTGCAAGTAATTCCAGCTTAGAGCCTGTTTCTGCCCTGACAACAGCTACATGTTGTAGCCATGCTGTTCCACCATCTGCCCCCTGGCTGCAAGTCTCAGGTGCAACATGCACCTGGGTCACATTTAAGCCAAGAGTGGCCTACAGGGAGTCTAAGTGTTGACATCTATATGAAGCTTGCATATATCTGCTTCACAGAATGACAGGGAAACCCACACCAGCTACCTGAAGATGAATCTTCATGCTGAATTGCCATTTGTACCCATAATGGAAATAAATCCATCAGAATAGAGCAATCAACAAGTCTAGACTTGTTTTGTGGTGCTTTGGATAAGGAATTCAGTTTTTCACTGGCACACATCTTTGCATATTGGCTAGTTCATATGATTGTTATTTTACTCAATGTTTTCCATAGCATTTCCTAATTGGAAGAGGTGCAGATGCTGCTCGATCTGACATAATAATCAATAATCAATCTGACATAATTTTTCTGACAACAGATTTACATCAGTCAACATCAATCTAACTCAGAACAGGCTTTTATCATGTCACATCTCGGACCAATTGAGACCAATTAATTATCCTACCAAGTAAGCATGGCAATTTTAACTGCTAAAATATTAACATTACAGTGAACTTCAGTTGACCTAAGGGACACATTATCATCTTGACTGACTACAACTTCATGGTAATTTCTTTTCAGTGTAACACACAAAGTGATGATCTTCTAGAAATTTCCTGAAAAACAGTCTCCTTCTATCTTTGCCCTTGTCAATACAGAAGACTTTTTCACATGGGAGTTGCATTACTGTCTCATGGTGCTATTATGGAACTCAGAATTTGTGCTCTTGCATAGCTCCAGCTATATTGCTGTGAACTTTTGATGGGTTTTCCAAAGACTCACTCTTGGTTGGTGCTACCCATAACACAAAGCATCTCTCCCAGTAGTTCAGGAATAGAACTCACAGGTTTCTATTGGGTCCAACCCCAAACACAACATCCTCTCATGATGCTTTAGGGATATTTTTTTCCCCCCCAGGATTTCTATTTCCTTCATATTTTCTGTAGAGCCTTCTGTCCACAGACATCTCTTAGGGCTCTTCTGTTTATTGAATCCTAACATGTTAAAACTGAATAGCATTGGCTCTGCTAGCATCTATTCCCTTTCAATAGCTAAGCTATTTAATAACCATATTCTATACTGTGTACTCACAGCACCAAACAGTACCAGAAAAAATAAGTGCTATTCTGTACAGGAAACAGCAGGGACCTTAACCTTAGATTTTTTTTTTCATTTTGAAAAACAAAGATCCCAAATACACCTCTCAGCATTCTCCAGAAAGAGTTACACCAAACCTGCTGCAGTTCAAGCACCACATAAGACTTTGTTTTGTAGAAAAACATCATAGAAGATTCAAGTCCTTAATCTATCAAGAAGAATGGGCTCTGATACTGACAGGTTGCTAAGTTACTAAGACCACATATATATTAAAAATGTTTATACAACATTTTCCTTTTGATTGAGTAGTAGTTCTTGCTTTGACAAGGAAAAAAAAAATCAGACAAGTTGTTGAAACAGATGCCAAAGATTTTATACAAGGAATGTCATGGCTGCTTTCTCTTTGTGCATAAACATGGTAGTAAAGCTACATGCATAAACAGCACACAGGGCACAGCCTACAAACCAAGAACACATTGTTCACCCATTAAAAAAATAAAGAATACTTTGAAGCACAGAATTATGCTAGATGTACAGAATGTCTTTCAAGAGAGGATTTCTACCTACTCATGCCCTTACTTGGACAACAGGAAGTTTATGGCAGACTTTTGCTTACAAAAACATAAGACAGTCCGCAGTAAACTTGGCCAGTACCGAAGGTGTCCTGGAACATCTTCTAAGTCTACTTCCTTGTGTAGGCTGGATGTAGTTGTGAAGGGACAAACACTTTGTGAGCATGGTCTTTCAGAGACAAAGTGAGAACCGTTGTTGCAAGGAAAGTCAGTACACTTGTTCAGAAGATAAAGTTCTTTATAGCAGTTAATTTAATAATACAGTCTTAAAACAGGGTGTTGGGCATCTCATCACACAAGAGCACATTTAATAAGCTGGGGAAAAAATACCACAGTCGCAGGACACTGCATTAAACTCCAGCCATTCCAAGGAGGCAATTCTCATGTGGTAAAAGAATATTTTTCTGTGTAAGCCAAGAAGGGAGAATTTTAGGCAGTTTAATCCACAATGGTCTCATACTTCTTATAAGTGGAACCACAAATCCACAGTACATGACAGTATAAGTTAGGTTAAGTGGTGCTTTTCATAATAAAATCAGTGAATTTATTGCAGTCCTTTCATAAAAAGATGAAGTCCAGTGAGTGCCAGTTGGTAGGAGCAAAGAAGAAAGGATCCCATTTTCCAGGCTGATTTGTATGTTCATATTATTAGAAGAAAGTAAGTCAAATCTGTGCAGTTTGTATGCAACCATATCTGAGAACATAGAGGCTTCAGAAACTATAGGATCACTTAAAAAGTGGGGGAAAAGGAAAGTCATCACAATCCAAACAACTCAAACTTTGTATCTCAGAATTGCCTACAAAACTTGCTCTTTTCTTCTGCTCCGGACAAAACTTTTAACTGCAATGAACTTGCAGAGAAATTTGAAGAAAACCTGAGTACATGAAAACATTGTCAGGGAGAGAAAAACCCTGCTACCTTTTGATCTGGTATTGAAGTTGAAATGGCAAGATCAGAATGTTTTGCCTCCTGCCATAAGATTTGCTTTACCTTTCAGAACTCTACCGGTCTCTGCCAGGGAGTCTGCATTAACTTGATACCTCTTGCACTGCAAGACCATTGCTTCTATCACAGTTCAAACAAACTTGTTAATAAATCTGGGTTTAATCTTCCATGGCCAGAAGGGCAACACCTCTAGATGCAGAGCTGGTTGAACTACCAGGTGTATTTCATATAGCAACACTGGAGATTCCTGGCAGCACAGAGTCCAAACCTTCCTCACAGGACATTACAATCAGCAAGACATTCCAAAAGAAGAATTAGAAGGCCATAATTCTGATCCATTACAGTAAGGAACACCACCATCCTTAATTTGAACTAGGAATACTCAGAGCTTCATTTTCAACCATATTCTTAATATACTAAATTTTACATCATTGATATATATATATATATATATAGTTGGGGTTTTTTTTTAATTGGAATAAAATACACTGGATTTTGGGTTGCTCATTTACAAGGGAGCTCCCTCCCTTTCTCAGTTAATTTGAAATTAAAACCTAGAGGCTGAATGTAAGCTCATTCCCAGTGTTCCAAGATGGATATAACACAAGAGGAGGCCAGAAACTGGAAACATGCACTCTGGCTGCAACAGGTTAGAAGGTGAAAGGGAGACCAGATATTTTTATTTGTAACCCTGAGAACATAAGGAATTGCAAAGATCTGGAGAGCAGCCTGGGGTTAAAGGTCACCAGGCTTTTTATTGCAGTTAAAGCAAACTCGGACGGGGTGATCCCATCCGCGAGAGGGAACCGCTCTGCGGTCATGTGAGCACTCATCACAGAATCCCTGGCCACAGGCCCGACAGTGGTGCTTGGAGAGTTTGATACTGAATTCCTTCCGGCAATTGTGGCAGTGCAGGATTTCATGATCTGGTACCCAGTATGCAGGTCGGGCAGCATCTTTTACCAGACCTAGGGAGGAAGTGAGGTGAGGGATGAGAAAGAGGGAGAACAAAATAATCCATGAACATGAGCATATCAAGAATGTACTCCAGTGGAGGCACTCACACACTGCAAGTCATATCACTGCCATTAATGGGGACGTGACCTACTGACAGAATCCTTCAATGCAATGAGCAGCCATTTAGAGTATTCTACCATTCTCCCACATTCTGCCTCTCTTCAAAGAGTAAACTGTGTCTCTTTTAATACTACCATCTTGCCTTACTCAGACTCTTCCAGAGGTTAAGACACTTGCTTTTCCCTACCTTCAGTTTTAGCTGTGGCCAAAAAAACCGCCAAGTCACCAAACCAAATATTCAGAAATGCATGTAGTGTCTGAACTGAGAAAGGGATTTATTCTGCCTGTCAGAGAGCAAACACCCACAAAGGTGAAGGCTGGACATGCTGTAGGCAAAGCAGCTGAACAATGATCCGTGCAATGAGTAGGAAGACAGGTGCAATAACAGAAGATTAAAATGTGAAATGTTTGCTGACATACCTAAACTGCCACCCAGCACAAGAAAGAGCAGTAGAGGTTCCCTGCACTAAGCTCACCATGAAAGATCAGACTACTAATTACTTCCTCATCCTTACCAACCTGGACGGCTTCAAATTCTCAGCCCTCCCCTCAGAAGTAAGTACCAAGAAGTACCAGCAGTATCCATGATCACACTTAAAAGGCACTCAGCATCTCTGAAAGAAAACCAAACCTGATAAAATGCTTCCTAATTGGCCAATCTTTAGGGAACTTCAAATGGCAGGTCACTGCAGTGAATCCATCAGGGGAGCATGAATTACTCACAGCTTGGTGCACAGTTTTGCATAATAGGGTGAAAAGAGAAAGTGTGATCTGCAGAAACAACATGCTGAAAACCAAGAGGAAACATCAAGCAGAAGAGGTCCAGAGGGCTGTGAACTCTCAACCAACAGTGGTATCATAGCAGAGGTGGCAGCCTGTCACACAAACTCTTGAAGTTTAATAACAAATTTTGCCCATTGAAAACAAAAACACCTTTAGACAAAAAAAACCATCAGAACAGAAGAGAACTCACCTAAGGGAATGTCCATGGCTGTCACCACCGCTCCAAGCGTGTTTTGCACAGCTTCCCCCACCTTCCTGGCAATAAGTGTACCCCCTTCCTCATCTGAAGGCAGTTCAGCCACATCTGCATGACACAAGAGTGAAGGGCTCAACACCTAAGTCCACCACTCTTTTGGCCAAGTTTCAGCTAATTTACATTAACAAAACCAGCAGCAAACCCAAAAGGCAGGTTGTAATCTCTCCTCAGCCTTTATGTTCCCCATCCACAATCCTGGATTGCAGAGTGTTCATTTTCGCAGTAATGGACAAAATATACAGTCTGCTGTAACATAAGCACCCCTGCTCTAATGTTAGCACCAGACCATTAGCAGTTGGTAGGAAAACAAAGTAAAGATACTAAAAGTAAAGATAAAGTACTATCTTACTAAAAGTAGAGATACTAAAATTTCTAAAGAATTACAAAATAACTTTGTAAGCAGTTCAGGTGCCTGGTAGGGTCATCTTTCTTCCAAAAGGCATTGAGCTCTTCAGCTTCCTTACCAAAAACTGTTTGGAAACCCAGTGTGAACACTGTCTACACCCACTGAAAATGGTTGCGATCCAGAAATTAGGGACAAAGACTTCAGGCCAGTGCTCAGGGATAGTTCTGTCACAATCAACTCAAGATTACCTAACTGGAGGCCCCTGTTGTCATAGCAGTTGTCACACACGCGCACTGGTGCTGGTCCCCAGCCTCGCTCAGGCACTGGACGGGTCTTGGAAGAACAGCCATCACAGAAGCCCTCTCCACAGGCCCGGCAGTGATGCTTTGTGTCGTTATCTTTGAAAGGTGTGTTGCACTTCTTACAACTCTAATGAGAACAACACAGAAGGAAGAACTGTTAGTTTGATCTTTCTGAGTAAAAAAAAAAGAGAGCAGAGGCCCAGGATGGCACGTTTCAGACTGAAATTGTGAAAAATACAGTTAGACACAAGACTTGGGTGCTATCAGCCCCATAACTTTATCCCAGAAAAGTGATTTAGAATAGTAGGTGTATATTGTTCAAACCAATATATTGCTATGATCCCTTTGTTCACAATCACAAATAAACACAGCCATATCCTCCAGGGCTCAATGATGGATATTTGACCTTTGTGTGGGGTAAGAATTCAGAAGGCAGTCTTCATTGAAGAAGAATCTGCTTCCAGCAAGACACGGGGAATCCTTTCCCAGTTGAACTGTTTGGGTCAACTTTTTGCATCTGGTATGAAACCAGAGTTTAATCTATAAAAATAGTACTATCAACTGCAGTGGCCAGATTTAAGATGTTGATTATTTGCTTTGAAGAACAAATTCATGCAAGCCACGATTTTCTGTAATGTTGCTGGGATAATAGCTCACAAAGAGCAGGGAGAAACCATCTCTTTATCAGGGTTGGGCCAAGTCTCTGTTCATAATTTCTCTGGCTAAGTCAAGAATGGGAAGAGGAGAGAGCACTTCAGTTTTATTAAAGTTGTTGGAGTAGGGATTGCTGCAGTAAAACAAAGAAGCATTTAGAATCTGCAACATACTTTATTACTTAAAGAGTAAGGAAAAGGGGTTTTAGCTAGGCAAAGCCTTTCTCTCCAGCAGCTGCTATTTACCAGAATCTGGGAGTTGGGTCTCCAGTAAGCTGGGGCAATCTGGTCTGTCAACCAGGAGGTCACAGCTTTTGTGGGTCCCAGGCTAAGTTCAGATACTGATTGAGCCATGAAATTCATGCCATCCAACAAACGCTGGGCTGCATTGTTGTTGTCTTTCAGAAATCCATCAGTCTGGAATGAAACAGATATTGATTTGAGAATAAAAACAGGGAAACCTTTTTTATTAGATTCAGATGGCTCCTCAACCCATTAGTCCTGAAAAACTGGAGGGCAAGCAGGAGTAAAATATTCAGCAGCCCTGCTTTGAAAGACAGAAGTAGGTTGGCAACCTAGCCATTTCAAGATAGCCAAAAGATGTTTGAAAGCCCTTACAGTCTCTTTTGAACAGCAGGGACCAGCTTAATGAAAGGCAATCTATTTTCTCCATCAACATCCAGAAGAACCAAGTTAGCATGTGCATGGCTGCACACATACACAAAGACTATCCAGCAAACAGACTTACCCCTGGCCAGACATGCTCAATTTCTGTCCTCACTACAGTGTTCACAGGGTCTTGGTTGCCAAACCAGTACTGCCGGCTGCGATACACCACCCCGCAGTTGGGGCACTCGATCACGTACCTGCACAGGAGGAGGACAGGTCACCTCTCTGGCAAGTCCCATGTACCAGGCAGCACAGAGAGCACAGAGAGCTCCCAGCTGCAGTACTCACCCTGACCAGGCATACTTGGCAAGGCCCAGCCATGGGGAATCCGTGGAAGCAGAGGTTTTTGGCACCACGCTGACCTCCATCCCTCGTTCATAACAGGCCTACAACATAAAGGCTCAATTAAAACTACATCATTGGGAATCCAAATCTACGTCTGGCTGCTGTTTAGCCACATAAAGCATATAATTAGCATACAGAGGTCCACAGCAAAGGAACACTAATCAGAACTCATTTAAAAAAAAAGGAAAAACCCACTATCAATAATAACATCAGGGAAGTATTTCTACATCAATAATGACCCTGATAGTAGCCAAAAATTTTCCTGTATCCTGCACAGATCCTTCAGCAAAATTGGCTAATACCAAGCACTGGGCATAAGCAAATAAGACTAACTGTCAAATATATAAAAGGTCAACATCACCCAGGTTAAGAGCAGCCAACTTCAAAATTTAGCTAGAAAATTACACATAGCACACCGAGCTGATGAACTCTCCAAGCAAACATACAAGTCAGATAAGGATCAATTTTTCTTGTCAAGGCTATGACCACCTCTGACATTAAAAATAAAAAAAGGAAGAAAACAGGCACATGCCTGTGAAATTCCTCATTTACTTGGTCATCCTTTCTTTTTTCATTCTTCAGACCTTGTCCTTGTATCTCACCTTGCAAGTGTAGACTCTGTTATCATACTGGTGAGAATATCTGCATCGACTTTTGGATTCATGAGGGACTCCTTCCTTTGCATGGTTCATGCTCTTCTTACAGCCACACCTGAGATGTAAGAGCAACCCATGAGTTGTTGTTCTTAGACAGGATAGATGTCACCAAGATTTCATTTTTACTGCTATCTTGCATTTTTATAGATGTTGTGCCCTCAAAGCATCTTCACAACTGTACATATAGCAATGACATAATTTATTATTGAAAGGCAGGCTCTTCAGAAGGAGGTGTAGCAACTGTTTCCCATACAAAGCAGCACCAACAATTCACTGCAGAAAATGCTCAGCATCAGAAAAGAAGCATAACCACCCACAATATCATGCTGCTACACAGCTCCCAGACTCAGAGCACTGACTGCCATCTACTGCCCTTCCAGGCTCAATCTTGGGGCTCTTTCCAGAGAGCTATAAGCCAAGATCTAATCAAATACAGAGCTCCACTTAGACCTAGTCACTGAATACAGCCCTACTCCAGGATGTATGCTTTAGGATTGTTCATACTGTTTGGGCAATAAAAATGTCAGGAAAAAAAACATCATAAGAAATTTCAGGGGATTTATTTAGACACTCCTTTCTTCCTGCCCAGCTTGCATTTGGGAAAAGATATGGGCAGCACAGGTTTGTAGTCATACACAAAAATAGGTGGGCAAAACCCATGCATCCAGCTGGGATGTGGCAATAGTGGCTGTCCAGTTCACATAAGAGTGAATTTCAAGCTAACTTTGCCTGTAAGTACTAGCTGAGGGCAGATGATGTCAGGTGTCAAGATGTCACAGAAACTTTACATTATGTGGCTGCAGGTTGGGGGCAGCACTATCCTTTAAGAGGATGAAGAAGCATTTCTCATCTACTTACCCACAGCTGAGGCACACAGAGGAGCATGTGAAATATTCATCTGGAAAGAAAGAGCTGTGAGCCATCTGGTCATCAGGGATCTCCCCACTGAACCGGTCACTTAGAGCCTGTCAGACAAAAAAAGAATGAACTAGAAAGAGATTAAGGGCAATGAAGACCTTTTGCAGAAAAAGCATGCATTTCTCTACTGGAAGGGGAGGGAGAGAGAGTACACAGCTAACAAATGTGTCTTACTAGCCTGGAAAACAAAACAAGGATTGGAAACAAATCAAGAATGCAATCTTGCACTTGTATGGAAGTGAGTTGAATACTTGTAAGATATCTTTTTCTCTCCTCTCCTCTCCTCCTATTCCTAGTTTGAATTTTATAGTAGAAATAGGTGGTAGAAAATTGCATCCACCTCTGCGCATCCAATCCATGCTCAAAATAGCAGGGTTCTTGCTAAATGGGCTTTGCATTCTGGAAACCTCTGAGAAGAAACTCATAGGATCATTTCTCATAGCTCAGGAGAACACATTTCTTGCCTCTTGGCTCAGAAAGCGCTGCCCTGAGCTTTCCTCCAGCCACTTGAACAACTGCTCTTCTCTGGTGAAATGGCAAAACTGAGACAAAGGGATTTGTACCCTTTCCTAGGAACATCCATCCTCAGATTAAATCAGTCCTTAGTCTTGGCACACTAACTTTTTCAGTTCTTTTAGGTGTTATGTTTAGGGGGAAAAAAAAAAGCACTGGAACAAAGCAAATGGTTACAGTTCATCTTGATGGAGATCTCTGAAGGCATGAGATCTAGCTGAAACTCTTCCTACAGCTGAGGTTTATATAGTGGCTGCCTGCCTCTCTCTTCCACCCCCTCCCCTCACAGGGTTGAGGTAGGTGGAGTGGGTGTATCTTTGCTGTCTAACAAGGGTTGACTGCACATGCACACAGACTTGTGTGTGTACCTCTCTCACCACAGCTTCCCTCAGATAAGTATGCTATTTAAACATTTTATTTCACGTAATTTCAAGGAAATTTGCTTTACATTATCTTTTAAGCTTGACTGATACTGATACTTTTGAATGAACTCAAAAGTTAGAGGAAGTGGAGAGAAATCTCTAGAAAGTCTTGTGTCCTCAGCAAGAGAAGCAAAAGAAGTTAATTTGTAGTCAGTAGTGACTTGAACACAGCAAACACTTTACTAGTCATTAATTTCAGTATATCTGAAACCAGGCTACTTGATTAATGCAATAATGTCCTAGAAGTTGAACTAAAATTAATGATTCCGACTGTTTTTCCCCTTGCTGCCTGTCTGCTCCCAAATGCAAAGAACTGAGTACATGCCACCCTGACACTTCCCTCTGTGCTTCAGCTACCACTAACACAGAGAAGCCAGAATTATCTTTTCCAACAGCTGTGACTAACATCAGCAAAGACTGCTAACACTACCTCCTTCTGCAGATATGCCCTGGCTCTGCCTGCCCCTCCCCAATTACAACTATGCTCTTCAGGCCAAAGAAAATATGATGTTAATCAGGCAGTGGTATGTGGAAACTTGTAGGAAAGACTACAAATTTAAAGACCCAAAAATCCCTCTGACATCCTAGCAAAATAAACTGTCTAAGAAAATCACTTGCTCTAAAGTAATACATCATTTGGCTTGATCCCATCCTGTTCCCTAGCTACCAGCACAACTCCTTTTTGCCTCCTAGACCTTGGGTTATACTACTCAGCACTAGGTTTTGCCAGCTATTAACTGTCCCCAAGTCTCTTGCATTTCCTCCTCTTGTGCTGAGGCCAACTTTAGGAATTTTATAAAAAAAACCCTTTGAAGGTCTCTCTTTGTCAATCACTGTCATTAAGCACTTGTCACTCACATCATCAGTTACTTTTTTCTTCCCAGCTCCGATTTATGATCTTGCTCAGTTTGGCTCTTTAATTTTTCTTCCATGGTCTTTACTGAAGTGCTTGTTTTGAAGTAAAAAAAAAAAAAACTACTTAGCCTCCCTGGCTGAGGGAGAATTATCATTCTCATGGAAGACTTGCATGCAAGTCTGCATCACTGTTTCAGGTGCTCTGCCTTTCTGAGCCACAGCTGAGTTAACAGCAACAGTGGTACAAATAAACACTGTGACAAATTCTTCTTCACTTACTTTTAGTGCTTTGTAGATAACCCCAGGCTGTCTAGGTGACCGAGTAGTATTGTTCTCCAGCTGCTGCTCCACAGCTCGCCTAAGCCCAGAGAAATCTGTTGGAGGATTGTATGTCCTTGTTCCCTTGTAGTGAATTGAGCTGAAAGCCTCAGGAAAACAGCTTAGCTTCCGAAACCGATCCTGAATGAGCTTCTCAGGAACCTCAGAAGGATGATCTATATATAAGAGTATCAGCAAGTTCATATACAACTGATTGCTTAAAACAATACTTCAATTGCATAGTACTTTCATATGCAATATAGACCTAGTTTTCTTAATTAAATCTTCTAATACATCTGGAATGCAGTTATCATTATATCTTAAAACAAGGAAAAGAAACTTTCCAAAAGAAGTCTCTGTTTTGTGATATACAGCTTTAAATTCTAAGACCGAGTTTCTCAGGTAAAACCAGACACATCTAGATTTTGAAACAGATATCCAGATTAAGGAGCAAGTTAGGACATAATACAAGGAAACACAATGTCAGCACATTTGTTAGTTCTTCTCACCAGACCATAACTTGGTATAGCTATTCCTAGCACCTGATAAGTGGAGGACATGAACCTTACATGGGCTGCCTGTTCTCCATGCCAACCCTGCAGCAAGGAAGACTAAGCCTTTATCAACAACTTGTACATGGCAAAGCACTTCAGAATGGGCCACATCAGGTCAGACTCCACAGAGCCAACCACATTCTCCTGCTTGCTTCCAAGTACCTGCTGTACATTTCAGAATAAGGCAGGCCCCCATCTTCCCTGTCCTAAAACTACACAAACACACTTGTGTCCTCATGGGTCACTAAAGGCTGAACTGATTAAACAGAAAATGTCAACAACTTCATAAATGGCTGAATTGCTAATCAGCAAATTGGTACATGAGGAAAGGATCTGCCTTATAGGTAAGTTAAAAGTTATTAAGAAGTTACTCCAATAATAATCAGAAAGAATGTCAAGTTCTTCTACTAGTTTAAAACCTCACTGTTTAGAAAAGCCAAAATGAGAATGTGAGTCAGCCACGACTGCTGAGGTATTTATTACACAAGAGATGGCTCCTAGATATTCACAAACAGCAGGACTGAGCCTCAGCCACTGCTGCCCATGGGACAGACTCATGTCAGAGAAGTTCATGGAGAACTGTCTCCCATGGGAGGGAGCCCACATGGAGCAAGGGAAGGACTCCTCTCCGTGAGCAGCAGCAGGAGCAATGTGTGATGAACTGGCCATAATTCCATTCCATCTTCTTGCATGACTGGCAGGGGAGAGGTAGAGCTGGGAAGGAGGGAGGGATGAGGGAAAGCTAGTTTTAAGATTTATTTTACTTCTCATTACCCTACTCTGATTTTGTCAGTAATAAATTGAATTAATATCCCCAAGTCAAGTCAGTTTTCCTCCCATGATGGTATTTGATGAGTGATCTCTCCCAGACCTTATCTCAACTGATTGATTAACTTTTCATTATATTTTCTCTCTCCTGTCCAGTTGTGGAGGGGAGTGACAGAGAAGCTTCGGTGGGTGCCTGGCATCCTGCTTGGGTCAACTCACCACATTAGTTTTCACCTTCATCTGTCGTATCACCCACACTTATGAACTTGTATGATGACCCCTCCTGTGGCTGGCAGAACTCATTACTATTCAGTGCTGATGTTCAGCTGGCTAAGAGGATTATTCTAGCTGATTTGGAAGAGGGAATGCTCTTCTAGTTCCACAGCCTGGTTCCCAGACCAAAACCAGTGAAAGCAAAACCCAAATCACATTTCTACATGGTAGTAAAGAGTGCTGAATATTCAGTGCAACCTGATAGTTTACAGACAGTATTTAGCACATTGTAATTGGAATTGCCTACTCACCAGAGCCCAGTAGCTTGGTGTACACAGTCTCATGAAAGATGATGACACCTGGACCCAAAGTTGACAGAGGAACATCTAGGCCACAGCGGGCTGTGGTGGCTTTTAGCTCCTTGGTGAAGTGTTTTAAATAAGCCTCCGAGGCATCACCAAGGAATTTGAAGAGGTCGTTGTGGAGCCTGTCAGCACGAGTACGGTAGATGACAAGGTCAGAGATGGCCAGGACCTTCAGCAGCAGCCGTGTTCTCTGGCTCAGGTTGACAGTGGCCCCCAGCAGGCCCTCAGTATCAATGACCACCACTCTGCGGACAGGGTCATAGGCTGCCCAGACTCCAACTGTGCAAGACTCCTGTGCAGGAGATGTCTTGAAGACTTCCCGGCCATAGAAGAAAGTGTGGTTAAGGGTGTGAGACTTGCCATCCCCTGTGTTCCCAAAGATGGACACCACCTTTAGGTGCTGGTCAGGACTGCAGTCCAGTTTCTTAATAAAGTCTTCCTCATTCCTTACCTTCCAAAACAAAAAGAGAAAAATATTATAACTATGTAATTGGAATAGACAATACTGAAAACACAGCTGGTGTCAGAATTCATATGATTAAAAAGAGTGATTACCTCCTCTTCAGATTTCATCATAAGTTTCTGAAGCACCAAGAAGTACAAAGCAAAATACTAAAATGCAGTTTTGTAAACTGTACACATGGATGGGATTTATGTTGTTTCATCATGTAGCTGTTTTGGAAGTGATGCCTCACTGTGATTATGTACGTAGTCAACTCTCTAGTACATCACCCCATTCTCAGAGACAGCCCTTTCAGACAAGGGAGCACAACACTACTTCCAAGTCTGTCAGAACAGCTACCTGGAGCATGGCAGACTTTCTCAGTAGCACTGGTCTCCTGGCAAGCATGCAAATTCAGGAGTGAAAGAGGGGATTGCTTTTACCACTTTAACTTGTGTCATCAACAGAGGTTTTGTACCTGTTTAGGTACAAAAATCTCTGCCATGCACTTGTGCTGCACCTATCCACAGCCAGGGGTTCTCAGACACAGACTGTCCTATTCCCACTGCTCTGCAGCTGATCAATCCTTCAGCTGGAAAGTGGGAGCAGAGAAGAAGCAGTAAAACTGTACACTGCAGTCAGGTGCTTGAAACAGGTCAAACTGGCTCTCACAGAAGTGCCACAACTACCTCAATGATCCCTTTCATAATTTACTGTATTGTACTTTAATTAAAAAATAAAACAAAAGAAAACACACATACAAAACCAAAAAGAAGTGCAGGTAACTTCCCTTTGGCTTTACATAGTTTAAGTGTCAAGGATCATGCTGTCTAGGCTAAAGAACAGGGCATTTGCTGTTCAGATACTGGAACAACAGGAGCAGATGGTGAAATGGGCTAGGGCTCTGTACAAGAGCCTGTCCTTATCTTGTTGTAGAATAGGTCCTTGGCTTTCAGAGGTTTCATGCTTCATTCATTTGTTTAGCTCTTATTTTTTTGTCTTCCAACAGGTTTTGTCCATATATTATATGACAGGGAAATCTTTTTGAGAAAGATTAAATTCACTTTCTTCATCTCAATTCCCTCTTCAAGGAATCCCCATCAAATGGAAAGAGCAGGGCTTCCATCCCCTCCCACCTGCCACTTAACTTCTGGAAGCTCTTAGCTATTTTCATCCTGTGAGTACAGTTGGAAGATCTCACAGTCTATGAACCAGAGAGGCAATGAGGTAATAATAAATGGTTTCTTTGAACAAGCTTATTTGTACATCAGCAAATTAGTTTAAGGCTCAATCAGCCCCATTTGCTTTCATCACACCTATCAACAGCACCTAGACTTTGAAGGAAAATAAAAATCAGCCAGTGTGCCAAAACCATAAAAAATAGCCAGTGTGCCAGATTGTGGTTGGGAACAGCATTCACAAAGAAAACCTGTGGGCTGTGGGCTTGCAGTAGCTTCTCACAGACTCAAACTATTCAAGGCAGCCTCACAGTGTAAAAGAAAACAGGAAACCAGAGACATCAATATGCTCTCAAGAGAATCTTTCCTGGTGTATGTGGGGGAACATAAAGATACACTGAAATTACAGGTGCACAAGAAAGAGTCTGCTTTCTTGGTAGCTGTGATTATTAGCTTATCATCAGGAAGGTAGCTTAGACGATGGATGCAGTTTTGCTTAGTGTCTCTTAAGATGTCTCTGTGGAAGAAAGGAAGTTCTTGGTTCATGGAATAGCTCCTTAAAACATTCACATATTTGACAATATAAAAATGTTACGTGTACATAAGCAAAAAGGAATATGATAATGTATTCTTCAAAAATGTTTTGGTTTTAAACCAAACTTCTCACCAAAAGCTGACAGGTCCTTTTTGCCAGAGTCAATAATTATGTACTCCCTGGACAACACAAAAAAATATCAGTTTTCAAACAACTGCTCAAGTATTGGCAGGATAGCTAATGGCTAAGATCTTTCAGCCAGCACTAGTTATTACTTTGGTAGCAGTTTGGGAGAGTTTGTTGAATGGGCTGAGTCAGTAATGTCAGGAGACACAAAGGACAGGAGGGACAACAGGAATAAGGGTAACTCTGAGATATATTCCCACTGTTAAGAGACAGGAGTGAACTCAAAGTTACACTGAATATCAAATCATATACCCAAAGTTATGGCCTTCTAAGTTATCCCCTTCTAGGCTCTTTGCAGACCTCCTTTCAAGACAGAACTCAGGAGTGATTCGAACAAACAAGTTACCCAGGAGCACAAGAATGCACCAAAGTCTAGCTAGTCCAATGTTTATGTCTCACAGGACTTGGTAATGAATGAGGAAGAACTTAAGACATTAAATGAGTAAATGTTTCCTAGCACACTTTACCAGTGCTCAGAAGTCAGATGACCAAGAACTTCTTGAGCAGTGGTTGCATTTAGATGATCATGGTTGGTAGAGAACCAGTAGACTATCCTCCCTTTTAGAATCTAGTCATAATTTTGGATCCTGCAACATCCTTACAATAAATTCCATGTGGGAGGAGAAGTAACAAAACCAAAACCAAGCCAAAATGACCAAAAGAAGCCCTTCCCTTTGAAGTTGAATACACTTGCACATCACTGGCTGCTCCTTGCTCTTGTGCACTAGTTGACTTTAACCAACGCTGAGTACAGGAATGATACTCTCAAAGAACCATCCACAACAACCCCCATATCAGTAGTCCAATTTACTTCCCTTGAGCAAGTTCCTTTAAGACATTAGAAGTCAGAGTGGGTGTAGTGTCAAAGCAGTAATCCCCACTTCTTTGTTTTGCTTCTCATCTCCAAAACAAATTGGTATGGTACCGCCTTGTGTTGCACATGCAAAAGGCTCACGTTTCCATAACTGTGTCCACTTCTGTGTTGCCCAAGAGCTCCACATCTCTGAGGCTGACAGCAGAGGGTAAATACAAAACCTTCCTTATGTTGCACACCTAAGTAAATTAAGGATGAAAACTGTATGCCTAAACCAAGACATGAGTCATATCTCTTCAGCCCCTTCTTGATTTTGCCATTTCTAGTACCTGAAACTCATTTATACTTTTGTTATAGCTCTTAAGAGATTCACTTCTAAAAAAGAACATTAAATCACAATTTCAATGTACATTGAAAATAAGAGAGAAATCTATAAAGCGGATTTCTTCCTTTAACTACAGCGAGTAAGACTAACCTGGGAAGAATAAGTTCCATCACAGTAAAGTGCCACCACCAAAATTCACATCTCTGCAGGGCACCTCACAATCACTCCTGAAAAGGCAGCGCACAAACGCAAAGAAGCATAACTGGCTTAACCCAGCAACTCAAGTGCAACAGGCTATTAAAAATGCAACTGGAAATTTCCTACTTTTGCCCCAGAAGAAATTTTTGTTGATATCCACAAGTGTCTCTTGTTATCAAGTGACAAAAAAGATGGTTCCCTCTGAGGAAGAGAAACTTTCTGCTATGAAACCCACAAGAGCAACAGAGCTGTGGGACAGTCCCTAAACCACAGTAATTCAAATCCTGTTTCTTCAAAGATCTTAGGCTAATTCAGGTTGAAAGTGACCTCAGGAGCTCATTACTTCCTCTAATTTTCAGAGTCCTCCAAACAAGAGATTGTGACCAAAAGTAGGTGCTCAAGAAGAATCAAAGCTGACTTTTAAGTCCAAGCACCTCTAGTTTTCTACCTTAGGTTGCCTCTTATACCTTTTCTTCTGTATGACTTTCCATGGAAAATATAATTTATGCTATTACTCAAGTCTTCCACATATAACTTAAAATTCATAATTTAATAATTCCAATTTGATACCAAAATAAGTGCCTCTAAAAGACAAATTTCCTAAAAGTTTGATGAAAAGGGACAACAGCAGAAAAGAAAGACTCCAATAACCTTACTGAGGAAAGAGCATGTCTCATGTGTACCCCCTGCCACCTCCAAGACACAGCAGTAAGAGGAGCAGTCATGCCCACACATGCTAGCCAGTAAGCATGCTGGCTGGGCCATGACAGCGCACATACTGCTTCTTACTCACTAGGCAGAAAATGTGGACAAGCACCAGATAATGAGAAGACCTCCCAAAAATTAGACTTCATTAATTCTACTGGTCAAAGAGTTACTTTTTACTAAGTAAATGTTTTACAGTAACCTGAGAAAGTTTCTGCAAAGGGCTGTGTCAACAGATTAGTTTAGAGAATTGTGTATGTCATACCAGTAGTTCCAATCTGGTATTTGAGTAAGTTATTAATCACTTATCACTTACTAATCATTGATCCAGTGAACACTTAAACACATTAATCACAACTGTCCTCAGTGATCTCCTAGCCTTCAGCCAAGCTGACAGTGGACATCAGTATTTCAGTCCTACAGAGCCTCAAGCCCAAACTGAAGGACTCAACACCAGATGGAGAGAGGACAAAATAAAACAGGGGACAGACATGCTACAGGGATGTAAGGTTAGATTCTCACACTTTGATCTTATTCCCCATATGGGTGCAGGTCTGGCTCAAGCAGATGAAAGCATTTGTATTAGAGGTGTTTCCTAACCTGAAGGGTTTTTTCCTGTTTATTTGTCTTCACTGCAGTACCACCTATGGGTTCTGTTGAGAATTGTTATCAGCCACAGTACTTATCCAAGGACAACGCTGTCCCTGAACTGAATATATTTTTCAGACCAAAATTATCCTGTTTCTTCCCACAGTGCTGGCATAGGAATTCAGGTTCAATATCTTCATGGGTTTGTATGGAGCTTGACAGCATGAGTTTCAACAGGACTTACAGGTCCCTGCAATGAAGGGCAGAGGCTGCCCATGTGTGAGGCCCACGTCCATTATAATAGAACTCTGAGAGAGGCAAAGACAGAAGAGTTAAGTCCTGCTTAACAACCCTACCCAAAGAGATCCTATTTTAAATGTTTTAAAGACAGTGGTGGAAAAAAATCAAGAAGATTGGAAGTAACCCAGTTTGAATGGACTCCTCCCTAACCCAAGAGGCAATATTGACTGAAATATTGCTATTACTAGTAGACAGCAGCTAAGTTATATCATACTTCTGAAATCAGAAAAAAGACTACAAAATCCACTAAACTGTTTGCTTGCTGAAAAAGTACTTTTTCAAGGACTGAAGACTAATAAAGACTTTGAGGTGAATGCAACAGCTGCAAAAATAACACTAACATAATAGTATCATCTAACTCTAAAAGAGAACATGAAACAATGTTGCAGAAATCATGGTTTTGTATACTAAATGTCTTTCAAGTTCCTGTAGATGTTAATTTGGCCACAGAGCTACCAATTACCACCCCGAAGTCACAGTTCTAGCAGCAGAGACCACGTCCACGTGAAGAGACTTGCCCAGGCGACATCAAGTCAACAAGCGAGTTCATGCTGTCTTCCTAAACGCTCCTAAGAGGAACTCGATTACCTGTGTGAACACTACTTACACCACTGTCCTTGTTAAGAGGGGCATTTACAAACTTACTTGTATAACAGTTGCATTCTTCCTAGAAAACAGTTAGTCTGGTTATTTTCCCAATTTCAGGGTGTTTGAACCAGGCAGGCCAAAGGACTCAATCTTCTGCCTTTATGTGATCCTACAGCAAAGCATTAACAAGCCAGGTAAAAAAGCCAGAAGTGTGTACTGCAGTGACAGCTGCCTCCAGTGATCACTGCAGAAAAGAGAAAGTGAAAGCAATGGAATGAACAGAAAGGCTACAAGACAGCAAGCTGATTTTACTTTCTTGAAGTACCCCAAAGCACTCACATCCCATTCCTACTGGCAGCATCCAAGAGCACAAAAGGATTAACTGGAAAAGTGCAAAGAGGGGTACAGCAGGGGAAACACTAAAACACCCCATTTTCCCCCTCAAGACTATTTAGTTCAGAAACTGAACTAAGTTCAGGAACTTGTTGAATGAAAAGTGTGGGTAATTCCAGAGTGGCTTGCAGGCTCTCTCACCTAAGTCAGTGACAATTGACTCTTCCTTCCACCTCAGCACTCATATAGCAGACAGAAGAGACAGGAAAGAAGCAAAGTATTTGACTTTAATTAATGCCCAAGAGTACTGCATCATGAAGAAGGTACAAGACTGGTTCCAGGGAAAAGCACTATTTTTAAGTGGCTATGTTAAAAATTAGCTAAGAGTTAGCTAAGAGTTAGCCTAAGACTGTCAAAGGAGCTGTGTTTGTTAAATGAATGGCTCTCTCTCCTACCTTCTAAAAATAGTCTTCCAAATGCTGGTATATGTCCAGTGGAAAAAGGAATACTCTTAACCAGCAATTGCTGAGTAGTTTCTCTACTACTTTATTCCAAAGACAGAAAAACAGTGCACTTAAATTTAGTTGAACTGATAACAGACTGAGATAGGAGTAATACTGATAAATTACAAAGTAATAAGAGAAAAATTCCTAGAGTGTAGGACAGTAAACTCCCCAAAATACTTTGGCAAGAAAACTTCCCTAAAGCACAAAGAGGAGGAAAACTCATCTGTAGCACATCAACAGTATCAAGGGACAGAAATTACATATCCTGATCCAACAGATCACACTAGTCTAAATAATTCAGATCCTTCAATATCTTTTCTTCCTCCTTTATATCCGTGGCAAATATACTAGCTGTGACTCCTTATTTTATAGGATATGGACTAAATTTCCCAGAAATTTACAGCTGACTGTAAAAAGCACAAAAATATACCCCATCAAAAACACATTCCCCAACAGCAAATGAAGGAAGAGTGTCACAGGAACTAGCACTATTTGCTAGACAAATGCAAGTCAGACTTAAGAGATCATGACCTTATTTCATAAAAAAACACATACATTAGCTCCCATTAATGCACAAAGAATACTTGACAAGAAAAAGTATTCCTAGAGACTCCACTCTCTCTGAAGTCCCTAGACTTTATCCAGGCTCAAATCAGTAGATAATAAGGAAAAATCACAGTACTTCCATCAGGTTTACAGCAGGAGTGAGAAAAGCAATGCAGCTAGCAACCCTGCAGAGTCATCACTATGTATGTGTAACTTTTTAACAGGAGGGGACAGAGGAGGACACATGGACTATTATGCTGTTAGTGACAGGTTATTTGACGATTGTACAAAATGGTCTGCATTTAAATAAGGGCTATGGGTCCTTTTGCCTTATCTTAACTGACTGCAAAGCATTACATAGCTTCTGCTTATATCTGCTGAGGGGAAGCCCTTACTCCTTTAGGTGTCTAGACCTGCTAGAATGAATAGAAAAACTGTCAAGGAATGGGGCTATATTTAGGAAGTTGAGATATCTATTGGCACAACAAAAAGACCATGCAAACTGAAGAAAGGGAACTCATATAAGTATCTCAGGGGAGACATAGCAATAAAAGTATGCTCTTTTTCCCTCATAAAATTACACAGCTGGGGAAATTATTTTTGTGACTAGATAGAGGAAAATTTTTCTTTTCTTCTAGACTCCTTAGTAAGTCAGACTACAAAGTCAGTATCTTTTATTTTTGTTTGCAATTCACAGATTGGGTAATTTCTTGTGACAGAGCTAGTTTCTGGTCAAAGATGAGCAAACTCTAAGGCAGATTATTAATAACCAAGCATATCCTCTATCTTCTGGTGTCAATTAAAGACTTTTTCTACTTCTATTAAACATATGTGCTGAGTCCTCAATTAGGGCTTTGGACAAAGTGCTATTATAGAAGCCATTAGTGACACTACAACCAAGTTCTGATCTTGTGGTAAGAGCTCCCAACATCTGTTCCCCAAGATAAAAATGTTGTTATGCATTGTTAAGCATTCAGCCCTGCCTCAAAAGCAGTAGAAAATAAAAGTTTATTGTACAACAGACGTATAACTCTGCTTTATGGTAAAGAGCTCTTTTGCAAGCATGTTGCATAAAAACAAAGCAAAAATGGAAACTGTTCCAGAAATTGCATAAATATAAGTACAAGCGACAAGAGAGATCCAGGTGAGTGGAAGAGTTCATGGGACAGTAAGAGAGACCTAGGATTTGAAACAAGTATCACAACCTGAGTCATGTTTTTATTGCTGTATTTCACTCTGTTTTTCTTAATAGATACACAAATACCAGTTTAAAAAACCCAATTAATCGACTCTGACTTCTTATGGGAAGTGCCTCCTGTGTGCAAGGGGCAGCAAGTGCCTCCGGTGTGCTAGTGACAACACAATGATGTTTGTTTGAGAATCCAGGAAGTTAGAGATAAGAAAGGAAAGCTGACATCTTGGAAGAGCAGATCAGGAGATTCAGTTGAGGGACATACACATATAATAAAAGAGGGCACATAGTTTGAGTCTAACAAGGCAAAGAGGAGATGTGGAAGATGTAAAGAGAGCAGCGTAAGTGGGAGATGTAAAGACTGACATGACCAAAGCAACTGACTGAGGAAGTAATCCCCACAATATCATTCTCAGATGAGCAAGGAAGACAGACTATGTCAGGACCAATTAACAAACACATGAAGCAGTTATCAAGAACAATTTGATTGAAGCCTCAGCTTTAGATATGCAATAAGTAAGGCCAAAAGTTTAACACTGTGTAAAGAGAAACTGCGTAACTGAGCTTGAGAAAAACAGCCCAGAACGGGGTCTAAACTGCAGGTGATGCCAGTTTAAAAAACATCAATAAGTTTTGTTTTCTAATAGAAGTCAGTGAGGTCTTATGAGGAACAACAAGTCCTGGAAGAAGGAAGAAAAAATTCATCATGTAGGTCAGGATGCCTAGGGACTAACTCAAAAGAGTTGCAAAGCATTGTGCAGTGTGGTGTGAGATAGCTGGGGCTGGGCTCCATGAAGAACAACCTCCCTCCCTGTTCTTCCACAGACTTGCAGTACAAACTTGGATTTAACCATATTTTTTAACATGAGATAGCCAACCTCTTTTTGTGGTGCTCAGATACAGTGCTCTTATGATGAACATCACAGAGAAGCTTGTATTTCACAGATACAAACTTTAGCTACCATTAGTTTTCTAAAAACAAGCAGTGGTTTAAAATGAAACCTTTTCTGTCTATATGTGTCCAGTCAGCTGTTTGTTTCTGCCTAGACATGTGTAGGATGGTTCTGGGGCAGCCCGCGCTTCAAAGGATGAGTCTGGACTCTTCAGTTTTTCAGTCTTCAGATTGTTTATTATTTCTTATCTACAGAATTTTCTTTCTGCCCAGCAGAGATCTGACCTGCAAGGCAGCCAAAGGCACTCTGACCACCCACGGAGCGGTCGTGTCTTTTTATACTAAAAACTACGTACATCATATTTACCTTTATTTCCCAATACCTTTCACCCACATTAGCAAGTGCACCTTCACCATGGACCAATCCCCAAGTGCCAACATCACCAGAGAAAATGGAAGAAAAGAAGAAGAAAGAAGAAGGACAAGACATGCCCTGATCCCTCCATCTTGTCTCCATAACCCCCTTGTACCAAAACCCTAAAATCTATATTTCACCCTGTAAATACATCATTCCTGCACCATTCATTCCCAAGTGACTCTCATGTCCTCAAACAGCTGGCACATCCCTAGAGGGATCCAAGTCAAGCTCCTGGTAACATTCCAGGATTTCCGAGCCCCCCAAGGGTTCTCTTGGTAACTCTGGACATCCGGAGTGATGTGCTGAGTTCCCACATATATGGATTTGAATAAGCACAAGAAGTCCTCAGCTTTCTGAGCTTATGCTATACCTGCAAAGCACAAAAAGCTTTGAGCAGGCCAGCACATCTGTGCAACATGGCACAAAGACAATTATGCAGACGTCAGAATTATCATAGCTGTATCTGCATAGTGCTGAGCCCAAACTGAGAATTTCCACTTCTCCTCTGAACCAATTTGCTCAGGCACGGCGCCTTATGGATTAATCTACATTGCTTCTGGATCTAGAACTAGATCAGTCATTTGCTTACACACTATAAATATTCTTCAGTTTTAGAGCTACCACCTCCAAGAAGCCAACAGGAACAGCTAGATGAAACATAACCACTTGAGCTTAATAACTCCAGGTTCCAAAGGAAACTAAAAAACAAATCTTTTAGCCCTGTGTTCAAGTTGGATGTTTGTAAACAAATATACATGAGTGATTATCTCAATCCATCATCTGCTGCTCCAGCAGTGTTAACTAGTTCCATCTAATTTGGGAGAGGGGTGGTGGTGTATGGGTGATGTAGCTTTTACCATCTGTAATCTTGTAGCTTTTAACATTGCCAAGGCAGAATCTACCACTGATAGCAAATCAGCAGTGTCCTCTCTTATTTCCCAACCAATGCAACAACTTTCAAGTTCCAAAGGTCACTAACAGTTAAAGACAGCTGAACTACATAATTCTGTTAAATTCTTATCCTGTCTGCTCAAGCTTAAAAAGCCACACCCTCTCAAACTCTGAACCTCCCTATTTCAAGTTACTAATATTTTGGCATTTTTGGACAAAAAATTGGTTTAAATAAAGAACATTTTAATGATTTCTCCCCAAGTAATGACAAGCACAAAATAAGAGACTGATGATCACTTTCCTATAGCTAAATTAGTTTCTCCTCCTCTTATTCCCAAGAGCGAAAGACAACTACTTAGCTCTGAAGACATTTTCTGTGGCATCTGACAGGCCTTTCTAAACAAAGGTCCTTATGCTCACTAGCAGAATTATCACTATAATAGCAAGTACTCTTTAAATTCCAGCTGTCAGAAAATAATTTAATTGAAATCTCTCAAATTGCTTTGATACTGGCTGTGAGATGTCACACACATATTCAGCTGTGAGGAAGAGAGGATCACTCCAGATGGAAGAGCTCTGATTCAACATCATGATAGTGAACTAAGATCATTTTTGGAGAGCTTTTTCAACCTAACCCTGTTCTCACCAAAAAGCTATGATCTGATAAAGGACCACTGCTATCCCAATAAGGAAGTTGGCTTTATTGCCCATGACATTTAAATAGCAAATGCACTTGCTTGCAGGAGGCAGCCAAAGGTCTACAACAATAAGGCTTACAGATTCATGAGTATAAATATAACTTAAACCAGTACAACCACACACAGACACAGTCTGTGAGCAGCTTTGCAGGACAGCCCTGTTCCAAGGCATTTCAGAGCTTGCTCTAGTGGCCAGAGGAGGATTATTGAAAAGTCTGTATCTTAAAGTAATGGTTGCATCTGTCACACATTACAAGGAAATAAGTGTGTGCTTAGGGCTTGGAGGCATACTAACTTGAGACTGCTACAGACCTGAAACTCAAGCACTCAGTTTACAGTCACTGCTGTCCTGCATACTGTGTGTTCTATGTCAGTGAACCATAAGGACTGTCATCCTTTCCTCCCTTTCCCTTTCCAAAGCCATGACAGTTTAGCAATTGGTACACCTGAATTGACAAAAATATGGCCCAAGTATCTAGCAACTATTCTATATTATTGTATAATTACTGTGTACATACATATATATGTATGTACACACATTTCTATAGTATAGAAAAGATATGAGATACTTAAGTCAGGTTTCCTTGTGATACCTGACAGGCACATCAACTGTTACTATGACGGATACAAATAAGTATCAAGAGTAAGAATATAATCACAATTCTTTTTAACGATGGTAGCATGAGTATGTTAAATTAGAGCAACCTGATACTGAATCTCCAGGTGACTATACATTTTCTTTCAATGGCTCCTGAATGAGGTTTAACATAGGGAATGCAAACTGAAAGTCAGAAAACAAAGTTCAATTTTTAGTTGTGTAATTAATCTGCTCTGTGGCTTTCATACATTTTGCCTTCTAAAATGCTTCCCAAATATAAGGGCTAACAGGAGAGTTCTATAACTGCATATATTGAATGCTAGACTTTCTGAAATAGTGCCTCCTGGGAGGCTGCTCCTAGACAACTAGTTCCTATCATTTTTATCAGCAGATCTACCCCAATGGCAACTTCCCCCTCTTTCAACAAAAGGCTAACATGTAATAACATTTGTGACAAGCAATATAGCTTAACCATGGTGTCTGTAGGACTTGTATGGAACGCTTATTTCTATTTTGTTCTATGCCTAAAAATCTGATGGATTTATTGGTGATAAATGGTAGCAATGGGCTGTAGTCTTGCATTATCACTACCTGGTACAGTACCCTCTCCTAGTTATACAGCAGGAAATTGTCTGTCAACACTCCCATTTGCAGAACACCTACTGCAATACAATGTATTCAATTTTGTTCAGGAACGATCAGCATCCTGCAGAGACAGCTCTTAGTTGTGTGTGTCTCAGTACAGAGTCAATTTTTTCACCAGCTTTGCTTACCAAGCCTCTTAGAGGAGGCTCTTGCCACACATAAGGTTTTAATGAACTTGACCTTTTGAGGAACTCATGAGCAAGGCCGTTCACAGGCAACGTGTCTTTTTGGCCCAAGATGCTCAGTGGCACTTGTACTTTACCTGGCCATCATTTTATTACTATTGCCGCCAATTACACTTCAAGTATTAACCATACACCACAGTAGCCCATTAGACTAAGAAAGAAACTAAATCATCTTGCCCGTTCACAACAAACTACAACAGTTCTTACCTGAATCTCCTCAGTTTCATCCACCAAGAGGAAACTCACAACTTTCTCTGTCATCTTCCTTCTCTTGGTCTCCTCATCCATCCCCTCCTCCTCTTCCTGTTCTTGGGCTTTGCCAGCATGGTACACGGTGACAGGGTGCTTCCTTCTGTTCCCCCCTGCATGTGTTCTCTTCTGACACTCCACGCAGAGGTTGATTTTGCACACCTGGCACCTGACTGCTGCTATCTGCCTTGAGCCCGTCATACTGGCATGCATTATGTTCCCATTGGCACCTTTGCAGGAGTCACAATACGGGACATGGCCAGGTCTTATACGGGTCCGTTCATGGTTCCGCAACCTTTCTGGCTGATGCAGCTCTTCTTCACAACGCTGGCACTGCAGGCTCCTGCACTCATCACACTCAAAGATTGCTTCATCTGTCCCACTGCAAACATAGCTTTCCTGGCACAGCAGTGTCGTGTTCTGTCCTTTCTCCACAGTTTGCGTGTGGGCACTCATCTTCAGGTTTCTTTAAAGCAATGTTTTTCCCTCCTGTTTCTGTTCCAAACAATGATATGTGTAAAAGTCAGTTCCAAATTTACTATTTCCACAAAAGAAAGAAACACAAGAGGAATGCTGTTGGTACTTAATTTTATATGAGTATATGTTTCTGTAAGATTCATACACTGACCTGCCTTGCAGGAAGAGTGGTGCTAAGTGCTAATGAAGTTTTCTTTCTCCAAAATAAACTTAGACAACGTGGCTGGTTTCATGTATTATTATAATACCCAAATGCTGGTATACATTCTTTCTCTACTTAGCTGTTTAACGTACTGTCAGTGACAAGAAAAAAAACCCCAGCCTGGTGTACTTCAACAGATGCAGCAAGTATTTCCCTGAAGCTGAGAACGGAGAAGCTGGTGACACAGAGACAAAAAAGGCATAGAAATGCACAAATGCATATATATGTACACACACAAAAGGACCTTGTCAAGACTAGAAAATTCTCTGCTTTCACTCCACAGCTAAGCTCCTCCTTCAGAGAGTTCACCGTATTTATTTGCTGGGAATTTCCTGATGTGCTTCGCCAGATAAACAAAAATCCGCTCTCTTTGTGCGCTCCTTCTAGTAACACTAGAAGACGATCGCTACCGCGGTCAGGCTGACAGACGACGGATTTTTTCCCCTCTTCCTCTGCGCCCCAAGTTGCCAGAGCACAGCCCTGAGACCAGCGCCCGCCGAGGGCAGCCTGCGCACCCCGCCGCCGCCGCCTTTGTCTCGACCGCTGCCTCCGGGCCGCCTCCCCTGCTCCCAGCCAGCGCGGAGCCCCTCTCGCTCCGGGATGACCCTCGGCGCCCCCTCTCCCGGCCAGTCCCGCGGCCCCGGGCGGGCGCTGGCCCGCGGGCAGCCGCACTTGTGGCTCGTCCGCCCGCGGGGGCTGCAGGCGGACCCCACGACTCGCCTGCGGTTACGTAACGGCGGTGCCGGCCGGCGCCTCCCCCCGCGCCCGGACCTACCTGGGGCTGCGCCCGGCGCTGCGCCGGCCGCCCGGAAAGGGAGAAGCCCCCGGGTTCCTCCTGCCGAGCAGCGGCAGCGGGCGGGAGCCGCGGTGGGACCGGGAACAAAGGCGGCGCGGCACGGGGCGCCGCGAGCCGGGCTATTGTTTACAAGCCGGCGGCCACCTCTCTTCCCCTTCCTCCCGCCGGCACCCAGTGACTAAGGACTCGGGTCCCGGCCGCGGCTTCCTCCTCCACCCCGTCCCCTCTGCGCCCGAGGGGGATCTCCCGGTTCTCCTCCCCCAGGGGTCGACCATGCAGTCGGGGCGCCCGGGGGAACTGAGCAGGGCAGGGCCGGCCAGGACCCGCGCCCCCTCCGCCCGCTCCCCTCGTTGTCAGCCGGGATCAGCTGATCGCGGGGAACTTCGGGGTTATTTTCTCACCGCGGAGACGGGAAGGCGGCGAGCAGAAGGCGGGGCGGCGCGGGCACGCCGGGAGCTGTAGTCCGGGGGCTGCACCGCCCCGGACTCGCCGCGCCAGCCGGGACGCGCGATGGCCGTGGGGGGCAGGTGCAGCGCCGCGGCTCTTTTTGTTTTCGCCCCACTGTCTCACACCTGCCTGAGTTCCCCAAGGAGCTGCGCCGGAGGAGTGTAAACAGCCCCCAGTAGGGTTTAAAGGGATGAATTCGTAGCGAAGATCTTTCCTCCCACCGCCTGGAGAACGACGAGGCGGCTGCTCCCAGGCCTCCGTATCTGGCAAAAGAATGGATCACGGTGTCCACCTCAGAAGGGAGCACTTGGCGCCCAAATCTCATCTGCCACTCATGGGTTTAAACGAAGTCTTAACAAGGAGAGCCACCGGTCACTGTCATTGCAGCTTTTGGGGTTTCTTTCACTACTGTCGCTTCAACCTATGGGTAAACAGCCATCATTTACATAGCTGAAAGAGACTGCAGATCCAAAACAGAGGCACGCACCTGCCAGGAAATGGCAGATTCACTGTCACAAACCGGAGCCATGGGAATCGGAGCTGAACGCCAAACAGAGATGGTCAAAGAAACCACTCGGTGAGGAAGGACCTTGGTCAGTAGTGGCTCCAACCCCATGTTGGCTCATGGGGTGCTACAGGAAAATAGCAAGTTACTTTTTATTGGCTGATTTAGATCATATACAAAAACATTTTTGTTGTAGCATAGCCAGTGCACAGGCAATTTCTCTTCTAAAGTAACAAGAGTTTTCAGCTGGATGTTTGGATCAAATGCTAGTGGTTACTTCACCAGAGGAGGGACATGCACTGTTTTCCTTCAGTGGACACTGCATGTTGATAAGCACTAACAGCTATAAGATGCCCCTGCTTCAGTTTTAGACAGTTTCAAAAGGGAGCTAAACTACAAAATTGGATTTCCATGTAGAAAGCACTGATTGCAAGTTTACCTTTGAAGTATCATCATTTCACAAAACTGAGTCAACAGGTCCAATTACTACAAAAATGAGGCATCAATGAATTTTCTAACACAAGGAGTGAATGAGGCCCTCTCAGAATTAAAGTGTATTGCTGAAGTACTTCTGTTATACTACATTGTACTATATATATATATTTGTGTAGGCATATACATGACTTATTTCTTTTATGCAGCTTAGTGATGATGAATGACTGAAGACTGGCACAGTAACTCTCTTCCCTGTTCTGTTTCATGCTGTTACAATAATGTATTTTCACTCGGTATTTTGCATAAAAGATAATTTAAGAGATTGACAAAATAGACTGACATCTAGGTAAGAATAAAGTTTTGGTGAACCAAATGTCTTCAGACCGAAAAAATCCTGAATAATAAATATAACTAATATATATGAGGTAGAAACTTTTAAATCTCACAATGCTATTCAGAGGAGCCAAGGAATGAGATCAGTGAGGCTGACATCTAAGGGATCTTCCTCTAAGTGCCTCTATTTAAACTGGTAATGTGATGGAGGGAGCAATTAAAGGACATGAGGAAGGGAAGAAAATACGCATACAGAATGTTTAGAATGCATAGTCTAGAAACAATGTGACCTCTGTACCCTGAGGTGCTGCCTAAGATTTTTAGAATGATTTCTCATGCTTGAAATACAAGACAATTAGCAGACAAAAAGAGCACCTCTTAATTTTAATCTTAATATTAAAGCCATGTACTGCAATCTTCATGACTGGCTTGAGCACAAAATCCTGGAGGTTGCAGTGAGAACTGAAGAATGTGAACTGTGATCAGTATCTGGAAAAGGGATCTCAGTTGCATAACTGAAAGGCAGGAAGATAATACAGGCACTAGGGGTGGGTAATTCTAAAATCCCATAGCAGAAAGAGTAAAGATAGGAAAGTAGCTACATTTACTGGATGCTTCTGCTGCTATTCTTCCTTGATTAAGAAAGATACAGAAGGCTACAGTTGATTTGTGTAAGAAGAATAAATGCAAAATAGCCTATTTCTTTGGCTAAAAAAAAGATGAACCTCTACATAAGCAAAACCTTTACAATGTTTCCTGTAAATAAAAACTTATTACAGCAGACCAAATCAGTTTAGGATTCACATTTCTTTTTTAAGCTGAGCTGTTGTTGTGTGAGAAAACACAGAGAAGATTCTGAAAATTTTCTGAAAACTTTCTCTTTTCCTTGATTTTCTTAGGTATGCTTATAAATTATTTTAAATATTAACAGTAGTCAGTAATGTAGTTACTAAATATGTGTTAGTTTGAGGGAGATACGCCACCTCTTTGGAATAAGCTGTAATTAACAGAAAGTAAAAATTTTGTTTCTGGTGGGAGAAAAAAATTACATTCAAACTTGAAGTATTTCTTAAATCTCTTATTGCTAAAATATTTACCTTACACATCAGGTAAAGCAAGGTGATGAACAGGACCTTAGTTCCAACGCAGTTGTTGGCTGTTCAGTAGCACGTATGATATCAGCCAGATAGTTTTAATCTGCTTTGTACTGAAGAAGTTGTTCTACAGGTGGAGATTTTGTCATTGGACTCTTGTCTTTTGAACACTTTTCTTTAAACAATGGAAAATAAAACACATTTTTTTCCTTAGCTAATCCAACATTTTTTAAACAGATTTATGCACATGTTTTGTGGTCTACCTCGTAATAATCGGTAAGATCACGTTCCTCTCATTCATAGTCACTTCCTCTTTCCACTTGCAACTCCTTGCCACCAGTGGCGTAACTACAGCAATTACTGTCTTGCATATCATGTTGAAAATTGTCTCTTAATGTAGTTTAAATGCTGAAAGTAGGTCAGAGAAACTACCAGTTGTCGACCATGGCTAGGCCCAACAGCACAGTGACATCTTTCTGATGAGCACAGAGCTGCCTAAGACACACTCTATTTGCTGTGTAAATCCTTAGGTTTTTTACAGCACACGGAACCTTCCATGAAAGTCAGTTGTATGCTGGGCTGCATCCCAAACAATGTGGGAGAGGATTCTCTGCCTGCGGTACAGCCCGTCCCGACCACCGTCACGGGCGGGTCGCAGCTCAGCCTGGCCTGAGTGCCTGGCTGAGAGGGCCATGAAGGCTCACAGACAGGCAAGGCTCCGTGCCACCCGCAGCCGGACACTTGCCAGGGGCTTTCCAGGGCCTCCAGCCCGCCCTAGCCCCGACTGGCGGCACTTGACCTCGACACGGCGGAGCTCCGAGCCAGGTCACGACCCCGCGCCGCCCCTGCACCAAAGATGGCGGCAGCGCGCATGCCCCTTGCTGCCCCGGCCCTTCTGCCGCCGCCGCCGCTCTATGGTCGGCCGCGGTACTGCCTGGGCGCGGGCGGGGGCGCTCTGGCACAGCCGCCTCTGTGGTGGCACGGCGCGGTGCACGCCGGGCCGCTGGCGGAAGAGGCGGGTCACATGACCCCGCGCGGCGCGGCGGCAGCGGCTCGGCGCGGTGTGTTCGCGGCCTAGCGGGGCCTCAGCCGGCCCAGCGCCTTCCCCGCGCCATCCCCGCCCCGCTCCGCAGCCGAGGGGTGAGAACTGAGGGGCTGCGGGGAAAACAGGGAGGCAGGGAGGGAGGACGCGCGGCAGTGGCGCCTCGGCCGCCCGCTGGGCGGAGGCGCGGCCGGGACCGGGCCGAGGCCTCTGGGCCGCGGCGGGCGCTCGCTGGGGAGGCGGCTCGGGCCTGGACGGGGCGTGGAACGGGCGAGCGGCCTCGGGGCGGTGCTCGCGAGGCCCGTTCGCTTCCTCTCTCGCTGGGACGCCTGGGACTCCATTCCGCCGGCCCCGGCGGAGGTTCGGGAGCGGCCCCGCGGGAGGCGAGGGGAGCCCGTCGCACGCCCGGCACCAAGATCTGCGCGGAGCTTTGCTGGCGCCCGACGCTGCTCCCCGGGCCCGGCCGCCTTGGACTGTGGGTGGGATTTTTACTTTTGCACGTCGGGGAAACCGATCACGCTAGGAAACGCGGTATATTGCGACAAGGAAGTTATTGTCCTTAGTGTGGATTGGCGTGGTCATCTTAAAACACGTGTTAGCAGGTTGTAGGTAAAATAATCAAGAGTGATTCATCCGTGTCAGGAGCCGTTGTGAGGCGCACACGGCATGTTTTTCTCATGATGTCTTCTTTTTCCGTTGAAGAAAAAGACCTTTGTCTGCTTGAAGGAGAGTTTTTTGTTTCAACACAGAGAATATCCTGAACACAACTAATGGTTTTGTTGTTTCTTTTTTTAGGTCGTTAACGGCCTTAGAGAAAGCTAGCTCTCAAAAGTTTTGTATTTCTTAGCCCATTCAGACTAAAATGCACACAAACTGAATTTTAGTCCTTTTTTGTGTGCGGCAGGAAAGCATTACTTCAGGTATTGCATCAGCATTTATGGAGTGAGTTCAGAACGAATTAAAAGGAAGAATAGGAGAGTTTCTTACTTCCCCCGTGAAGGAGTGGCATTGATCAGAGTGCTTTGTTTTGCTTGTTTCTCTGCCTCTGAGTGCTCATTCATGTAAGTATTGTAATGCCACAGCCATGTTTCTGTTTTGGGAAGAGTCAATAGCCAAGTTGGAATGGAAAGTCACTTACTTCACTAACCAGGGTTTTATATGGGTGCAGAGGCACAGAATTCGGAATTAAATCAAGTATCTTAAAGTTCTGATGACATACTTAATAGACCCCTACTTAAAGGGCTTTTGGACTGAGGCTTTGGTTGGGGTAAACGTGTTGTTTTTTGTGCTGCTTCATAATAACAGTGTGGGATGCAGCTATTCCACAGCAATTACTAAACTCTTTCTAGATCACCTCTGAAAAACAAGTTAGAGCAAATACTAGTATTTTTGTTCTTAGCCTAGGAAATCTATAATATATTTTATCTCTCCCCATGTCTGTTGTGTTTAACATTTAAATCTTGCTTTGCTTGCAGACCATTTTGGAGAAAACTGTAGGGGTCTGAGAAAGTGGTCATTTTCACTGAGGAAACCAGTTGGCTTGGAATAGAAGATTTTTCTTTTAGGGAGATTTTTTGATGACAAGTAATAATATAAACAGCACCTTTGTTGGGTAACAAACTACGAGGTTGATTTTATAATGGAATGGCTTAAATATTCACCCATTGTGTGGAGATCAGCACACAAACCTGTGTGATAGAACAGACTTTAACACACAGGTTTGTTGTGTATGTTTTCTTCAGCCTGCACAGCTTTTTTGTGCAACTTATTCTAGACTAAGGGTACAGACTTTTTGTGGTGCAGAAGAAGTGTTTTGGGAAAATATTGAAAGGAAGTTAAAATCAGATAAAATTAAATCAAACTATAACAGTCATACTGTCACTGTTGCTATGACACCTCATGTATGAATTCCTAAGACACATGAAGTTTGTTTGTGTATTAAGACTTGAGGGATTTTGCAGTCAGTTTTCACTTTGTTTGGTGTAGCAGTAGTAAGTATTGCAACTGGTTGGTTCATGGGGAACTTCAGTGCTTTGAAATTGGTTAAGATGTTTTTGCAAGTTTCTAAATAAATAAAACTTTTACACATAAAGTTTCTGATGTGTAAACAGAGATACTAATATAAATCCTGTAACACTGGTAGAATTACGACACTGCCCTGACTAGATGATGGAATTGTTAATTTAAAATATGTTCATTACCAGAAATTTTTACTGAGTTTACGTTCTGCTTATGGCATATCTCTTCACCCCTATTTTATAAAAATAGGATCACTAAAACAGAAGGTTAAAAGAATACTATGATTAAAAAGAAATTACTGTGCTAACAGTGCAGCCAGACCAGTACAATCTCAGTCCCCTCTTACTGGGACTTCTAGGAGTCAGAGATGATAAGGAAGAACAGGGCAGCAGTGTCTGGGTGGTGGTGACCCTTGTTTTATAGTAGTATTGAGTTCTGTGTGGACTCAGACACTTGATTCCAGCCCTAAGGTGAGGTGTCTGCATTTGCTCAGTTGTAAATTAGAGCCAGCATGTTCCTAGTGGACAGAGCTCCATCCCAGCAGGGATCTCACCATGACAGGATTAACCGGTCTCAATGGATTTTACCAAACCTTAGAACCTATGGATATATCCCTGTACTCTCTCCAAGTTTCAGGAAATTGATGCAGATTGCTCTGCATGTCGCTTGGTTCTACCAGGACTTAAGTCAGAAGTGCAATGTAGAAAGCAGCTGAATTCCTTCTGGGCCAAAGTTGAACCTGGAATATTATAGCTGTGTTTATGTAGCACTTGCCTTAGTAGCTCAGGCTGTTTTTGAGCTGGGTCTGCATAGAGTAAACTTAGGTGTTTTGCCATCCATTTTATAATTATTCTGCAGCTTAGAGAAATGGCCCAAGGCTAATAAAGTGTTCAGCTATGTTACTGTGTTCACTTGGATCAAGGGTGTGCTCTTGAAGGAAGTCTCACAGTCATCATCACTTAGGAAGTTTATTTCGTATTGGTTTGTGCTATTCTCGTGCATAAGCTAGATTCCTTTTGGATGAAAATATATTCAAAATGCACTCATACCTACAAACTGGCATTTGTTTTAGTGGGGTGGGCCTCCCCAAAACATGTAGTGTAGACATGAGGGTCTAAACTTCCATTAGTTTTGTTTAACAGATTGGTTCCTATTGTATTGCTTGCTGGCACATACACAGCCTAAACTGACTGCACTTTGAGTCTGAGACCTGACATGAATCCATCATTTTGGGAGGTAAAGATGTTATTTCAGTCTTTTGAGTGGTATCAGGCCAATTGACCACTGCTTTTCTTTCTCCTGTATTTTTGTGACCACTGTACCACTCATACAAGTTAAACTCTTGCTTAGAGAGCTGCTAGTTAAACTGCAGCTGTCAAGAATGCTGCTTACATTCAGTTTCACTAGAGGCAATACTTCCTAAAGTTAGCTGAGGTTTTAAAAATACGTCAGGACTGTTTAGTTTCTTACTTAGACATTTGAATAAATTGGGGAAGTTGGAAGATCACCGTGTACATTCCTGAGATCACAGTAAATGTATCAGAAATTGATCACTGAACTGTACTGGCAGGGTAGGAGGACAGTCTGCAGAGAGGTTCAAGATGCTGTCCCTGAGATGTGTGCAAGTGTATTCTACATAGATCCAGCTTAGCATCTCCTAAATTTTCATACCTTTGATTTGTAGTTGCTTAGAAATTTAATGCAGAGCCACTCTGACTGTTGAAAGACAATCTATGTTTTTGGTGTGTTCTCTAGCTCCTGACAGAAAAGGATGTGTTGTGCAGTTCCTTTGATTGTGGTATCTTGGATGCATCTTCCTCCCTCGTCCAGATCTCTCACTTCTCCAGTGAGCAGTTTCACTCCTGGTATCTCGGTCCTCACAGCTTTCATAACGGAAACAGAATTAAGCTGTCCTCTCTGCTGCTTTCACATTAGCAGTTACACAGAGTAGTGAGAAGAAGACCCAGGCTTTCCTTAATTCTAGTTTTGATCTTAAATGCCACAGGCAGCAGAGTTGCTAGGATTGGCCCATGTAAGAATTAAGTCAGTAAGAGAGCAGCTTTCTAGCTGCTGTGAAAATAATGGTACAGCTATGGGGGGTGGGGGGAGAAAGAAGGGAATGCTTTGAAATGGACTTTTGAAGCCCTGTGTGTAACAGTGTGTTCCACATCATCTGCCCAAAAAGATTGAAAGACGAAGTTTGCTCGCTTCTTACTGCCCTTCTCCTTTTATGCAGCAGCAGTAACTTAGTTGACTGCTAAATCTTTGGGTTTTTAATTTAAATTATAAAAAAACCCCAACCAAACAGTTCCTTCTCTGTGCATATTTAACATCCACTGGCTATGGTATGTTTCAGCAACTTTTAATTCAAAGAACTGATGCACTTCTTAGTCCCCAGGCTTTTTTTCTTGGCATCTCCAAAGTGATGGCTCAGATAAAGTGCTTATCAGAGCGAGAGAAGGGGTTGCACCTACAGGCAGCCTGGAAAATTACTTCCCCAGTTATTCTTACATGTTTTACAGACCACGCATTAACATTGTGTGGATCTCTGATGGTGCAACTCTGTTGTAGCCTGTTTAGAACCATTTCAGACCCAGTAGCTTATTATTTGTACCATCTGCCCCAAAATAGCTTTGAATTTCATCCAGTTGTTTATCAGTTTGAAATGTAGGTAAGAATTGGGAGCCTTAAAGATCTTAATTTTGTGGGCTTTCTGTTGGTTATTTTTTTTATGCGTGTGAAAGTTTCAAGTAGTGATACCCAGGCAGATGAGGGAGTTCTGTTCCCTTCCATACCATACAAGTTCCAGATTCTAGATGAATGTCAGCTGATGTACATGTAGTCTGAGGAGACAATAAGCAACTTTTTAAAAAATAAAATGGCATGCATATTTGCTGCTTTTCTTTACTTATACAGTTTTAAAAATTCAGGAATTGCAGAAAGGAAATGTGTTCTTAGGCATATGGATTCTAAAAGGGAGGGGAGGTTTTATCTTTATTAGATTCCATAAAAGCTTTATTGAACTGTTGGAAAAATGTTACATTTTCTCTCTTATTTCTTCAGCCATCTTAGAACTTGTGTCACAGGAGTGTTCATTGTTTTGCCTGGTGATACATTGATAAATGCCCTTAGGGGTCAATGAATGCCCTCATCACATATCTTGTGTAATTTATGTAGTTGTAAATGTTTCCTTGGATGAATTATGTGATAGGGTTACATATGTGTTCTTAGACCAGAATAAGTAAGTTCTGGTGTTAGAAGGTATTACCAAATACATATGGGTTTCTCTTTCATCCTTTCCAGTCTGCTATAGACATTTATCTCTCATAGTTGTTTCCAGAATCTGAGGGAATAAAGTTTTTCTATGTGGTTATGTTATTAGAATTTTTTGCATCTTTCAGATGTACCTGCTATTATGGTAGAGTACTGATACTGTCTTTTACTTCTAGTATTTAATACTAATGGCTTTGCTCTTGAGCAAGTCTGGAAGGTACATCTGTCTCCAGCGAAGAACAAAAAAATGTTTAGTGCCATTGTGTTCCTGGCTTGAGGAAAGCATGTTGCAATCTGCAGTTTTGTTGCATGTATCAGGATTTTGCTTACCATAACTCTGTTTCTCCAGACAGCCTTGCTTCAGTTTTGACTCATGGTTGACTGTTTGGAAAGCAGTTGCAGTGCAGATCTGTCACTGTAGGTTGTAAGGCAGTCTGTAGAGTCCAATGAGAAACGCAAACGTTTCTGCCAGCAGCTTACTGGGTTCTTGTCACTTGTGATACTGTGTCTTCATGATTCATAGCCACATGATCCACTGTGTGTGAACTTCTCCAATGCTTCCTCACTACAGTGTGAATGTAGGTATATGCTCAGCAGTAATGTTGTGACCGGTTTTGGTTTTTTTAGACCTGAGGGCCAGCCTTCCATGAAGACTTGACTGTGTAAGGTTACTCAAACAGTACTGGAAGCAAGAATGCATGCCTTAATTGTATTAAGGGTGATCTTGAGTGTTTTATGACTGGGTGGTCTCTGCTTCTGGGTCAGTAATATGCATGTAAAATAATAATCTGAATAGAAAAGGGTGTTTGAAATGATCTTTACTCTCTGTGGGAGCATGTTGACCCTCAGCTCATGGGCTAATGTCCAAGTTGTGCTCTAGGAGATTTGTGGACTGGGAAGTTAAATATAGATCACAGAACCCTCTTTCAAGCTTTTAACTCTCTCTTTTCTGGGATTTGAGAATCTCCCCAATGTCATCTTAAGTACAACTCCCATTGGTGCTGAGCATTGCAAATGTCCCACTTCTTTCTGGTGTCTTGTTCTACAGTTGTATTGTGTGTGATCATTTCTTGTACAACAGAACTACTTGCTTTATTGAAAATGTGTTACAAGATCAGTTTTGCTTTCTAATACTGCAAAGATAGCTTTATTTTAAAGAAACTGTACAAACTGTTAAACGCTCTTATTGGTATGAGGAGTCAGATATAGCTTTGTTTTTCAGTTCGTTCTGAAACACTTCCTTAGAAATGCTGTTTTTAATTGAGAGAGAAGACTTCTACTACATCTCTAACATAATGAATAGCTGGGGAAAAAAAAGTTGAAAAAATAAGTTTTAGTTTGTAGTTGAATGTCCATATAAAATTTTTAAATAATTACAGACGTTTACCACTTCACTGCTTTTGCAATTCACATTTGGGAACTGACTAGTATAAGTTTCCTTTTCTGTTTTTTTTTTAGATTGTGACTGCAAGAATGTCTTTTCCACCTCATTTGAATCGCCCTCCTATGGGAATCCCAACGCTTCCCCCTGGGATCCCACCTCCACAGTTTCCTGGTTTTCCTCCACCTGTACCTCCTGGTAAGTTATATTAATATATGGAAGTATTGTAGAATTTAATTTCTTTATATTGTTCTGAATTCCTTTAAAAGCCAGGAACTTTTGTAAATAATATATCTTGGTAACTCTGATTTGTGTACATTGCAGTTGAGGTTCTAGCTTTCCGACAGAGAATGTCATATGAGCAAGCTCCTTTTGGTCTACCAAGAACTGTTTACATTTAACCAGAAATGAAATACTGGACTTTTCTTGAGCCTTTACTCAAGACTGAAGCTGAGTGGCGATTTCTGTTTATAATAGGTGTTCTGAAGCCAGTGTTTTGACAGTAATCCGTTGTAATAGCCTTTGGAAACTCTTGGGTACGCTGAGTATGCGTAATGTGAAAATAGAGGAGTAACTTTTAACTCAACTTTGAGTTGTTTTTCTCCATTTTAATGTCCCACTTTCTTTTATTTTGCTTCTTGTATTCTTTCCTTTAAACATCTTGCAAATTTACAGTTAGCTTTATAATTTCTTCTGATCTTCCCAAAATTATTCCTACCATTTTTCTTTGGTCATCTCTAAGATCAGCCTCTGGTTTTTGAGTTGAGGTTTTATCTTGTTGGTCTGGAACAGCTTTCTTTCTGTACATTGTGAGTATACGTAATGATGACTTGAGGTGGGAGAGGGGACGACATCAGAGAATTACCTCTTCAGAATTCATCACAAGAACTGCAGAAAATAACTCCTGTGTTGTCTATATTGTCTTAAACTGTGTTGTGCAGGAGTGTTTTATAGACAATAGAGGCATTCAAAAAACAGATGGTTGAACTACAAAAAGATTTCTGCACATCATTTATCAGGCTAATTTTACTTGCATTAATTTTTCTAAACATCTTTCTTGAGAACCATGAGATGTTACCTATTTTCTGATAAAGGAAGAGTTCTTGCTTGGGTAGCATCCTGCCATCAAAAATTTCAGGTTGAATTTTAAAATCATACCTATTTTTTCTAGCTCCAGTTTGTGTATACTAGTGTATAAAACACCAGATACTTTAAAAAAAATCTTTCTGAAATGTATTTTAAAATGCCTGTTATAATTTTTGGCTATGAACATTTTACTTCTTAGAATGTGTGACAAAGATCTTTTTGTTCTCTTGTTGTGTTTAAATAGTCTCATTTTAGTATTAGGAATCTGAATAGTATGTAGAGTAGAGAAGACTGGTATTAGGTGAGAATAAAGCTTTTGTCTGCATAAGAGAAACATGATTTGCTTGCCTGTGCAAACAACATATTTTGACTTGTAGAGGATGTGGATCTCACTTCTTAGTATAAGCACATCAGTAGAGCTGAAAATGCCACAGATTTTATGAAATCTGCTCTGAATTTAGTCCTTATGTAAGATCACAATTTTAGTGACTTACAATATTATCTTTAGCTAGCTGTTTGGTGAAAAATTAATGTCTTAGTTACCTCAGCCTGTAATTTTTTGAAGAGTTTCACCTGGAGTAGTTTGCTTGCATAATAATGAAGTTAGGAAAGGTGGTTTGTTTTGCTTAAAAATACGGTTGCTAAAACGAGGAAGTTCTAGCATTTCCCAATATTAGTGTGGAAGATTTGATAAGGAGGTGATTCTGATAAATCTCTGAAGATTACTGGATACCACTAAGGTATAAAAAACCCAATTTTGCATGCCAGAAATGCTGTAGTAGGTCAGACCTGCAGTCCATATAGGCTGATGCAGTGTGTGGGCAGTGGGACTAGAAGGCAATATTTAGGGTGGGCATGTATGCCTATCTGCTTTCTGAGTCTGTTGCTTTATACACCAGTAGTGTTGGGGATCTTAGAGTATGATCTTCTGGTTGTTCTTTGTCTTCTTCTGGACCTGTCATTTGTGAACATTTTGGAATTTTTTACTCTGTTCATCTCTGTCACCTCTTAAACCAAATTGGACAAGTTCATTAACTGCTGTGAAAAGTGCTACTCTCTTAAGTCTGTCTTTAAACTCGCTGCCTACTCAGTGTCTCCCTCCTGCCCCAGTTCTGATGTGGGAGTCGGGCGGGTTGAGTTTAGTGGTTCTGTACACCTCAGCCACGTTCCATGCCTTGCAAACCTCCACACTTGAAGAGTCTCAGAGTGGGCAGCCCTTCCTAATAAAGCAGCTGCTTCACAGGTGAAGTCATGTAGGTGCTGTTCTGTGAGGCTGGGCAGCCTTGGGTTGCAGAGACCAGGTCTGTAGGCCTTAGTCAAAACTGTAGGTGCACTAAGCTTTTGAGTAGCAGCTAAATGATGCCTTTATGGTCATTATATTTCCTGACAATGCCCAATATTTCAGTGGATTTTTGTGACTTCTGCTAAACATTGGGCAGATCGTTTCATAGAATTATCAGTGATAACACAAGTGTGTTTGCTGAGCTGTAACTTTAATACCATTGTGATAATCATATTAATTATAGGGCTGCACTACCAGTCTTGCTTGTGAGTAGTTGCTACAGCCTGTCAGATGCTGTGGTGTATTAAAACAGAGAACATGGGAGAGCAAAACAGTTTTGATTGTCTAAATGATTTGGAGGAAGAAGAGGTAGTATGACCTTAATATGAAGGGACCAAAGAAGAGACTTGAGAGCTGGAGAAAATAAAAACATAAATAAAGCAAAACCAGAGTGGATGAGGAAAAAACTGGAAAGGATGTCTGAGGAGAAGTGTTTTAAGACTAAACACTAGAGAAAGTGGGGGAACAGGTCCAGGGGCAGTAGGTTGCAGAAATTTATTTAGAATTTTTTTAGTACAACAGTAAGGGAAGGATTGAGAGGGAAAAAACAATGGAAATCTGTAGAATAAAAAAAAAAAAAAAAAAAAGGAGATAAGGATTCCTGTGAAGAACATGAGATTGACCTCACTATTCTCAAGTCTCAATGTGTCTGCTGATCAATAAGTAGTTTTGATGACCATTCACTTAATATATTTAACCTCTAGCAGCTGGCAAGTAAAGAGCCTTTCTTATGATTAGATATTGGCTCATGAAAGTGCTTAAAGATGCTAGTGAATTTGGTAGTGTAAAATAGGTTTCATCTCATTAAATATTAATTTAAAACATTATTTAATATGAATTAATGAACATTATTAAAATTCTGTATTGTTCTAAATTAGGTGTTGGAGACTGCGAAGTGAAGTATTCAGCAGCTTCTCAATAGAGGTTTTTTATGCTGCCTTTATTAAGCTATTCCATAAATAGTGGCATGAAGCCTGGTGCCATTCTCTACAGGACCTCATCCCTAAAGCCATGTGCAAAAACCATTGTACTTGCGGGAATTGTGTAAGCTGGGAACGAGATCATCTGTAGGGCATCAGCTGCCTTTGCTCTCAGGAATTCCCTGCCTCATTTATCACCCCACTGTCTTCTAGAACAATACTGTGGCTTGAATATGCTCTTAAAATAGATTTGTGTGTGACAAAGTTGAGATGGTAATACCAGAAAGTGACCAGGATGCCTATGATATATATATTTCCTTGGAATGCTTGAGGAATTACTGGTAATCATTACTGTGAAATTCTTAGTTGACCAAAATTGCTGTCTAGTTTGAAAATCATGTCTGCAATGATTCCATTTGTCTTCATCAATTCTCAACAGGGCAGACTAATATTAATGTATTGTCTTTCTCAGGGACCCCTATGATTCCTGTACCAATGGGCATCATGGCTCCTGCTCCAACTGTAAGTATTACAGTAGGGATGAGATTATAGCCAAATAAAATTGAGAATTAAACTTAGTTTATGTCACCAGTGTTTTTGTTTTGCTCTATTCTGTCAGAATTATATTATGAAAGAAGATGCTTAATTTTAAATGCAGCTATAATGCAAATGTAATGCTAATTTCTCACCTAGACAAAGTTTGAAGTAATGTCTGGAGACACCAGCTGCAGAGGTGAAGCAATTATTGTTCTTGCAAGAAGACATACTTCTCTCAAATACAGTGAAAGGCTTTGTCTTTGGATCATATGTGCTCTTCCTCTGCAGTACAGTTAGATCAGGGCGATTCCAGGTCTCTTACTCTGGAGTTTGTAGCCCTGACACAGTACCCTGGAGGCATTACCTCATCCAGGTTTATGAGGCCATTGCACAGCACTGCTAGGTTGTCCAAAAACGTGTGATTTGACAAGCTTGCAGATAAGGTTGCTGTCTCCATATTGCAGGAGAAGGAGTAGTTGCATGTAATATCCATCTGTGGAAAAGCAAATGAAAGGTTTCTTTGTCTATCTTACAAATTTCAAGTTGGAAGGGAGGTTTATGATTTTTGGGTGAAAAAAGCGTGCTTTAAAATATAAACGTTACTTCTTGACTTCAATGTGAGTTACCATTTGTGTGATTTTGCAGGAGTGAAATCTCCCCAAAATACAGAATTTTTAGATAGCTTGTATTATCTCCTACTGGAGGGTATGTTCATGGTAACCAGTGTGTTTAAGACAGAGATACTGAAACAAATTTATTATTCAATTTTGTGATTAGAATAACTTTTAGTAAGTGACACTCCTAGAAAGGTGTTCTGAGAAGAGAGACTATGCATAAGAACTGTTAACTCTTAGGTGAAAGAAGTGTAGCAAAATGGAGCAGATGATCCTGCCTATCTTTGTACAGTTAATTTCCAGATGTTTGCTCCTTAACCTAAAGAGGCTTTGTGTTGTGTGTTTATTAAATAAAGCGGTAGTGTTTATTCACTGTGTAGAACCTTTAAGATCATGTGTCATGGGTCCATTGAAGCCTTTGAGCCAGAGTTACTTTTCTATTCACAGTTTGGTTTTTACACTATTAGGTAAGGTAATTCAACTTCCAGTGACTCAAATGTTGCAAACTTGTTATTTGTAGGAGAAATAATACCTAATGTTACTGTATGCTCACCTTGAGACCTCCAGTGGCTGTGTTCAGTATCTTGTGTTATCTTCCTTTGCCAGAAAATGGCCATCTTTTTTGTGTTGTAGAAAGTATTAAAGCCTGAACTGATTATTGGTGTCTTACTCCATAAGCCTAACTGAGGTTTGTATGAAAATTCAAATTTGGAATGTGCGCATCCCTAAGTCTCATATCTTACCAATTAAAACAAAAACAACCAAACCAGTCCAATGCTTTATTTTACAATTTCTCCTCCTCTTTATAGGTGTTAGTTCCTACCACAGTGTCTATGGTTGGAAAACATTTGGGAGTCAGAAAAGATCATCCTGGCTTAAAGAACAAAGAAAATGATGAAAACTGCGGTCCCACTACTACTGTTTTTGTAGGCAACATTTCAGAGAAGGCCTCGGACATGCTCATACGGCAGCTTCTAGCAGTAAGTACAGCAGACTGCTTGTTAAATTTCATCCCTGGCTGATGAATAAAGGACCCACAAGCAATGTATTGAAACTTAAAGTAGAGCTATTCCCACTCACTGGAATGGCAGCCCACTATGCCTAAATCCGATAATGGAGAGTACAGCTTTTTGGCACTATAGATGTCTATGAATATAGACATATTTTATTTTTAGTAGAGTTTACCCTGTTTTAATTTTATAATATTTTGCAAAAAGTGGTCATGTTTTTGTAATGCTTTGAATATAATAATTAATGATACTTCTCTTAATTGCAGAAATGTGGTTTGGTTTTGAGTTGGAAGAGAGTGCAAGGAGCATCTGGAAAACTTCAAGGTAACTGTTCATGTTTTTCAAAATCTCTAGATACACTTTTTTTTATTAACTGGCAGCATTTTACTATTGTGACACATTGCTGTTCTTAATAATTTTACATTTTAAGATGCTGTAATATGATAGCTGTGAAATGCTTTCTAGTAAAGGGCTAGTATTTTTTGGAAATAATTTTGAGAATAAAATAATATAATTAAGAATGGTTAAATGGAAAGATGTTTTGGGAACCTAGTTTGCTTACCTTTCTTTTCTGAAGCTGAATGATTTTATAGACTATTCCTGAGAAAGCTTTGCCACTTTGGGCTTAGCCCCGAAGAAAGGTACTATTCTAACACTTCTACAAGTCACTTCCAATAATATGTATTGTTCTTCTCCATGAAGGAGGTTTTTCTGATGTAAAATTTACCTTTCCTATTGTCAAGTTGAACTGTTATAATTTTTGTGACCTTTCCAAAGTGACTGCAGGAAACAATTTTGGTTACTATTTTTTTTTGCTGTGTTTTTGTATCTTGCTAGGTGTATGGGTTTGTTGTTTTTTTTTTTAAGGATGTAGTTCAGTTTCTTCAGCTTTTTTATCTCTCACACTTTTTTTATTTTGCTGTCAAAAATGTTTTTCTCATTTAACACTTTTATGGTAATTGTTGTGAAGAGCCTAGTTTGAATATTTGCAAGTTTGAAACCCTTCCCTCTAGTTTAACAATGAGCTGTTGATTGATGCCCTTGGTCATCAGACAATTGCAAATCCACCTGAGATGTCATCATATAGACTGCATTTCTTAGTTAAGACAGATATGTTAAAAGCTTTACAAACACAATTATAGTCATTTGAGTTGGAAGGGACCTTTTAAAGTTCATCTAGTCCAACCCCCTTTGAAGGGCAGGAACATCTTCAACTAGATCAGGTTGCTCAGAGCCCCATCCAACCTGACAATGGAAGTAGACATTGGAAGATGGGACATCTACAATGTGTGTACTGGTTTCATCTTATTTATTGGACTGCTAATTATATCAAAGATGGGTTCGGTGGGTGAACATTGAGTTTTTATGATGTGTACTCCTGGCTTTTTTAAAAAAAGTGCCTGTGTTCCAAGTCTATTGATTTAAAACACATTTTTAAACAAAGTAAATTACCTGAAGAGCTTTAATGTGTTTACTTCTCATTTCAATCATCCATTTCAGCCTTTGGATTTTGTGAGTACAAAGAGCCAGATTCTACCCTACGAGCACTGAGACTACTCCATGACCTCCAGATTGGAGAGAAGAAGCTGCTGGTCAAAGTTGATGCAAAGACAAAGGCTCAGCTAGATGAATGGAAAGCAAAGAAAAAGGCATCTAATGGGGTATGTATATAATCTGTGATTTGCATTCTTTTAGTAGAATGTCAGTGTAACATTACTTTCTAGATCAGATTGTGAGCATGTCTCAGTTTCTACTTCTTTGTGTCTTTTATTAATTTTAGGATTCTGCCAGATTCACAATAGTGAGTCTGAAGATATGTTGAAAGGCAGAGAAATGTCAGCTCTTAATTCCATAGTGTTTGAACTTACCTGCATGCTACAGCTACGTTTCTGGAATCAATTCTGTAATTCATTATGAAGTGCAGTAATATTTGCTGTATGTTTTGATTCTGTTGCCTCATTTTTGTTTAGAAACTCTTGAAAGTGCTGAAACCCTAGAAGAAGTTACTCTGTCAATCTGTAAATTGGCTGTCTGAGGGGAATTGATGATCTTTTGGAACAAATACATGAAAAGGAAAGAAGTAGATCCTTCACTAGAAGAGACAGAGATCAGGCAGTGGGCTGCTTTCAGACATTTAGTAGAGGGGAAAATTGCTTTTGTACTATCCCTTTCTAAAGCTAAGGATCTGCTCTGGAATAATTGCAGATATTTTCTATGTTGAATTCTTATTGAGATGCAAAGATACTTAATTGACAAGCTTGCATTGAAGTTAATGGTGTCTGTTTCTTTGCTGAAAGAAACTTGCTGTATTTCAACCCAAATCAAGTTGGACTTTGTCTCTAACTCCTAAAGTTTTGTATGTGCTTTAAGATACCACTTAAAACCATTTTTTTCAGTAAAATCAAAGTGAGAAGAGGCTTTAGTTTAGAAAACTAAAAATTCTAATTGTGCTGTAACAAGTAAATTTCAAAAATTTCAGTTTGGAATTTTTCTTAAATATATATATATTTAAGAATATATATAATAATATAATATATAATAATAATATATATAATAATATATAGTGGAAACACAGATACTTTTATTTCATTTTACCTAACCAGAAGTAGAGGCATAATGATGACTTGAAGTTCTTGACATATTTTTGACTGGACACCCTGTGTTTGGGATGAAATCTAATAGCTTAGGAAAGCAGAGTGCTAACTTTGTGAGGTTTGAATGGAATACTGTATGAGCTCTTAGCCTAGGTAAGGGCTTGATTGGACTGCCCTTTCATTCTGTACTTCCTTGTTTCATGTTGGCATCACCTGTGATACTGTGTTTCACAGCTGATGTTACAAACAAGCTTTTAAGTATTTCTGGAGTTCTTGTACATCTCTCCAGAATTTTGTTTTCTGTGAGTTAGAGTCAGTCTGGGGGGATTGATGGTAATACAGCAGCGGGTACTGTTTGTGACTTTGGTGAAGGCAACCCTATGAGAACTGTATGGTAGAATGAGATTAACTCCGTGGTTTTTGTTGTGTTTTATTGGATTTGGCTGGTTTTTTGCTCCTTTTTGTGGTGGTGCAAAGAAAGGCTGTGAATTGCTGAGGAGTATTGATGAAGTGCATTGTGATCAAACTGCTTGCAATTCCTTTCCATACCATCATTGGTGTGCTGGTGCCACTTGGATCCAAAAGTTTTAAATTTTCTTAAATATTTTGAACTAAGAAATCAAACATATAAACTACAACACGATTTCATACAGAGACACACCAAGCAAACCTTTATCTTATTACCTGCTCTCCCTGATCACTTCTTGTCCCTGGATCTCTTCAATTCCACCCCCTGTCACCACCTTCTAGCTCTTTTCAGCCTGCTCCTCCTTGGCCTGGCAGCTTCTTCAGCTCCAACTGAATCCTCCCTTCCCCCTCATTCTTAGCTGCTGCTCCATCAGACCCTTCCCTCCCCCTCACTCCACCCACCACCTATCGTTTGACGGGATACCCAGCTGGATTCTCAGGTGAGATTCCATTTTTCTAAAAGATTCAGGGGATCGAGAGGTGGGCTACCTTGCTTGGTGTGCACATCATCTTTCTATGCTTTCATGTAATATTTAGGGAAAGGCACTTCTTTGTGTTCCTTTTCCTCCCTACAAGGTTGAAAGGGGCAAAAAGATGAGGAACTGCAAAGTACTTGATCAACAATAACTTTAAAAATAGTTTGTTGTTCAAGGAATGTTTTCCCTAATGATGTTTCTTTAATATAGTTCTCCAATTTGAAGTTGCAGCTTGGAAGTTTTAGGTAGGCATTTGTATTGCATGGCATTTAAGTAGAAGGCTTGGAGGAACTGCTGTTGAAGTGACTTGGAGTTCTGGAACATAAAAGGCAAAACTTTTGGCCAAGAGCTGCACTATAGTGATTGCCTTTCTGGGAGCGTGTGGGTGTTCTCTCTTTTCCTGTCTACTGCCTTAATCACCATTTTTCTGTTCTATTTTAGTATGTTATTTTATTATACAATCCTACACTTGCTCTCTGCATCCATTCCATAAAACTGTACAATAAGCTGTGATATTGCCAGTGTGAAAAGATCTGACTAATATAATGCAATTGATAATTACTTGTATTTGTAGGTGATTTGGTTTTCATGTGGTGAGTTGTTTGGGGTTTTTTTTCTTTGTTTGGTTTTTTTGTATGTTTTTTTGTTTGTTTGTTTGGGGTTTTGCTTTTTTTATAGTAAATACTGTAGGGGCATGAATGTGATGATGAAAGGTGAACTTCTGATAAAACAGCTATTACTCTCAATTTGTTAAGTCCTGTTACTTTGCCATTTTTCCTTAGAACTCCAGACCAGAGACAACAAATGATGATGATGAAGCACTGGATGAGGAAACGAAGAGAAGAGATCAGATAATTAAAGGGGCCATTGAAGTCTTAATACGAGAATATTCCAGCGAGCTCAATGCCCCCTCCCAGGAATCTGACTCTCACCCCAGGAAGAAGAAAAAGGAAAAGAAGGAGGACGTATGTGTTTTGATTTTGGACAAAACAGATTTTTTTTTCTTCAACTCACCTTTATATAATGGCCAAACCTTTTGCAAATACTTTAAACCTAAACTTCTGATGAGAAAACAAATCAACAAGCGTTGATGTCAGCAGAAATTCCTTTTTTTTTTTTTTTTTTTTTTGAGCTGAAAGCTAGTCAGTTATAGACACCATCCCTTCAGGATGGTTTAGGGATTTAAGCACATAAACTTCTTGGAACAACAGGTTTGAATCTGGGCAGGACTGAACCGACCTTTCATCCCTCTGAAGGTGGAAATACTGAATTTAGTACAGTTTAATCTATATGTGCATATAGGGTTTTTCAATAAGAACTTAAAAAACAACCGTAAAGAGTTCCTGCATACCATCCACTTCCAGTGAAAGATGCCAGGGCATTATTGTAATGCCTCGAATTTGGTAGTTTTTGACAAAATACTTCTCTCTGCTTTTTGAATGCATTCTTGTAGTGTGCCTTGATCCAACTGGTTGCAGCTGTCTGCTCATATGTGGAAGCACTTCATTAGTTGTGTATGTCCTTGAAGGGATCCTTCGGGGATGAAAGGCACATTGTAATCTTCCTGCCTTACAAAATCACTTCTAAACACATCTCAGTTTGGCTGGATTTGGTCAGCCAGCTTTCCTATCTTGTGCAATGGGAAAAAAAAAACATGTTAAGCAGGAATGAATGTTCTGGTTTAGACCTGCTTCTGTGAATGACCTTTTTATGGATTAAAATAAAATGGAGAAGGGGGAACAAGGATAAGCAAACTCAGACTTAGCTTTTCCAGCCAAGTTTCTAACCATGGGAAAATGGGCTTTCCCACCTACCATTCTGCACCTTATATGAAAGAGAATTGGAAAGAGATAAAAGAGATTGGAAAATTGTTTGACCAAGATTTTTACCCACTTAAGTCTTCTGCAAAGTATCTATTCCAAGGCAATGATGCAGTTTCAAATGCTTGTGGAGTTTAAATGTTTAAATGTGGTGCAAGAAACATCTCCCTCGGGGAGCAAGTCTATCTTCCCACAATATTGTTAGTCATGGCCAACCTGAGGTATAAAAGTGCTGAGCTGAGAATTTGTTTTTCTTTCTTCTCCCTCCCTTTGGGAGAAGATGTTTTCTTTGATGACAATTTGCAAATGAGTCACTGTTTAATGCTATCAGCTGTATTTTTTTGTTGCAAGCACTGTTACAATGTGTATTATCCTGTGGGTAAATATACATATATATGGCCATGAATAATGCCAGGTAGTTAAACATTGTAAGAGACCTTTGCAGTCATGAAGAGCTGGGTGCTGGGTATGTCCCTGTGACAGAGCAATATTCTCTTAGCTCTCTGTTGTGTAGAACTTTGCTAATCTGAGCCAGTCAAGTAGCCAAATGAGCTCTTTTAAAATACGCAGCACTTGTGGGTTGAAATTGCACCCCATCATCCTTTCCATAGTGGGAAGGAAGACAAGAAACTTGGAAGTTGCCATCTTTGGCCTGTGTGGATAGTGGTGGGAGTGAAGAGATGGTACTAGCTTCTTGTTCTCTTATCCATAAAGGAGAGGGGAGAGAGACTGTGAGGGTGGGGGGGGACGGGAAGGTGGATGCAGATATATGGCGGGGGTGGTGAGGGGGGGGTGTGGAAACTCACCAGCTTTGGGGCTGTTGTCCCCTGAAGGGCTTTGTGTGGAGATGACTCCCGCTGGTGTTAGCAGCAGAGGCTATTAGTTCTTCTGGGTGAAGGCATGACTGCTGTGGGGGAGTTGAAAATGTGTGCGGGGAGCTGAGAGTGAGTGGAATCTGGTTTTCAATTTCAAGCACGGGGGAACCTCGCTAATTCGCACTAACTATAAGAGCAGGTGCAATCTACCAAATTCTGCGAATTAGCGAGTAAATGAGATCAAGACATACCCACTGCAAATATACATATTTATTTTGGCAAGTGTAGCTTAGCTTTGTTTCTGATGCTACCATAGCGTACTAATATCCTGTAGTACACTTGTAATTCAGTGAAGTCTTACTAACATGAGACATCACTATGTGTTTGTAAGTAGTTCAGCAAAGGGAGAATTAGCGAGGTTCTTCTGTAACTTTGTTGAATCAAAGAAATGAGATCACAGCAATACAATATTGCTTTGTAGTACAAACATACAAAACATTGTTTTTCAGAGTAGTGTGCAATCAATTTTTAAAAAAAAAAATCTCCGTGGATTTTTCCGCAGATTTTCCGCAGATTTCCAGTGGCCCCACTGATACCTTATCCACTCATCACCAAGGTTCGTTTACATTGTAGGCTTTGACAATGACTATGTTTACTGCTAGTTGCCAGATTTGTGACTCTTGTCCATCTGATTTTTTTTTTTTCCACTCATTAACATCAGACTGTCAGGTTTGGTACTGCAGAAGGACTTTATTTATCTCTTGCAAGACTGGTTGAAAACTTCTAACCTTCAGCTTTTCTCTTGTTCTCCTATGTCTGTACAGATGGCTGTTAATGCTTTTACTCCTGTCCCCCTTGTTTTTTAGGAGGATATAAATGCTATAGAAATGGAGGAAGACAAAAGAGACCTGATATCAAGAGAGATCAGTAAATTCAGAGACACACACAAGGTAGTATTCTTGTTTTTGCACTTGATACAAATTAGGCTTTTTCAAAATCCAAAAAACCACTATTATAAAATTTAGCAGTACATTGCAATATCACTTAAAATTATGTTTGTATTAGGTTTAATATACATGTAGCTCTTTACAAGTCAGAAAAAGACAGTTGCCACGTTAAAGTGGCTCATGACATCTTTATGCTAAGACTTTGATTGCTACTGAGTATTTTTCATTCTTCTCACTTCAGCATGAATAAAGGCAGCTTAAGTTGCTACACATACATTAAGTCAATATATTTATAAGTGAAGGCTAAACGGGGCTGCAGTATAAGACATACACTTGAGTGTGTTTCTCTAGGTAGATTTGTAACATTATCCAAGATTTTTAAAGAGATGAAACGTGAATTAAATTAAAGTCTTTTATTTTAATAGTTCTAAGTTAAGAGTGGGGGAAGATTAAAACTAGGTCAGTGGTTACCAGACTTACCAAACTTTAGATGCATGGAAGAACTGTAAATTCCCATAAAGCTAATCTATTCATTGACCCCCACCATTATGATAGAGATCATATGGTGACTAATGCAAGATGAAACTCACAGCTTGGAAAGTAACATGGAATAGGATGTAAGTATGAGTTTCTGTTTTTTATTATACTTATGGATGCCCCCTCAGAAAAATATGCAAAGGGGTAACTGGCTTGGAAATGTTTGTGCACATCAAGTCCCACCCCAGGGTCCCCACTTACAGAAGTTTCCACTAATGCTAGTGCAAATGTGAATGTTTCTGCTTTGGAAAGTGATTCTTGCGGATCGGAGAGCACAGCTATGCATGTGATGTTCTTATTTTAATGTTTAGCTTAAAGTTGGTATTAATTTTTTCCCAACAAGATTGGAGTGGTCCTTGGCCTAGGGAAGTATCCACAAGCTGCTCTTTTGAGCACACACTTTTCTTTCAAAATACCCCCACATCAACATTAAAGAAAATGTTGAAGATACAGCAAGGTGAAGTGTGCCCATGTTGTTCAGCTTTACCACATGCAGTCACTGGGGATGGTACCATGTTTTCATGCAACCGTATCAGTATGAGCACAGGTGACTACATGTTATTGTATGTACATGTTTTCAGTTTTTCTCTTGACTAAAGCTTTGCAAGATTGAAACCTGGGGGAAAAAAAAAATCTGGAAAAAGTCAACCAAAGAAGCTCAGCAATTGAATGTGAAACTGGTTAGTGGTGAAACTTCAGTAGAATTATGTTCAATTCCAAGCCCCGTGTTGTCACTGATACTAAAATGCAAATGAGTAGTACTTTTTTTTAAATTGCAAACAAAACAAACAAAAAACCAAGCTTCATTGTTTCAGAAGCTGTTGGGCATTTCACTGCCCTCGATTTGTATTTTTGGGGGGCTATTTTGGATTTCTTAACATCAAAAATCAACTGGAAGTAGTCATTGTGTATATTGGATATGTTTAAAAGGGGCTGTTGAATCTTTAGCAGCGGGCTAGTGAGCACAGTGAACCTTTGCATGTTTTTGGTATGAGTTTATAAACAATAACGACAGACTGTCAGGGTATCAGCATTGCAGGGGGCGTCCATTTACAGCACGGACGAGTCTGAAGAGAGCTCAAGGTAAGATTTATAATTCTTCTACCTGTTCATTTCTGTTCATTACTTCAGTTTATCTGATACTGTTCCCATCCCATTACCCTGTCAGATTCTTTTATTTAGGTTTACAGAAGTTGACTGAGGTCAGATTTTAATAACAAAATACACCCGTTTATTTTTTCAATTGGATTTTAAGGAAGTGGACTTGAGAAAAGGATTTTAATATACTAAAACTTGTGCATGTGTATTTACACTTCTGTGAATATATTTTTAATAAAAGAAAGAAACCCACTCTTGAGAAATCTCACCATAAACAAATTTTTGAGAGTGGTGAAAAAGCAGGAGTTCAACTAAAGAAATTTCTATTGGAACATCTAAGATAACCTGTAAGTATCAACCACTTCAGTATGTAAACTTTCTTTAAAAGTATATGAAATTTGAGGTAAGTTGTTTTTAAAAGTTGACAACCTAGTTTAAAATTTTGTCCTGCTGAGGTTTAACACTGTAAAGCTCCTGGATAATACAGTCCTTAGAAATTAGTTTTTCAGCCCAGTGTGTATTATAGGATCTAAGTTTTATTTTTTCACATCAGTTTTCTACAAATTCCTACCATTTTTAGTCCCTTTTTCCTTTGTGATTTCAATGTATCCAACATGGGTTTGCCTGTATTGTGTTATCAATGCAGCATAGTTTCACTGGATACATTAATCACTAGTGAATTAGCTTTATTTCTGTAATCCTTTGTCGGTTCTCTGGTCCCTGTGCCTATGGCAGAAGAACACTAATCAGGTAAGATTGCTTTTTAAAGTTGTCTTAAATGCTTTGTTTAAAAGAAAAGAACAAAAAAAAAACCACAAACCAGAGAAAATGCTGTTTCATTGTTCCAGTTTTTAATTTCATTTCAGTGATGGTAAACGTGGAGCCAAAGGGGATAAACCTGTTTATTCTGCTCAATATTTGTTTAAAAAGTGGTATTCTTGCATCCATCAGGTTGAAATTTGGTATATTTGGTTGTTATTTGGTATATTTGTGAACCGTGTACTTGCTCTTCCTCCCAGAAACATAGCTAATAGGCAAGGTTAATCCAGTGTTGGCGGTCCATGTCCTAGCACAGCATCTGTAAGTGAACACATAACAATTGCTTCCAAGGATGGATTTATCTATCGTTCTGTTGATGTATTTTCTATTGTCTTATAGGAATTCTGGTCATAAGAACTGTTTCTATATGAAAAAAGGGGCAATTTTGTACAATTTTTAGTAAAACTGTAGCAGGTAACCTTTAGTTTCTGTGTTTCAAAAGAGCTATTTCCAACCTTTTTTTAACTGTCTCCATCTTGCAGTGGTGGAAGTTAAGATTCCATTCTGCAGAGTCCAGTTCTTACCAATGAACACTTAGAACTTTTTTAGGGAGGGAAAAGGGGAAAATTGACAGTTTTCTTCACTGTTTAACCACATGCACCGTGTGTAAGTGGATATATTTCTTTACCCAAGTTTTCATCTAGGATGGTTTTGGTGTGCCAAGACTTTTTGGGAAACAACTCACTGTCCCAGTAAGCATTCCACTGAAATATATTTTCCTAATTAAATGGAGTTAATTTTATCAGCTGGAAGTTCACTTTACTTGTACCCAACTGGCTTATAGGGCCAGTAGAATTTGAGTCCCACCTGAGTCATGACTGGTAGTGCACACTGAATGTGCAGTTTAGTCAGCTCACAATACAAGACCAGCCATACTCTGCTAAGGTTGGAGATTGCTGGTCTGTGTAGATCTGTGCTTTTGCACAAAACTTAGTCTTGTGATTGCTGCATTTTGATTTCATACTTACGAGTTCCAAAAAATACCCACCAAGCCCTATTTAATGTTTTAAAATTAGTGGCGGTTTTGGTATTTCCATTACCAGCCTTGTGTGTTGCGTCGGGAATATCCAGTTTGTGTAACTACAAAATTAACTATGAAAGTTCTCTTGTTGGTTTTTAGAAACTGGAGGAGGAAAAAGGCAAAAAGGAGAAAGAAAGACAGGAAATTGAAAAAGAACGCAGAGAAAGAGAAAGGGAACGGGAGCGTGAACGAGAAAGGAGGGAGCGTGAAAGAGAGAGGGAACGTGAACGAGAGAAGGAGAAGGAACGGGAGCGTGAACGGGAGCGAGATAGGGACCGTGACCGAACTAAGGACCGAGACAGAGACCGCGAACGAGACAGAGACCGGGACAGAGATCGTGAAAGGAGTTCAGATCGCAAGGATCGGAGCAGATCAAGGTAGATGTACTTCAGCTAGTATTTATTTCACTTTTTCTTAGTGCTGTTTACTAAATGCATGTAGTTCAGTAGATCAGATGCCATTCAAAAGAGAATGATCCATGTGAAAGATCAGAGTAAGAGCAGGAAGTCCAAACTGGGAGAATACTTGACTTCCCCCCACAGCACAAGAATATAACAACTTCAATATGCAGTAAGCAACTCTCCAAAGATGATATAAGCATACTGGTTTTATCTCAAATGTTGCCTATTTTTCATTATTAGCTTTATTCCTGCTTAAGGTTATCTTATGTTTGTGGCATTTCTTAGCTTAAGCAGGTTTTATAATTGCCTTTGTTGGATTTCAGGGGGTTTTGTTTCAGTTGGTTTGGTTTGGGTTTTTTGTTTGGATTGTGGGTTTTTTTAGTAAAAGTAAGGGAATTACTCGTTCAAGGTGTAATTAATCATAACATATATCAAATGTTGCTTTCACATTAAATCATCTTGTCAGAAGTGTTGAAATTGTCTGTAAGCCACATGAAATATTTGTTAAGGATACCCTTTATTTCTGGTAATTTTGGCTGTGCAGAACTGCTAACTCAGTCTCATAAGAAATTGCCATATGCTCATGCTTAGTTTCTGTAAATACTGCTATTTGATGGTTAGTGTTCAAACAATTACTTTTAGTGGATTTTTGAATACCCATCAGTAAGGATTGATTTTATGCCCATTTTTGTACCAGCTAATCATCTTCTACAACTGCAGAAGAAAAATAACTTCTGTTAATCATTTGATTGAATGGAGAGGCTCTCTACTGAACTTTTGGGGTTTTTCTTCCTTCAGAGAAAAAAGCAGAGACAGGGAAAGAGAACGAGAACGAGAGAGGGAAAGAGAACGAGAACGCGAGAGGGAACGGGAAAGAGAACGGGAGCGGGAAAGAGAGCGGGAAAGAGAGAGGGAAAAGGATAAGAAGAGAGACCGAGAAGAAGATGAAGAAGATGCCTACGAAAGACGAAAACTGGAGAGGAAACTGCGTGAAAAGGAAGCTGCATATCAAGAGGTAGTTAGAATTTTTAAGATTCTTTAAATAAAAAAAGTCTTTTGAGAGTTGATAACAAGTCCTCTAGTACAAAATGCATCATTCTTCTTTTCCTAAATGAGCTGGGGCAGAATATGTTTGTCACTTTCAAAACAGACTTTTTATTCGGGCGTTTTGAATAAAAATTATGCAGATTATTTATAGTATGGTTATTTTAAACAACAATTCAAACTAACTTTGAAGTAGTACTTCTGTTCTTAATGTTCTTGAGGATTTAAGTGTATTTTTTTTCTGTTGCAGCGTCTTAAAAACTGGGAAATCAGAGAACGAAAAAAAAGTCGAGAATATGAAAAAGAGGCTGAGAGGGAAGAAGAAAGAAGACGGGAAATGGTAAGGCTTATAGTTTGACTTGTAATTTTCTCTGCCTTGTTCTCTTGGTTCCATTTAGAATGGAACATTCTGCTGTTACATTTATGGATATTAATAGAGCTCTTATTTTGTATAAAGGCTGTGTGTGTTTTTATACAAAAAACCCAGTTAATAGACTTGAAACAGAAGATGTCTAGTAAGTGGGAGTACTACTTTAAAGTCTGAAAAACAAAGCCTAGTGGTTTGGTCTAATGAAGGCATAAGCATGAGAAGTAGGCAGCTGCAAAATACTATGGTCCAATATGGTCCAATCATCACATAGTATTACAACTGTAACTTCTGTCAGATTTGTGACAAAACCTACTGTGTGTTCTATGTCATTTAGGTAGAACTAGAACCAGTTTTTTTTTAACTTCCAACCTGCTCATGTGCCCAAACCTTTTATGAGCTATAATACAATATTCTTTAATGTATCTCCGCACTTAATAAATGCCTGTCCTTAGTTCATTAGTTGTGAAATTATCAGTTACCAATGTAACACTTGGAAGCTTTGTTGGAAAAGACACCTTTGGAAGATAGATAATTCTGTAATCTCATCATTTTGTGCTAAAGCATAAAGAAGTTATTTTAGGTTTTAGGAGTGTTATTTCACTTCATAGATTCCCAGACGAGAGATGTTGAGATAGTAGAGAGTGGGTTAGAAATCGCTTCAAAGCCTTAAATGTAAAGAAACGCACAGGGGAAAGAGGATTATAAAATACATTGTTTCATGTGGAATCCAGGTTTTCCCTCTAAATGCATGAGCGGGGGACAAAATGTTTGAAATTGACTCGATATTTTCCATTCCAAATCTTCCTGCACGCTGGCTGTGGATTGCAGTTGTAGAAAACAGTGTTTCATTTTGTGCTGAAATTACAGCCATAATCATAATTTGTTTCTCAAAGTCATTAGCACAGAAATATGTTGTTGTTGGTTTAAGGATATTGCTTAAATACAGGTTAGAAGATCCTAATTTAATTTCCCTTAACAAACTGAGGATTTTGCCCCTTTTATCAGAGGGGGAGAAAGAGAGGAGACACTTTCTCCTTTGTCCCCTACAGTGGGGCGAGTCTCCTCTCTTTCTCCCTCGCCTACACATTAATACCACATAAGCCTGTACCACGTGGTTTGTTTCAGTACCACAATAGGAGGGTGCTTATCCTAGGAGCACCCATCAAATTTGTTTCTGTGCATGACTGTCTTGAAAGCTCTTGAAACCAAGCAGTACTGATAAAATACAGTTAGGCTGCCATACTAAAATACTCAGTAGCAGACTTAAAGGATTTGGAGAAAAGGAACTTTTGACCTTCTTAATCTGTAATGCAAAACAAAATAAACCAAATAAGTGTGTGTATATATATGTGGGTGGGGATGTGTGTGTGTGTATATATATATATGCAAATCAGTGACACAGTACCGGTGGACCCTCTGGATGCAATACCAAAATTTTCCATTTTATGTTTGGAAAACTCTGTATTTTAGTTTAAAGCAGAGTAGATCTACAATTAACTTGCTAATAACATTAATAAATTTTAAACTCCTGGAAAGGAAACCAGAAATCCTTATTTATGTTTCAATTCTTTGCAGGCAAAAGAAGCCAAACGGTTGAAAGAATTCTTAGAAGATTATGATGATGACAGAGATGATCCAAAATATTACAGGTATGTCTTTGTATTCCTAACGAAAAAATGTCCATTTTTACTTTAAAACACAATTGTAGGGTTTGTTGGCAGGGGCTTATGGAGTTTATATTTGCCTGGTAATGTGGCACTGTAAGGTTAATGTGGCAATAATTACCTAATTATTTTTGTGTCACTTCATAAGTGGCAGAGTGAAAAGGGAAGCTCCTTACTTCTGCTGGTTAATGCTTGGGAGTAACTGCTCATTCTCATGACTTTATTTTTGTGAGGCAGGGCAGAAGTCAGTATAATGTCAAAACAAGTTGCAGGGAGCAGGGGGAAGGGAACAAGCATGCCTCTAAATAATTCATGGCAAAGACGCTGGAAATAATATGAAGAACCAGCTGGTTAATGTAAATGATTGGGAACGTCCTTTAGCATGGGATTAACTAACATTTGCATAAAACTAAATTAGCAGAAGGGGTTCTGGCCAAATACCTATAAAACTTGATTCTTTCCTCAAAGAGATCAGCAGCCACATGCTCCACTTCTGTTTAATGTGGTGGGGTAGATTCTGTAGAGTAAGGTTGAGACCTCGTATCTTAAGATTCTAATGTTACAAAAACAGAGGATGCCAGGTGCCCTTATGAATCTTATTTTCATTTAGCGGCGGATATATCTGCATGAAGTTTTTCTTATGTTATGGTATACAAGCCTCTCATTGAAATGTTGTCTCAATAAAAAATATGTATCTTTTATAGGGGTAGTGCTCTTCAGAAGAGGCTAAGAGACAGGGAGAAGGAGATGGAAGCAGATGAACGAGATAGGAAAAGGGAAAAGGAAGAATTAGAAGAAATTAGGCAGCGTCTTCTGGCTGAAGGACATCCAGATCCAGATGCGGAACTCCAGAGGGTGAGTTGCTGTTGGTCTGACAGGAAAACGAGTCCTTTGTATTCTGGTTGTATTGAGCAAAATTGGTGTAAGAGACCTGATATTTACTATTATCTCTATATGCTTTTTCCTTATAAAGAAGTCCAGATAGGCAGTAGGAAGGAGTTGAAAACAAATATGAATTAATCAGGATTCCTTACAAGAATGACAGTAGTTACAGTTCTTTTTCTTGACTAGCAGCCTTCTAAAGAAAAGGATCTTTTCAAACAGTACTGGTTTTGAGAGAGCTTCTATTTTTGCTAATTGTCTGTTTCATTGTAGATGGAGCAGGAGGCTGAGCGGCGTAGGCAGCCACAAATAAAACAAGAGCCAGAATCAGAGGAGGAAGAGGAAGACAAGGCAGAAAAAGAAGAAAAAAGAGAAGAGCCAGAGGAAGAGGAGGAGGAGCCTGAACAAAAGCCCTGCCTTAAACCAACTTTACGACCCATCAGTTCTGCTCCATCTGTCTCTTCAGCTAGTGGAAATGCAACTCCTAACACACCTGGTGATGAATCTCCCTGTGGCATTATTATCCCTCATGAAAATTCACCTGAACAACAGCAACTGGAGGAGCATCGGCCCAAAATTGGACTCAGCCTCAAATTGGGCAAGTTTAAGTTTTATTTCAGTCTTCCTTTACAGGATCAAAATAAAAATTGTCAAACTGAGTAGCCACATGGTTTTCCAAATATGTCGAATGGTTTGTTGTATTTATATTAAGTAGTTGTTATCCAGATGCTGTGCTTGAGTTGACCTATCCAGAAGATACATTTTATAGAGCTCTCTTCATCCAAAACCTCGAGGACAAAAAAGGAGGGAAGTTTAGGCATGTTCAAGGGCTAATTTTTGTAGGAATATTCTGAGCTGGGATTGGTTATTTTCACATGCCTTTCCACCTTAATATATCTGTAAATATCTCTTTGAAACTCATAGCGACTTTTCATTGGTGTAAGTATATGTTAAATTTAAGACCCTTCTAAAGAAAAATAAAATTAGATTTTTTTTTCTTCCTGTTAGAATATAACAATAAACTGATGACAGTTGTGAGTGAAATTTGAGCCTAGAATTCCTTAGTACTGGAGAAGTTTCCTGCATTTTAAAAAAATTATTTGTGAGCAGCAGAACTAAAAACATTTGTATTCCAGAAGGTTTGTGTGTTTATTATTTACTATTTTGATTAAGTTATGCTGGGCTGCACTTTGAGCTCACACTGTGTTATAGCTTGAATGATGAGAGACTGTATGGTCTTGATGAACGCTTTTCTTACGCATTGCGACCCTTCACTCTGTGCTCTGCTGAGGCTGGGGCTCACTATGGCCTTCCCTCAGAGAGAGTGCTAATTGGTTTCAAGGCAGAGAAAAAGACGCTATTTTTCAGATGGGTCAGTCATGAACACACTCCATTAAATATCTTTACCTCTTTGCCACTTTTGTAACAGAGTTTGAGAGATGAAAAGCCAGTGCCAGGCATTCATAGATGTTTATGTAGCATATAAAGCAATATTCCTCAAGTAATGAGGGAAGAGCAAACTAGTTGCAGTTGATTAATATGTTACTCTGCCTTTTGGGTTGTAGGTGCCTGCAACAGTCCTAATCAGCCCAATGCTGTAAAAAGGAAGAAACTTGCTGTGGATAGTGTTTTCAATAAATTTGATGATGAAGACAGTGACGATGTGCCCCGGAAAAGGAAACTTGTTCCCCTGGATTATGGAGAAGAAGATAAAAGCAATATCAAAGGCAGTGTCAATACAGAAGAAAAGCGCAAGCACATTAAGAGTCTCATCGAGAAGATACCCACAGCAAAACCAGAGCTCTTTGCTTATCCTCTTGACTGGTCAATTGTGGATTCAGTAAGTTGATTCATTTAACCATTTTAAAAAAGGCTTAATTTTTCCAAGTAAGCATTATAATTGAATAGAAAAGCAAGGTTACTGGGACCCCAAGGAATTGGAGTATCATCATCAAGAGGAGTCAAACTTGAGTCCTCTAGTTATTGTTCATACATAGTCCTTATTCTGAATTATGGCTGCTTTTTTTTTTGGGTTTTCCTCAAACTGCCACTACAAATTATCAAGCAGTTTTATGGAAGGAGGAGAGAAGACTGTAAAATGTTTGAGTGGCTCTCAGAAATACTTGCAGATGCCAAATCTCCAAGGGTTGTATCATTGATAGCAAAATGTATCTTCTGCTAAATAGCTGTTTGAGTCTTTTAGATACCTATTGGGCAGTTCTCACAACAGAGTGAAGCTTAAGGTAATCATTAATTTTGGTTTTGTGTTTTTTTTCCAGACGCTAATGGAACGTCGAATTAGACCATGGATTAATAAGAAAATAATAGAATATATTGGTGAAGAAGAAGCCACGCTAGTTGACTTTGTTTGCTCTAAGGTTCGTGTTTTCTGCATTCTCTGTGAAGTTAGGGCTTTGCTCCCTATTTAAAATGTGACAGTGACTCCTCTACTCCTGTTTATAATGGATTCTCTTGGTTTATCTTGGGGCTACCATATGAGAGGCAAAGCAAGTCCTGAGAGTTTTGTGACACAGTTGATTAGCAGAAAGTCAAAAGGAGAAGTTGAATGTTTTCCATGCTTACATTATCTATGGGTGTGCATATATGTGTAAATAAATGGAACTCTATGGTCTTGAAAGACAACTTACTTGATTCTGGAGAAAAAATTAAATACTTAACAGGTAGATGAGAAATGCAGTTAGGAGTGATACAGGGAGAATTTTGCCTTTGTCTTCCATTAGCAGCTTATTGTTGAAGGAAGGGAGTTTTTTTCTTTAAATTAAGAAAACATAATTGGAGATATAAGAATAGGATACAGGATATGTGAATCTCTGGAGCTTCCTGGAACTTGTTCCTCAGTAGTTGGCCATAAACTAGGACTACTATGATGGATTCCGATGCAGTTTAATGCTAATTTTTGCCATGACTGTTACTGGAACCTGATGAACTGCAAATACTTCTTGCACATGCAAAGCTTTCAGAATTCCTTGGACATAGCAGGATTTTGTCCAGAAATGTGTATAAGGTTTATTCTAAGTTTTCCATCTAAAAACATTTGTTTCTTTCAGGTTATGGCTCACAGCTCACCTCAGAGCATACTGGATGATGTTGCCATGGTAAGCAGAAATTCTGTAACTGATATACCTTCTACATTTTACTGAAGCTAAAAGTCAATTATGCAAAATAGCAAGAGTCCATAACAGAAAACGTGTTAGAAATGATTAAGCACATCATGCTAGCACAGGCATTATTTTGCCGTTACAGCACCTAGGTACAAATTACTGACCCCTCTTCAGAACTTCTCAGAAATGCAGAACAAAAATTTTTTGTCCCTAGTAGTAGATGTCAAAATCAACAATAACAGAACTACATCAGAAATAAGAACTTTTATTATTTCTCGTTCTTATGAATAGATTTTTATTAGCGGTTTAGTGGGTCTTTTCCTAATTAATGAGCTAAAGGTGATTTTCTGTAGAAAAGTAAAAGCTCTTTTTTTGCCTGGTGTTGGAAGAGAGAAACAGTATGAAATAATGCTACTGTTCCACCATGTTTTCATACATTGAAAGGTGAATAAAAACTAATCCGCTCTCTTCCTGTAAGGAAACTTGGAGGCAAAGTTGATAGGATCCACATGCATAATGCAAGATAGTAGATTGTTTTTGGTGTGACTAGTAGGTGACTTGGGGAACTTTGGAGAGATGCTGTGCACGCTAAAAGTTTGTATAGATTCAAGAAAAGCCTATATAATAAGTTCAGGGAAGAGAAATCATTTGAGGGTTTATTTAACAAATATCCAAGGAAGTTCCAAATTAAAATGAGCAGAGATTAGGAGTTAATTTAAAAGAAGATACCACATGTGAATGTCTTGTTCTTACAATATTTCCAAGCCTGCCATTTCTCTGCCTCTTCCCAAACCACTTTTGGATACTAGTTTACTGATGCTTCTTCCTGTAAGTGCTCAACAGCTGCACTATACAAATATGTGGTTAGAGCCTGGTCAACTAACGACACACAAACTCACCAGAGTTTCATTTGGTCCCTCTCTCAAGGACTTGTATTACGCTATATCTATTTTTTTCTCATCTATCTACAATTAGTCTTTATAACTGGAATGCATAACCTGAAAAATAATCTATGAAATGTGTATTTCCTACAGGTACTAGATGAAGAAGCTGAAGTTTTCATAGTCAAAATGTGGAGGTTGTTGATATACGAGACAGAAGCAAAGAAGATTGGCCTAGTGAAATAAAGCACTCTCCTTGCTTCTAGGGTTCCATTTCAATTTTGGGCTTTTTTTTCCCCCCATTGTTCAGAGACTTCGAATTTTCTCTGTTCTCAGAGACTTGAGACCTGTATTTTTTTATGTAGAAAATGTGAATTTTTTTGTCCTCTGCTCTGAGGCCCCTTTTACCCTTCTCAATTAGTTATCAAATCCTGCATTGGTTCTCTTTATAATATATGAGGTACAATTACCGGTATGTTTTATAAGCTGCAGCTACTGTACATGCTCTTTGGTAATTTTGTTATGTTACTCTGATTCTTGTAAATATTAAGAAAAAAAAATCCCTGTTTTGCAAAACATTTGCACTTAATGTGGAACTATATCAGTTACAGATGACAAAGGATTTTACTGCAAGTTTATCAGTCTTTTTTTGGGAGCATACTTCCCCTTTTTAATTTAAGAAGTGATCAAAATACAATTTAAAAATAAGTGTCTTGAGCTGTTTTCACAGAACAGCTTTGTGTGGTCATTTGATCTCTTCATCTGACTGGAAAAGGAGTTCCTTCAAACCTCTCTTTCTAATGTGAACCAGTAGTAATCTTGGTACTTTGTTGCCCATTAAGAGTTACTAATGAAGCTGGGAACCTATTCTCTTGCAGATGTTCTGTGTCTTTCCCAGAAAGTGCAAATCACAGGAAGTTTTTTATTTGCTCAGTTAAAACAAGAGCAGGACCTAAATTCAGTAAGTGCTACCTAATGGTTTTTGGGGGATTTTTTTCTGCTCGATTTCATTCTAGCCCTACCTACTATCCCTTCGGTCTCCAAAATAATCAGATGGCTTTTTTAAGAAGAAACTATTTTTAGAACTTTTTTTTTTAGTGTTTAGAAACAATACAAAAAGCCCTGTTTGGATGTAACTGTCTCTTAAAAAAAAAAAAAACCAAAAACAACCATGTAAACTAAAACATAAGTTGTCAAACAAAGGTGAAATCTTGTTTTTATCCATACTGTTAAACTAGCCCTGACTTTTGTTTTCTACTGTATGCAGTCTGTTGTCCACAAAAAGGGTAATATTTTCCTGCCTTGTTTGTATGTTTTTTTTATAAATAGACTGATATGGTATAAATGATGACATGTACTGTAAACTGCATTTTTTTTATCTCATACCTGGGTAAGAAGTCAAATCTATAATGTGCTGTGAGCTGTTTTGATTGCAGGAGGACTGTGTTCCAGGGAGCAAACGGTCTCAAAGTTATTTTTAATTTTTGAAACAAAATTCTTAATATCAAACAAATTAAGTAAAGGTGTTCCAGTATCTCTGTATTGTATTTAACTGAAGGATACAGGTTGACCTGTTCAGAAAACATAACTGTGACCTTGAGTTACTAGTTGTTTGTATCTGGAGAGGACACTTGAAAACACTGTTCTTAACAATTGGGATCGTGTATAGGTTCCACCATGTAAATATTTCAGATATTAAAAATGTATATATTTGATTTAAGGGTTGATATTGTTTTGGAGTCTTATGCAGCATGCAATTGTATTTAATACTGCTTACCAAATCAAGTGTTCCCAAATTAAGGGGGGGGTGGAGTGGGGTGTGTTTAAAACTACCTCCTGCTTATATCAGGTGACTAGAAGCCTGCAAATTTAGATGTGATCCCAGTATGTTCTTTCTCATCCCTGTGGTACTACACTACACACCACCAAATGTTCTTTTTTAACTTGAAGTGTCATGCTCAGATGTTACTTTCATGTTGTGCTTGAGTTTGCCTGAGACTGCTTTGGTTATGCATACTTACGTGTTGCAATTTTCCTATTTTTTTCTGCAACTTGATGGTTGCAACCCTAAGAAATTACTTCCCCGTTCTCCCTATACAGTTCTGCATCATCATTTATCAAAAAGTTTTCAAATTCTAAATAAATTCAAAGCTTGCTCTGTTTGTAGCAAATACAGAGAAGAGGGAGAGTAAACATCACAAATGCCTTTTGACCTGGTAAATGGCATTCTCTGTCATGAGTAGTAGTTAAACAAGACAAATGTGACAAACACATTGTAATGCCACTGTGTGACAGATTGCCCAACATCCTCATCCGGATTCTTCAGAGAAAGCTCAAGTTGTGAAACTTCAGTTGATTTCTGCCCTAAACTGAAGCTGTGTGTGCAATGGACATAAGCTTGTACTCTCCTAAGGAGACTAACGGTGCTGGGATGAGAAAGACATGTAAATTCTAAGCTGCAGTGTTAAATATCTAGGTAAATAAGTATATAGAATCATTGTGATATCATCAAAAAGTCAGTTTTGTGGAAGTTCAGGTTTTTTTCAGTAGTGGAAGAAGAAAGGAATGTTCACTAGATGAACTCTGGTTTGGCTTATTAGCTTTTCCTCTTTCCGTATCAGCAAGTATAAAGTCACTTCTTCTTTTACTGCAAGTTTTGTTTTTATGTCTCAGTGATACTGTATTTTGTGCCAGTGATGCTGGGGAGTATAACACAAGTTATGTACTGGTGAGGTTCCTAGCATAGAAATTAGCTTCTGTTTGTTAGCTTTCAACATGTGCTAACAGAATTATTTCAAGATAAATATGGAAAATCTGGGGTAGAAAAAGCCTTTTTTGCGAATATCACCACACTTCGCTCTCTGCATGTATGATTTAATACTCTATGGTAGGTTAGACACAGATCAAGAGAGTGCTCAGAATGGGATACATGAGTAAAGTACAGATGTTGCCACCAGGTACTCAGTACATCATGACATAGTACAACCCATACTGTGAGGGAAAGTTCCAGAAGTTCCACACGCTGTGTAATGAAAAAATACCAGTATTTACACAACAGAACTGGATGTACTTGTTTATCTGGACCTTACAGTGGAATAAGGCTTTAAAACTTGACATAACACATGCTCTTACTCTCCTGATAATCATTTTGTGTAACTACCTTTCAGTGTTTGGAATATGTCAATACAAAAAGTATCATTTTTCTTCATTAATATGCACTGAAAAGAAATGGGAAACAAGGAGCAATTAAGATCCATTACCAAGAAATATATATTTTTATATTATCTTCTAAGTTGGTGAGAGTCTTATTTTGTTCTTAGAGTATTTAACCTGCTCACCTGCTGATTTGGTCTTTTTAATCTTAGCTGTTTCCTTCTCTTTAGGCAGGAACCAGTACTAAAAATAATTATCATGGCTCTAAATGTGAGCAAGGGAAAGGCCCTAAACAGTGAGTTTAGCTTCTTAATGAATTCCTGTGTCTTACCACTAATGCTTTCCTATTACTGAGAGAGAATTAGACCTTTCATGTTCTTATTAAACAGGGTCGCTAGGTAGCTGCTTGCAGGAGTAGTATTTTGGAAAGTGGATATGCTGAAACCTGCAAGCTGTTGGGTTCTATATTACAATTGAGTCATGCTTTTTCATATTCTGTACATTATCTGGTGTAGGAACATTGAGTACAGAATTAAAAATTAGTACACAGTCATGCAGTGTGAGCAGTATAAGGTATTGTTTAATAGACATTTTATTGTAGATCAAACTGATACTAATAATATAAAATAGTTTGGTAGAGCTGTGTGCCCATGTTTGGTTGAGTTTTTTGTTTGGCTTTTTAAATTACGAGTAGTTTTATTTATGGTTAGTAGTAGTTTCTCCTTTTTAAAAAGTAGTTTCTCCTTTTTAAATTACGAGTAGTTTTATTTATGGTTAGACATCACTTTCAGTCTAAAAATGGCTTCTTCTAAATGCATTTCATATTTCTGTGAGCTATTGAAAGTCAGTTTGCATTGCAATACTTACATCAAAACTTTTAGGTGCAATAGTTCTGTCCCACTTAATTTTAACATAGATTTTCCTGTAGTGTAGTCAAATACTGAAATACAACATTGTTTTAAACATGCAGAATTGCATGGCCCCTTAGATTTTACATTTTTTATAGAGTGGTTCTATGTATCATAGCATTTGCTATATGTTACTAACCCAATTGATATGCACTTGAAAAGGCATTGTGGATAATACTTCAAATATGGATAGCAAGGTGAGTTTCAAATATAGAATTGACTTTTTTGTTTTTTCGACTAACCAGTCATAGGTGAACTTGGAGGCTTCTTGAAAAAATACCACATTGACTTTTAATACTGTTATTATTTTGAAATATAAATGTCCCCTTAAGTTACTTAATGCCTTTTTTGTGAGACCATTTTAAAACAGGGTTACTGGCATAGGTATGACTTGAATTCAAAAGAGCCTAGAAGTGTATTTTCTCATAAAACCTCTCTTTATCTGGCAGCAGGTTAAAAAGGTCAAGCTGCATTTCCTTGGCACGATTCCTCGCGGCTGGACTCAGCGAGTGTTCACTCTGCTGTACAGCCAGCCTCTCCCAGTCGCTGCCTTTCCTCAGTTCCCACCCGGGTGTCTTGGTTCCCGCCCTTGCTGACGGAAAGCTCTCACTCAGCGTGTTCTTTCCCAGGCGCTGCCCGTTGCGCCCTGCGCGCCGGGCTTGCCGGGGCCGCTGCGGCCGGAGAGCGGCGCGGCCGCAGCCGGTGCGGCGGGGGCCCTGGCCGGGGCGGCTCCTCAGCGCCCGTCGGAAGTGAGGTGGCGGCAGGGCGGGGCGCGGACCGGAAGCGAGCGGGCCGGGCTGCGGGCGGCGAGGAGCCGGTGGCGGAGCGCGGGGCAGGGCTGCCGTGCAGGTCCGTCTGTCGGCGGGGGCCGGCGCAGCCCCGGCGGGGCGGGCGAGGGCGCGGTGCTCGGCGGGCCGGGCGGCGCTGGGGGGCCGGGCGCGCTGCGCCACCGGGGACGGGCCGGGCCCGGTGTTTGGGCGAGCCCTGCGGCACACGCCCACGGGGCGGGGAGGGTCCCTAGCGCTCTCCTACTGCCCAGAGCGCCGGGCCTGGGCCGCTGCTGACACCGAGCGGGGTCGGGCCGGGGCCTGACCCGCACCCTCAGCGCCGCGGAGGCCTCCCCGGGGCTGGGACCGCTGTGCCTCGGCTACGGCGGGGCTGCTCCGGCCCGAGGCAGGGCTGAGGACGGGGGTGGGGGGGGTGGCACCTGCTTCTTGCTCACTTGAAGGGGAAAGTACGGGTTAACCGCGCCTCGTTTGTCTGATCGATACTTGCTTTGCTTTCTTTTCTGCGAGCAGCTTACTCTGTTTATTAGGCTAAATGTAAGCGCATGACAGCGACAGTTGTAACTCCTGTTGTTCTGACCTAGGAAAGCCAAAGGAAGCAAGGAACAACTTTTTTAGACAGGCTATTTTAACATTAACAGCTTCATTAGGAAAAAAATGTCTTGGTGAGTCCCTTTTCAGGTAAAACAAGCAAAGTTTTAGTTTGTGTCTGTATATACACAGTTAATTTATAAATTTCATTCATTCATAGTTACGTTTCGAATAAAAATTTCATTTCTTTAGGAATATAAAATAAAGTTGGTTGGGAAGATGTCCTGAATCCATTTTCAAAGCAAACTGTTTTAACAAACCATCAGTTTTGAGGTCTGTCATTCAAACTTAGGTGCAACTCTTCCATCAGTTACTCCTCCCTGTCTTCTGATTCTCTCAGCTTATCAGTAGCTGAGGGTTTTTTGTTTGGTGGATTTGTACTGGCTTTCTTTACTAGTCTATAAGCAGGATTTTGTGGTTGGTGTTTCATTTTGGTTTTCTCTCCATTAATTTAATTAGAATTTTAACATGTTGCTGTGTGAAAAATCTCATTCTGATAGTCCACATCTGGTTGAAAATTTTCAATTTTTTTCCATTGTGGTTGCCCTGTCACTGAGAAATACTACCAGTAGCAGCCTTAAAACATTGTTTTTATTCTGTAGCCCAACCAAAGAATTAAATTTTAAAAATAGGAGCGGTGTAATTAATACTTATTTTCATCTGATCTTACATTTAAGTTACATTATAAATTAGATGTGCCCTATTTTTAATGGCAAATGTGGAAGGGAGCTATTCTAGTGAATACTACATTTACTTTCTTTTTCCCAACAGTTTGCATACTCCCAGCAGACTTGTTAAGTTGGTGTGGCTTCCTATTGGTTCTTCACTAAGTTAGCTGCCAAAGTTAGTAAGCACTGTGCCCTGGTCTTGTTAGGTACATATTTATTTGTAAATAGAGAAACAGCTTCTGTTCTGTTTATGAAAATAGGCTTAGCTCTCTAAGTATGATGCTGTCTTGCAGCACTTGTGTCTTGCTGCTTCCAAAAGTGAGAGGCTTTCCTTTGTGATGTCCTCTATTGTAAGAATTTTTCAAGATCTCTCAATACATTAGCTGATTATACTAAAGCAGCAGAAAAATATTCTTGTTTTCTTTTCCTGGATTTGTTTTCTTCCATTTTAGTGAATAAAATTACTGTAAAGAGTTCTGGTGAGTGCTGGAATTCACACAAGGGAGGAGCCTCTTGGGATGGACTGGCACTCCACCCTTGAGATGTATTCATTATTTATTTTTTATGTGACCAAGCCTGTGATTTATCTAGGCCAGCTCATTTTCTCTTAAAATCATTGGGCTTTTTCCTGAAATTTATTTAGGTTAAAACTTCCTCTTTCCCCTATATTGCTGTAGCCTCTTTTGTTATGGAACACATAGTTCGCATAGGACAATTTTCTCATCTGAATTTCTCAAGGAAGAACATATAGAGCTGTAACATACATGTGGCATGTAGATGTAGCTGGTACATAAAGGGAACTGAATGCATATTAGTTCTTGAGGCTCAGCTGAAATACTGTCTTGTGTAGCACCAGGTGACTTTTGTAGCATCACAGCGTTAAGGATATGTCTAGATTTTAGATAGTCAAGTGTAACTCAGTCATCCTTGAAAATTACTGTTAAATTTATCAGCAATCCAAAACAGAACTTGGAGCAATTGTGCTCTGCTGAGATAAAACATGGAAGTTGTGCCCTGAGCAAGTATGCAATGCTTCTCATTTATTGCACAAGAAGGAATGAAGAACTGTTTAAATTATTAGTTTGTTGCTGACAGATTTCTGTAGCTGATGAACTAATTTGATTACACTTAGAGGCCTTTATTTTTGTGCTGGAAAATCCCTATTATGACCTTAGTAGATGTGATAGTTCGGTATCATGGTTGAATACAGAATGGTTGTCTTTGTTATATGTGAACTCCAGAAACTGGACTAGGAAGGGGAGGGAAATCCTGTTCATGTTAAGAACAAAGGTTTTTTACACATCTCTTTCCTTTCAGCATCTCAAGAAGCAAGGTTCATTTTGTGTGGAAATAAGCAATTCCCAGAGGACTGTCCCAATGACAGAGCTGTCTGCACATTTACCCCAGTTTCAACATGGGCAGCTGACAGAAAACTTCCCTGATACCCACCTCAGCAACACCGTATGTAACAAACAATTTTAGTACCTGCTAGCAGTTAAATGGGGATGAATAAATAGTTTGTCGGGGTACATTTTATCTTTCTGAACTGTTGTGGTGATCAGCAGTGCCAAAAGAAATATGCTGCAAAATATCTGATGTTCTAAACTCATTTTTATGTACAAATAAGATCTCCCCCAGTTTAAAGTGGTGTTGGAGTGACCAAGCCATCGAGGGAAAAAAAAAAAGGGTCAGACACTCTGGTATCAAACATTGACATTTACAGTATTTAGTGAGCTCTCATGATCTGCCTGGCTGTGGTCTGCTTGGTTCACAGGTTTCTCAGTCACAGAGTTAATTTTAGTCTAGGTAGAGCTTGAAGCCTGGGTTTTGTTACTACTATTGCTGGAGGACTGTTCCTATGCAGGAAGAACAGCTCTGTCTTGTCTTACTTGTGAATAATTTTGAAGCTGCTCTCCTGGTTCTTGAGGTTTTGGAGAGGAGGAACTCAAAACCCGAAGTTTTATATGATTGCTTTGAAAGACCTAACTCATACTTGTTGCTAAAACTATACCATTGTACCGTATGTATTTTGGAAAAATCAGGTTTAGATGATGTACTTGGGTGTGGTGCTCAGGCTCTTAGACTTGTCACACTGTTCTTTGTTCCTGCTATAGTTCTTGAATATCAGGTTTCCTTGTGGCACAGAAATGCTTTTGTGAAGCTGGGCCACTTGTAATTGTGTCTATAGCAATAATTCAAGAGAATGTTCTGATTCCTGCTTCCAGTCTTCTGTACAATCAGCAGTTTAAATAGAATTTTGAAAAATCCTCAGATAAGCATCATGCTTATAATAAAAATATAAAACATTTGAAAAATTAGAAAAGTGGGAGCTTTCCTACTGCATTCCTTCTCCTTTTACTTCAGAGGAAATGAAAAAGGTTTCTTTTCCTCTTGGACAGGTGAAAGATTAATTGTTATTGAAAACTTCTGCCAGATTAAAAAGGCAGAGCTCAGTAGTAAGCTGTGGGCTCACCATCCTTACAGATAACTTGGTGGTGCTCCTTACCAGCAAAGGATTCTGTGTTCTTCTCACTAACAGGCTTTACTGATGAATAACTGCTACTTGTGCCTTTCCTTCCCATGTTTAAGTAACTGTAGTTTTGATACTAAGTTATAATGATGTTTCTCCCCTTTACACATCTACTTTGTTTTTGTACACACCTACAAAAGTCCTTTCCTGCTTAAGTATACTAGCTTCTGTGGCTAACAAGTCAGCGTGTGAAATCCCTAAGTGCTATAATTTGCCATCTCTTCTTCTAGTCACACACTAAGAGTTCAACCCAGTGTTCAATATCTGCCACTGCATAACGACCTTTTAACATCAGTGGTGTATGTGAGAACTGATGAAGTCCATGCCCACTGTCAGGCATGGTGGTCCGCTCCTGATGGATAAATCTGGATTTAATAGCTAAAAACTTCTTATCAAATATGCTGTGTTTTTATCTCTTGGTTCAGGGGCATTGGTCTGGGTTTGCTATTAACTATTTTCCTGATAGGGAAAGAAACCACTATCATTTGATTTTGATATTGTTTATTCACCTGAAAGCGTAGTTCATAACTTACATTTGCTTACGGTGTTACAACAGGTGTTACTGACTTTTTAGCTTCAGAGTTTTCACTTTTAACTATGTCTGAGGAAAGTGAAGAGTCTGTTCCTTTGCTTCCACTTCAGCAAGAGTCCATGGCCTCTGCTCTGTTTAATACTGATCAGGTAGGATATAAGTGCACTTTGTTCTTTTAAGCAGTGGGGCACACGCATGTCACATTTAGCTACACTTTAGTAGCCTGAAAGGACAGCTTATTTTCTAGCTTTAAGTGCAAATGAGAGAATAACTTGTGTAACTCTTGATGCTGATCTGGTTTTCATGCACTGTGTTTTAGTATGTAAAGGCCTTTTTTGATTGCATCTTTGTTCCTAACTAGTGAAGGGAGTAAAATGATACATATTGGTCTAATTTCTTCCATTTTTCTATTTGTTTGATAGAATAGGTTTTTATAGTGGTGTGCTTAGTTGATCAGGCTTTTCCTTTGGGTGTTTTTGTGTTTACTCTGTGAAGCTGTAGATTTTTAACTTATTTCAATATATTTCTGTTCCAGAGATGGGGTAAGTGCTCCCTCATGCAAGACTGTTATTACAGCAGAGAAAAAGCTACACATTCGGCAAGTGTGCAGAAACCTAAGAACTCGGTCTGCTCTGCTTGTGCAGAGTTCCAAGGCTCTGTTCATCTCCAGTGTATTGTTACTTATGATCATCTTAGGCAATTTAGATGGTTACATTTATTGTTGTCTTGCTGTAAACAGAGAGAAATGGAGTATTTTACTATCAAAGTGAAAAATGTTACATTTCTGCTATAATCTGTACAGAAATAGGTTTAGTTGTAGCCAGCATTTCAGATTAATTAAGTATGACCTCTTTATTTGCATTCTCCCTTATTCCCATTTCTATCTGATTTTCAATAATTGTGTGTGAGGACTTTATGCAAAATGCCAAGTGATTTATAATAAATTTTTCATTTAGTAAGAAACAATTTTGATCCCAGCATCTTTTTCAGTGCATATTTCAAATTAATTCAAATTTACTAAATTTGATACTAAATTCAAACTAAGGTTAGAACTGTGACTCTAAAAACCTGGTTGTGTCCTAGTTTTAATTGTTTAATTCAAACAATTTTAGTTCGGTTTTTTTTCTCCTCTTACATTCCATTTCTGTATTGAAAAGTGAAACAGAGTTTCTTAGAGGACAGATCTTGAAACCCTGCTGAGCTTGATCCTGAGGATACCACAAAAAAAAAGGAAGGAATAGACAGAGCATTTGGTGCATATTATTACTTTGTACTGCTTTGTAAAAGCAAATTTTTCATGAGTTGGGCAAGTTGTAAAGCTTCAACCAGGGTTTTAGCAGTGTCAGTATTTACAGTTCGAAGTCCAGGGACTTGTGCTCCTTAATCACTTAAGTGCTTTTAAAAACCCCACTAGGAGTTTCTGAGTGTGTACTTACCATCTTCTCTTTTCTGAGGGTGGGGCTGGGAAAGTTCTGTAGAGAGAATCTCTAAAATTATTATTGATTTATCGAAAAACTGCAGTGAATTAATGAGATACAAGTCAGTAGTTATGTTTGGAAATGCTACTGAGGTCAAGTAATTAGACTTCAACATTGCACATTTAAGGAAAAAACTATCTGCGTAGGAATACTTAAGGAAAAAATCATTAGGTTATTTTCAGTGTCCTGTCTTATGTCCAGATCAATTTTAAGAAAACCGAATGATACATTAAAGGTATTGCAAAAGGTATCATCCTTCAGTTTATTGTACATTTTGATCTAATGCTGTTTTAGTGCACTTAGTCAAACAGAACTGTTCTGCAGGAAGTAATTTAAAAGCAATGAGATTAATTTTGTAAGGAATCAAAAATATTTTTATCTCCTATATTAAACCTCTTGAATGTGAACAGTACAGCACTGATTTTGGACATGGTAATGCACTAAAAAAATGAGTGGTCTATATCAACTGTCACATTTTAGTGCTTGTTTAGAGTGTCTGGTAATGATTTTATTTCTTTGTAGTCCAGAAAATGTAAAGCATAGATCACTCTCCTGTTGTGCTCTCTGTATGTGCATACAACATATAAAAGGTGAATGCCCCCTGCTCATGGTGCTTCTTGAAGAGGGTGCAAAAGATTTGTGATACCAGGAGCTTGGAGTGCAGGCCTGATCACTTGCTAATAGGTGATGTTCCCAGTTTGTGCTTTTGCTTCCTTTGGAAGTTCACCACTGTCTTGGTGTTTGAATTATATGCTTGATGTTTCATGTGTTACACTCTTCATGTTTCAGTAGTAGGAAGGACAGGAAGCTCTTTCATACTTGTGATAAGAGTGATGGAATTTCTTCAATATCAGTGAAAGGATGTGGCAGTAGTTTCCTTGGGAAAGAAGAAAATCTGCATGCTTAACTTTCCATGCTGAAACTTTGGGGATCAAATAGCAGTCTAAAGACTGAGAATAACCTTAGTTTGATCATAATTTCTGTGTTATTTTTACTAAAAACATGAGAACATCATTCCTCATGAAAATCCATTTTAATATATATTTTACTTGAGTATACTCTAGTGGAAGTAACACAGTAAAGGAAAGAGGCATTTTCTTGGGATTTCATGGAGAGGGAATCCTAAATGTTTGGCATAATTTTTAAGGGTCAATACAGCTTATTCTTGTCAAGTTATTCTACTGTCATGCATCCTTTTACCAACTGTAGTTTGAATCGAGGGAAAGAGATTCCTTTATTAATCTTTTGAAATTCTGTTTAAAGGAAAGTCCCTTAGATGCCAGCAGCCTACTTTTGACTGTTGATGTTTTTAATATAAATGTTTCTACATGACCCTGTGCTCCATTCTTTTAATAACTCTAATGCAGTTAATTACTACTGTTTAAATCCCTGCTGTAGCAAGTGTTCTTGGCAGTAAATATTATCTTACATGTTTCCTCCTCAGGGTCATCTTTAGCTTAACGTACAAGCTCGTAGAGAGTTGCTGAGGACAGTGGTTTTTGTGTTGCAGAATGACAACAGTGAAAGACGTCGCCATGATAATAGTGAGCGCAGAAGAAATGACAATGCCGAGTCTGAGACCAATGGGCAACCACAAAACAACATTCAGCGGGTGGTGGAGCAAGATGAAGAAGAAGATGAAGAGCTAACACTGAAATATGGGGCAAAACATGTGATTATGCTGTTTGTGCCTGTCACGCTTTGCATGGTGGTTGTTGTTGCAACTATCAAGTCTGTCAGCTTTTATACACGCAAGGATGGACAGCTGTATGTATCAGTATTTTCCCCTATCTTTTTAGTGCACTTAGATAATTTTCTTCAAACTTCCATTTCTTTTGGGGTCTGATTCAAGCAGTGAACTTCCTCTTGCCACCATTTTCCCTTCTCCAAAGATAGTTTTGTTTTATTCTTTCCAGGAACCAGACTCTTCTCTTTGTGGTACTGTTGACACTTGTTATTTGTCTGGTGACCAGTGGGGATAATATCTTGGTTGTTACTGCTTGATTCAAATCCTTGTCCTCATTTTAATACTTTATCATGCTGTGTGGTACTTGTAAAATAAACACCATCTTGAGCCAAAGCCATTTCCCTTGTACTATGCTAGAATACAAGAGTTTTGGAAAAAGAACAAAACTAGTATTGTAAATGAAGTAGCCTATATGCCATGTTCTGGTTTGCCCATGGTGTTTGATAAAGAAATTCAAATGCAAGGGGAGTATAACTTCAGGAGGTTCACTTCTGGTGAACTTACAGAAACTTTCCTGGCACATGTTTCTGTAGAAGTTTTTGGGATTTTGGTAAAGTATTAATGTTGGCAAAAAAAAAAAAAAACAATTCCAGTGAAAGCTAATTTGAGAGAAAGGGGGCAAAGGAAGACTACTGAGCCTGTCAGAAACTGCAGCAAGTCATAGAATCACAGAGTGTTAAAGGGTTAGGATAGACCTTAAAGATCAGTTTCACTGTGAAAACATTTAGACAAAATGATTCAGAGTGTGTTTGGCTTTGAAATGTTTGTATAATATAAGCATGTCATAATTTTTTTTATGATTAAAAAAAAAATTGTTTTCCCTCTGTCTCTCCTTCCCACCCCACAATGAAGTAGATTGTATTTCTTTACAGGAGATTGTATTTCTTTACGAAAGAGTGAGTTGAGCCCATACATTGTGTTGTTGAAATCACAGGGGGAGCCTTTCATGGTGAATCCATAGGTGAAATTCCAACTGCACTGGTCAGCACACGAGTGGTATCATGGGAGAGTGGCAAGAAACACACAGCATGGGAGTAGCCATATTAAACTCTGGGCTGCTGTGGGCTTTATCCGCTTTACAAAGCAGAAAGCAGTAGTAATCTAAGAATGTAGGAGAGGCAGGTCTTCTAAGGAATTCAAGTTTGCCTAATATGATACTATGCCACCTTTCAAGTTTTGCCTTAGTAGAAAACAGATGTGCTTTAACATCTCTGAATTGAAAGATTACTGCAGTTTTGCTTGATGTTGGCCTCACATACCCAAAACATGGGTGCATTCAGTGTCATTTCAGTTGACTTTTTGTTTCTGTAGCATCTACACTCCTTTCACAGAAGAGACAGAGACAGTAGGACAGAGAGCCCTGAATTCTATTCTTAACGCAGCCATCATGATCAGCGTTATCATTGTCATGACCATCCTCCTGGTTGTGCTTTACAAATACAGGTGCTACAAGGTAAGTAGTTGTGCTAGTTTTATTTATTAGTACAGATTATTTAGAGAATGGAACAAAATGAAGGCTTATGAAGGATGAATGAGTGAAAGTAGCAGAACTGGTGATTTAATTCACCATTTCAATTTTGTGGCTTCTGTTCATTTGGCACAAAGCAGGGCAAAGGCCCAGTGCTATCACTGCCATCTGTTCTGTCAGTTAGAAATGCATTGCTTCTATTCTTTTGAAATTTTCATGCACTGAAATCTGGCTGTGGTCAAGAAATACAAAGGACAGAGTTGGCCCTATTTTGTGGGCCCCCTCTCCCTCCATGTCCCCGATACAGACGTGTCCCATTAGTGTGTGTGGCTGCACACACCAAGCAGTATTTGTGTGGCAAACACAGAGACTCTAAGGCTCTTTGTGAAATGCTTCAATCTTGTAATGACATCATCTAGGCAAGCCCAGGCTTAGCATAACTAATTGCAGTGCCACCTGCATGGGAGGAGTGGTCCATGAAAATTCCTGGTTTGTTTTGGTCTTAATGATTCATTTGACAAGGCTTAGCCTAATAAAGCTTCTCAGTATGCAGCCAGGATCTTGAATCAGTTGTAAAACACATAGTGGGATTCAAAGGTTTGCTTCATTTCATTTTGTTTTCAAGAGGAAACAGTGGTTTTGGTCTTCATGTCTGTGAGTGAAACCCCTTTACAAATTATCTGTGGAGTGGCAGGGGAAATTATTTTTGCCTGATTCTGTATGCATTGTGGAATACTGTTTTTTGATGTGTGGACCTTCACTTTTATCATAGTGTGGTGTTACATCTGAACTGACAAAGTGTTCTTGTTAAACTGGCAATTCTTTTCATTCTAATGAAGTCAACTACTGTGCTTTACCTAGGTTCCTTAGTAGCCACTTGGTTCTCCTCACGTGCTGAAGGCAACAACTAGTTTTTACTAAGCTTTTCACATTTCTGGTTTCCTTCTTAACCTTTTAAAGCACAGCACATTTTCCTTACAAAAATAATTGTTCTACTAAAAATTAGAATTATTACATACCATAAATTTCCTGTGGTTATATTTTATGCTAATTACACTAAATAATTAACTTATTTTTAAATTTCCTGTCAGAGTATTTCTATGCTGCTATATCAGAATGCTGTGAAATGTAATTACCTGCAATAAAGTTCTATTTTAACATGCAGTTCTATATGTGGATTGTAGTCCAGATTATGAGGAATGGAATTTATAATGAAAGAACCTTAGGTCTTCATCTGGTAGTGATAATTTGCTTATCCTCAAAAGATTTTTTCTGAAAACTCTTTTGAAGAAAGGAAATACTTCTTCAGCTTCACTGTTGTTAGTTTACTGTGGTTGTCTTGTACATGATATGTTAAGCATGATCCTGATTCTAGCTCCTCAATCTAACTGGAAGCCACATCTTTGAAGAGGATTGTATTTGATTAGCCTTTTCTTTTTAATTTATTATTCTCTGCATTCTTCATTGTTTCACTCTGCCTAACCAAAGTCTGACTGCTGTAGCTCATTTTAATTCTCTGCATCCTGCAGCTCATCCTTAATTTTTATTCAAGTTTGAGCAGGTAAAGCCAAATTTATACCAGCAATCAATTAGCATCAAAGTTGTTGTTAAATAAAGAATGAAAATTCTTAAATGAGAAGGCAAAAAACCTGTTGTGGTACCCTGCTAGGAAAACAGCGAGCAAAACTTACAAGAAGTACTCTGGAAAAGTCACTTGTAAAAAAAGAGACCCGTGATTTGGAAAATGCTGTAGTAAATGAGATACATAGTGAGAATAAAGCAAACATCTGTGTGTAAAATGCCAACTTAGATCAGCTCTTGAATCTACCTCCTCTAGTTCTGTTGACAGTAGTCATGCAAGGTGCGTGTAGAAGTTTGCTGGACTATGGCCTTGGTGTGTGACACTGTCAGTATTCACTATTTTTTTATAAAGATGAAATTTTATTTTTTTATAGATGAAACACTACTGTTCACTTTATTTTCTCACATGATAGAAGTTTAAGAGCTTATATTACAAATACAAAAACTGCAGGGAGAAGTCATGAGAGAGATTTCTTTCCTGTTTTCTTAAAGTAGTTTCAACTAATTTTACAGACAAATAAAATTACTCTTGTTAGGTCCTTGCTTAGTAGCTTTACAAGTTGTGGAAAAATTTGGTTCTGCTTGAATCAATATATACTGATACTCGCCTTTGAAAGGTTCTTTCTCGCACTCGCTGTGAGTGGTCAGAGTTTGAAATACTGAGACAGATACTTTGGCAGTTTTCCTGCAGCATCTTTACAGGCACTGTGCTTCTTGCATGTGGGAATTTCATAAGTCTTTTTGAGAACATACTAACAAAAGCCAGTCTGTTGGATTAGGAAGTTAAATGACAGGTTTTGTTAGGTTGAAAGTTAAATCTGAGCCTCTTTTGAGAAGCAGTGTAAAGGAGGAAAGTGAATGTTTCAGAAATGGCCAAAAATTTTAAAAATGCATATGAAAAATGTATCATTAGACTCAATGTACTAAATTTCTAGCTGTAAGGGCTGGATTCTTGATTTGTCAGAAAGTCCTGGTTGCATCACATAAGTGTGATTCCTTTAGTTTTTGTGAGTATGCACTTCACTTTTAAGGTAATTTTTGCTAAATATTTTAAGAACATCAGATGCGTTCTACTACACATCTTAAGAAGAGGACAAAGAGATAACATATTTTTTTTAACAGCTTCTGAATACCTTAATCTGGTGTACATATATAGCAAATTTATCCAGGTAATTTTCCACTGATTGTGTCTGTTGTATGCATGATTCCTTATGTAGCTTTGATTTCTAGATTACTGCTTCTTTTGGGTTGTCTACTTGTAATATTGGGTCAGGTTTTATAAAAGAGATTCTGTGCTGGGACTTTGACAAATATTTCTTCATTCTCAGTTAAGAGATATTAAGACATTACTGGAGTTAAAGGGGTCTTCAGTTGTGTTTTTTTCACTTTGCACAATAAATACCAGAAGAATTCACTGCTGTTAGTGCAAAGTTTAAGTGCCTGTCATTTCCAGGTTTAAATCTTTGAGTCGCCTTGCTGAGTACATCACTGAACTGTTCTTTATTGAATTGTTGGGCTTGTAAGTTTGCTCTCATCAAAATTAGGGATTGTGTCTGTAGATGACTGATAGAGAATATCAAAATTCTTATATAGTCATTCATCAGTGACATTTCAGCAGATAAGTACTGAAGGTTTTTCTGGGTTCCACCATTTAATTCTATAACTGCATTCTGAAAATGATTTGAAATCAGAGCAGCACAAAAGTGAATCATGTTTTCCATCTGTGTTCATGCTGGATGATTCTGCTATGTTGTAATGCCACGGGTATCAAAATGGTCTAAAAATACACAAACAGTAGTTTTCAATAGAGCTGAAGAGCATCTACTGAAAGTTCACAAAGCACTTAAAATTTGTAAGTGTGAAGTGAAATACACCAATGTGCATGGACTAAACATGAATGTAGCACCAACCAAAGAGGGAGATACCTTAAATCATTTTCTTGCTTTAAATAATAAACATGAACCAAAGAGGGAGATATCTTAAATCATTTTCTTGCTTTAAACAAAAGGAAAAATAACCTTAAAAGTCTTTTAATATATGCTAAATTTAAAATAACAAGTCTAAAAACATCTGTATTGATGTCTCCTTCTCCAGGTGATCCATGGTTGGCTTATCATTTCTTCTCTTTTGCTGCTTTTCTTTTTCTCATTCATCTACCTGGGGTAAGTGAACTAAACCATTAATATGCTCTTTTTCATGTATCACTTTATGTATGTATTTATTTTACAACTAGGCCTTGAATCTTAAGAGGAATGATAGTGAGTAAGCTATTGCAATAAAATTTCTAGTTTTGTATAGTCTGATAGAGTACACATAGAAGAAAGAGTGATTCATAGGTTTATAATGCATCTGATGGTGTGTGTGTCCTTAGCATGCATCACCAGAATAAGCACATCTTGCTTATCAGAATAAGCATATCTTGGGAGGAGCTTGTTCTGCTGACATGTCTTCTGATAACCTAATTTTTCATTGACATGTGACTCAAGGGCAGTTGTTTACATCATGGCTTAGTTAGCTGTATATCCAAAGGCTGTTTGCATGGAAGTGGTGGAGTCATCTGAAAAGAATCTACTATCTCACCAAAATATACTCAGTGCTTTTCTTCTCAAATTTGGAAGCATGCTCTTGTCCAGACATCGAGAAAATTTGGCCAAAATACTCAGTATTGTCTGAAATGAGCAGCCTCCTCAGGGTTTGTAACTAGAGTTATGTCATGAAATTATTATACTCTATATATTTTTATGCCACTTGATGACAAACGCTTCACTTTGAAGAAGCCTATTTAATTTGGTCTCTGGAAGGAGAATGTGGTCTTCCCTTCAGTCACTGATTTTTGCTAAAAGTGATCTGTGATGCCTTTTGTGGTCAGTAGTTTCTCTAACCCTAACAACGGCTTTTGAAATGCAAGGCAGTTCCTTCATCTGCCCCTGCTGCCTTACAGCAGTGCTGGCTCCCTTTTCTCAGAGGTTCAGAGAGTGAGGGACCAATTGTGTAGACCAATTCTGCATGATGACAGTAAGGGACATCCTGTTAACACTGTACATCTCAAAGGTCAGCTGACAGCTGCAGACAGCAAGTTTGCTGAAGGAAAGTATTATGCAAATTATAGGGATCTTAGTGGCTTGATGAGTTGGTAACAGCAGATTCTGCAAAAAGCCTTCACAGCCATTTCTTCCCTGAGTCAGCAGAAATCACCTGTCACTTGGTGATGGCATTGTCTGTTTTGGTTTTACATATTGAGGTTCCTAATTAGTTTATAGTATTTGGTGTGACAGGGACGTGGTTCATCCAAAAATAAAGCTTTTTACTTCAGTGTTTATGGGGAATAATAGAATAAACATGTATCTTTAAAGTTATCAAAGCATTCTACAGGCAGCGTATTACTAGAGAGAGATCTTTGCCTGCCTTTAAAGATCCATTATAACCTCACAAGTTCTGATTATTCTGATTTTTAAACGTTATGAGCATAATCAAAATGACTGATTTTGCAGTAATGTCCTTTCCTGTCAGCTTCTGCTTTGATTGAGAAGAAAATAGAACCTTAACAAAATTTTTCAAAAAAGCAAAAGAGTTGGTGTGAAGCAAATACTGGCAAAATGTATCCTATTGTGAAGAATAGTTAAGTATTAATTGGAGAAAGAATTTTACATTTATGCCACTATATTGAATATGAAAATTTTTTAAAAGGTATTCTGAAGTTTGCATCTGTAATTTGTTTCCATTGTTTCAAGCAAATGCCATCTATATTATTTTCCCTTTTTTTAGAGAGGTTTTTAAGACATATAATGTTGCCATGGACTACATTACAGTGGCACTCATGATCTGGAACTTTGGTGTTGTGGGAATGATTTGTATCCATTGGAAGGGTCCTCTTCGGCTCCAGCAGGCGTATCTCATTATGATCAGTGCTCTCATGGCCTTGGTGTTCATTAAGTACCTTCCTGAATGGACTGCGTGGCTTATCCTGGCTGTCATTTCAGTGTATGGTAAGTTTGGGAGCAAGGCACAGTAATAGATCCTGTGGTGGGAATTTCTTTTATTCCCTGACTTTTCCACTTATCTGACTAGACCTTAAAAAAAGTATGTGTGTGTGCGTGCATGTGTGTGTGTGTATCATCCAAAGTAGCAGATACGGTGATTACAGACTTCATAAATAAGATCATGGTCCTAAACTGAGATCAGTTCTCTGCAGCTGAGGGCTCTATATTACTGTATGATCCCATCTTCTTTCATGTTTCCTGGACTCTCTAGATTCTTTGGGGAGGAGAGCTGAAGTAATTCAAGAGAGAAGGAGTTGAGAGAGACCCATTTTGATCTTTTTTATGAAGGTGGAGAACTTTCAGCTTCTCATTTTCCCCAAGAATCTTTGGAATCTCTTGTACATTCAGAATTTAGGAGCTTGTTGTTTCTGTACAGTCCCATGCAAATATAGATTTGCCCAACCTATGAATTGCTCGAATTTGTGAACATAGAAGCAACAACCTGATCCATACCTGATAATATAGTGAGAAAGAAGGAAGGAAGGATTAAGAGCAGTTTGCATTGCTCAAAGTCATTTTATATTTAGAAGGATATGGTTGTGAGATCTGTTTCATTGGCTTTTTTTTTTATTATTATTCATTGTAGTTGCATACTGCTCTTTTTCAGAATGATGGCTGAGAGACATCGCTGTAGTTTTTCCTTAAAGCTTTAGGGGGCACTGAGCACTTGATAAGAAGATCACTGTATCCTAAATAATGATTTAATTTCCAGGCAAGACTAAAATTCAGTTACTTAGACATAATTAAAACATTACAGTTAAGTGAAGATGTGCTCTTAATTTGAATTTTTTTGGAGGCATGTAAGTGTGCTGAGTGTGTGCTCTCATAGTCACTGATCATGATAAAGACTGAGAATCTGTCCAGATGTAAGTGCAGGGGTTGATAAGATTTGATTAGCTCTAATTCATCAGTGTACTCCTTAAGTGTCCTCTTCCTTCAGGGAGAGGAAAATTGTCCCTTGTGTGTATGCTCATGGATCACAAAGCACATTAAGAAAAACTTCCCATCCTCCCACCCCATTTCCACCCTTCCTGCAACTGGAACAAATGTGAGTGCTTCAAGCATTCAACCTTTATTCAGTGATAGCAAAACAAAATTACTCTAGATCGAGTTCCAAGACCATGATGTGGTTGTTTTGAGTACAGGGGATGTAAGTTTTCAAAGCCTGCAACCCCAGGAGTGGGGTTTTTTTCTTTACTGGAGTGGGACCAGCAGTGGTGCCAGAGCAGTTGGCTCAGCTGCAGAAGGCCTGCTCTGAGCAGCACAAAGCTCCTGACTAGTCAGCTGTTCCTTTCAGTGTCAGATTGAGTTTCAAATTAATTTAAAGACATATGGTGAGTGGACAAGTGCAAAAGGCAGTAGCAATGTTAGCTCTCTATCCCAATATGCCTGTTTCACAAGAAGTAGCCTTCACCTGTTGTCTTAAAATTTCTTTTAGCATTGAACGTAGATTACAAAAATCTTTCCTAATAGAAGGCAAGCTTGGGTATTTCTGAGATGGTAGTTGAAGAGTAGCTTTCTTGAATTATTCACAGGTCAGCATATAGACAAAGGTACATTTGCAGTTGCATAATATCTTAAGTGGGGAATATAATGTTTTAAAATTTGTATGTATATTACAGTAAGATGTAAAATAGGTTGCATAACTGAGAATATTAAAAAGCATTGCTATAGGATACCGAATTGTGGCCAATGGCTGTCTTCAAAATCCTTAGTGAGGGTGAATTTTGTTACTTCATGTCTCTCCAAGTGTTATAGAAAAGAAACATAACTATGTCTGCAGGGATGTCAGATCTGTTTGCTTTTCCTTTCAGATTTGATTGCTGTCCTGTGTCCTAAAGGTCCTCTTCGTATGTTAGTTGAAACAGCTCAAGAGAGAAATGAAACTCTCTTTCCAGCACTTATTTACTCCTGTAAGTACATTTTGTTATTCTTTAAGCTTGCAATCACCCACTCACCTGAAACAATCTTCTCATTTTTCTGGGTTTAATAAGATGTTTTTCAGCTGAATTCTTGATCTGTTCACTTGGTCCTCAGTTTTCATTTCACTGTTGACTGAAAAATGTGAAACATCATCTGACTGAGATATTTCAAGATAAAAACCAGCATGTTTTGTTCCAAAACAGAAACAGGAAGAATGGTAACAGACCTTGTTTTGGATAAAGTACTATGTCCTTAGGCTGTGAATTAAGCCTGTTCAAAGGGAACAATTGTTTTCAGAAAATATTTACCAGCTTTCAGTCCTTAAATAACCTGTTTCTTAGTATAAGAAATGTGAGAAATTACTAGAAAGAGGTTTGTTTGTGTGACTGTTTTCTCAATGGCTTGTCCTTTTTGGTAAATTGTTTCTCCCTGCAGTTGTGAAAAATAACCTATTGAATTAAAGTTGCTGTTGTGACCTGTGTATCAATTAGTGCATGATTCCATTGTTTCTGAAGTTCCATGTTGCTGCTTGTAGAGACGTGGATAACAGTGAAAGAGGCTAATCAGAAGTCATTATGCTGCTGGTGCTCCAGACAGGCCTGTATTTGGAAGCAGGAAGTGTGCTGCAGACTGGCCACTTCAGGGACAAGCTTACAGTGGAGAAAGGGGAGCACTTTATCTGTCACACTTGCACAGCATCAGTAAAATGTGGCATAGCTGCCTATTACTCTGTTTTGTGAGAGGAGCAGTTAACACTGAGAGCTTGAATTAAAAAACACCTTTTATATCTAACAACATTTGGTTACCTCCAGATTGGAGGATTGTTTGTGATGGCGAAGGCAGAGAACAGTTAACTTTGATGTAGATACTGCCTCTGAATTGACATAACTCTGTAACAGTGTTTAGAGACCTTTTTACTTGCAGATAAAAGAACTGATTAGGGAAAGAAAGTAAAGAAATTGTTGATTTTCAGAGGGAGCCTTATATGTAGAAGTAATTTGTCTGGCAACAGCTGTTGCCTTTTTTTTTTCAAAATCTAGTAGAAATAAAATTTTATTCACCAGTTTTTGTAAATGTGTTGTTGCTGGTACTGGCTGTGTTCCAGATATTATTGTGCTTTAATGAGAGCAGAATTGCCTGTCGGAAAAGATAGTTGTATCGAAAAAACGCATGAAAAATGAGAAATAATGGATTGATGCTATCTCAGAATTTCATACATCTGAAGATAAAATTAGCTATGCTGTTGTGATTTGCATTTCTTTGATAGCAACAATGATATGGCTTGTGAACATGGCTGAGGAAGATCCAGAAGCCCAACGGAAGTCCAAAAACTCCGCTTTTGATAAACAAGGTGAGCTTTGCTTTGACAAACCTTTGTCACTTTTTTGGAATATTTGGAATGTTTATGGATACTTGTCTTTCAGTTTTTTAAGAGTCCTGGGTGCTGTATAAGAGTGAAAGCATGGAGGCCTAATTAAGAATGATGGATCCGTCAAGACTTGAGATATTGTTTACTTATTGTGCAGTGAATGTTCTTGCATTCATTTTTCTGGGATCTGGGATGTTGGTGTTGAAATGACTCAATATAAAGCCATCAACTGAGCTCAACTGCTTGTCAAACTGGGATGATACAGTATAGTACCAACTCGTTTATATTTGTGTTAGACAGAAATACACCTAGCCCTTTTGGCTATGCAGATAGTGTTTAAAATGAGGAGTTTGTTTATTTATATGTGTTACTAAAGCAGAGTGCAGTTTCTAAAACTTTCAGTAAAGTTTTCTGTTTTACTGGAAAATTAAGCTGCCAATGTCAAGTAAAGAAGCTAATTAAATATTAGATGGTAGTTTATTCCTTAAATTGTGATCTTTGTTAGGTCACTACAGAACTTCCACTTTCATGTGGATGTACTCCTGAATACTAGGACTTGAGTGCAGCATGTAGGTGCTGTGACTGCAGAGTGTATATTGACTCCTGAATGTTTAAGTAAATATTAAAATCCTAAGAGAGGAAGTCTTGAGATTGTGTGTGCTAGTGTAAGATGTTGCTAAGTATTATGGAATACTTCATTCTGTCTTGTTCTTCTGTGATCTTATATGTGGAGAGACTTTCATATTTTAGAAGGCACATTTTTGGAGGAGTCTTAAATGCCTTTCTTCCTTTGAGCTCCAGCAAGCCAGGCCCAGAATGAAGATGCTGAAGCAGATGATGGTGGCTTTAGTCAGGAATGGCAGCAACAGAGGGACAACAGAATAGGACCCATTGAATCAACACCTGAGTCACGTGCTGCTGTTCAGGCTCTACCCAGTAACTCTCAAACAAGTGAAGACCCTGAAGAACGTGAGTGTGGACGACTGTGTCTGAAAAGCTTACTCAATCTGAAGCTAGTCAGTCAGGCATCCTGAGTACACACATTCAGGATTCTGTGAGCTATTAGCAAGCTGAAATGATGCACTTGCTCCTGATGAATACTGGTGTGCCTCATAGGAATAATGGTGTTGTTTTAAGATAGTTTTTCATTTTGTTGCAGGGGTGAGTAATATTGACCAAATTGCTCTTTGGTTTGATACACAGACTCAAAACTTTTGTTGCACAAGTGTTTTCAGACCATTACATGGTCAGTTGCATTAGCCTTTGTCTTTTTCATGCAGTGTTCTGCTGTGTATCACCTCTTTTGGATTTTAGGCCCTGCAAATGGAGTCATTAACAGGTTTTTTATGCCTCAAGATTAAACTGCTGTGATCCACTTGATAGGAAGCAATGTTTAAAACCTGATTGGAGACTGAAATGAATGCAGAATGCAATGGGCTTGCTTAGTTTTGTCCAGCATCTTGGTAAGGTGAAATATCTTTGGAAAGTGTATGATATCAGTACTCAGACACCTGTTTTAACATACTCATGATTTCCACTTGGAGTTCAAGCTGCTATTAGATATGCAAAGCTCTAAATAAATTAGGGTGTGCCTGTCATGTGATACTGCCGTATTTTAGCAGGTGCAGCTGCTTCCTCTGATGATCAGGTGCTCCTCGGTTTAAAAATACAGAGACTTCTACTTTAAGAACAGTTTTAAAATTTACTTACTAAAAAAGTCCAAATTCAGCATACTGCAAATCCTTTTTAATTTCCAGAGCTTAAAAAAATAACATTGTGATGCAAAAAGTCTAGCAAGCGGCTCTTTCAATTAATTTTTGAACTAAAACTCTCGTCGGCCCAGGCTAATAATTTTCTCCTTCCTGTATTCCTGCAGGGAGTAGTAATGATCCAGTCAGACTTGTCAGCCAGCGTTAGTTTACTACAAGTCTGGAGCATCCAAGGCCTGTTTCAGCAGTTTAAGGGTGTTTTAGTGCTTAAGAGCTTTTCATGAATGCACTGTTCTAGGCATTTTATTGGAGGCCTGTTGAAAGAGAGTAGGGTTACCTTTTTTTTTAATGCATTTTCTCCCTTTTTTCCTTTCCCCTTTCCCCCCGCCTTCATAATTAATCAAACATCCACCCATGTTTTGATGTTCTTAGTTCCTCTTGGAACTCTAGAGTGAGCACTGGGCTGGACTGTAGTGAGGTGGGAAAGTAATCAGTAGGCCAAATTAAAACAGCTGGTCACCTGCTGATGGCCCTTCTTAATTAACATCTTGAACTAAAAACTCAGAATGTGAACTGGCATTCAGGAAATCTTACAGTGCTTGCAGAAATAATTGAGTATTATGCTTCCAGAGTTGTTGCTAAAGTGGTAATTACTATATAAAAGAATAAGAGAGAATGAATTTTCCTAAATCTCACATCTTGGACTAAGTATCTTGAGTTTTTGCCTCTGTGATATGCTCTGTACTTACACACAAGTGCTTTTAAGAACTACCTGCATAAGAATTCCCTAGGAAAATTGGGAAGGCAGTGGAATAATTGGCAGTTTATAGGTTTCTAACTGGCAAATAATATATCTTGTGCAAGGGATTTAATTTTCCCCCTCCCTCAGCCAGTTCAAAGTAATTGTTCTTTAATATTCTGTTGAATATGACAAGACAACCAAAAGTGGACACCCCTCCACAAATAAAATTACAGATATCTGAGTTTGTATATACTGCATTTATAGGAAAATAGGAGAATAGGGAAATTCTAATTAAAGGGTGAATTGAGTAATGTAGTGTTTCTTAGCCATCTTGTTTCACAGGAGTTTATCACTTGATTCAGAAATGGTACTAATTCTGAAAATAAAATGTTATTTTTAGCAAGTCTTGTTAATAGTTAATGTAAATATGTATTATTCTTTGATAATTACTTACATGTAATATTAGCAGACTGATACTTAATCCTGCCATGTGTTCACTTTGCAGGAGGAGTAAAGCTTGGTTTGGGAGACTTCATTTTCTACAGTGTCCTCGTTGGCAAAGCTTCTGCAACAGCAAGTGGGGACTGGAATACAACTTTAGCATGTTTTGTAGCCATATTAATTGTGAGTATAACGTAAAATTGTAATAGGGATAGTTTCTTATATTCATGAAGGACAAAGTTGTAACTGCTGCATTTTGTCTTTGATCTTGTTTATTGGGTGGCCAGACTGAAAACTGGCGAGGACTTAGCTGTGATTTTCATTGGCTGTACATCCGTAACGAAAGCCTTTAATTTAGGAAGGCATAAAACATAACCTGTAGCAATAATATTTATACATTTTTGTATTTTATATAATTTTTTGCTTGTCAGATTTCCCTAATTTCTTCCTATGTCTTTTGTGTTTTGTTTTTTTTTCTTCCCCTCAGGGTTTGTGCCTTACACTTCTGCTTCTTGCCATCTTTAAGAAGGCCTTACCAGCTCTTCCAATCTCCATAACCTTTGGGCTAGTTTTTTACTTTGCGACAGATAACTTGGTGCAACCGTTCATGGACCAGCTAGCATTCCATCAATTTTATATCTAGCAGACATGATTCTGAAATGGATATTTGTAGCAAATCTGGGAGGAGGAGAAATGGTTCCCCTCAGTTCTCAAGTGAGACTGAAGTATTCCAAGGTGGAATCATTACGACTTCCTCCGATGGTGGTTTTTGGTTTGGTTTTTTCCTGAGACAACTGCTGCACTGGGCACCATATGATTTTTCCTGTGTGAAAGTGGCTTCTTCCTGATGGCCAGTCTAAGCCAGGTGCTGTTATATCAGAGGTCATCTGATATACATATCTCTGGTAAGGACCACCTGTGTGAAAATTGCTAATGCTTCCACCAGCAATGTGATCTCTTACCACAGGCTGATTGTTTTCACAGCACTAAGGGTGCTCAGGACTTCCTTGATGTTAACAGAGGAAGCTGACAAATCCCATGGAGCTTGTCCCTGTAACTGCTTGAAGAGAGAGAGCCCAATCTGGACTTCCTCAGCAGTGATATTCTGACAGTGGAGCCCTGACTGTGCAACAGGAAAGGACTTTGTAGCAATTTGACAAAGGGGAGAAAGTACTGTCACTCTAAGAGTGCTCCATGACTTCATAGCCTCTGTGCCTGAGTGTATTTGGTTTAGTAAATCTAAAACTTCTTTTCTTTTCCCACACTGGAACTAGAGCCTCTTCTCAGTTTTAATACTTTGCATTCTCAAGCATGGAGTGCACCTTCTGTACACCTGCTCCTGTTTATTTAGCTGCTTAGACTTGGACTGAATTATTTGGCAGTAGAGGATCATAAGGCCCCAGTTTTGATCCTCCATTCTAAAAGGTTAATAAACTACATTAAAAAGCAGTTTGGGGACTTAACTCTTTGTGCTTTTGCAAATCATTTTGCTAGAACACCATTTCAAGCCCCATATTTGAAAATAGTCACTAACAGCATGGACTGCATCACTGGTGGATGTTCCTTCTTGTTGACATTCTTATGAAATAAGTAGGTGTTTGCAGCAATCCCAGATGGAGTTTAGCTTGCCAGATCTAGAGATCAGAGTGCTATTAGGAGCTCTTCTATTGCATCACTGAAATCCTTGGTCATCAAAAACATGGTTTAGAGTTCTTTTGACCTGGTCAATATAAATATTGGTCATTAAGCTGTCTAACACCTCAGGCTGGCAAGGATATTTTTGTGCAGTATCTTTATTGGTGAGGATGCTTAAGTTAGGTGAGAGATTGCTTAATGTCACTAAGGAGCAAAATTCGTGACCCTCTTCACTTTAATTACCTCTCTTGTGAGGAACTGGTGATTGACAAAATGAAAGACAATTCAATATCAGTGAAAAGAAGATAGGAGATTTTGAACTTCTTATACGAAGAGTCTGTTCAAATCTTAAAACTGCTAAACTCTGATTTCTTCCTCCTCATTTGAAAGAACTCATGTATGAATAATTGCTTGGAAATCAGATGGGTGGGATGAAGTTGGTTTTGCCATAAATTCTTACTGTGTACAAGTAATGTTTTTTCTTGGGAGCCATAGGGAGTAGATGGACATTCTGTTTTACTTGCATCTTGATACTGGAGTCCTTGCCAAGTGGAGCAACTGTCAAAATCCTAATGCTAGCTTGTTTTACCTTTTTTTCCTGGGGTTTTGTTTCAGTGCCTATAGATTCATAGGACTGAAACATAAGAGATGCTCACCAACCATTGCCCAAGTAAAGAAAGAAAGACTGTGATGTATAAATCTGCTTTAAAACCAAGAAAGGCTTTCTTTGGTTGTCCTTGGTGTAATATATGTCTTTTCCAGTATGACTTGTTAACTGTAGTGTTAGCATTTACATTTTCATAAAATACATTGTCTTGTCTCGTCTAAAGTACTTTCATTCATCTCATTTGTGTGCTGATTCATTGTGGATAGCATTAATAAACCAACTATATCAAAATTGCTTACAGTGACTTTTCAAGTCAAACTTGTTTGTGTTTTCTAGTCTAAATTATTGTTCCATATTTTCTTGCAATGAAGTCTGACTTAAAACAGGTTGGTTGGTGAGGGGTTTAGAGATTTCTGTTGTCATTTTTTGATTGGTTTTTGTGTTTGGGGGGTTTTTTAACAAGACTTTGAGTTGTTTTTATACCATTGTAACTTGTTCTTTTCCTGAGCATTATATCTAAAAAAATAAAATCCCTCATGTGTTTTATTGGGCATCCCAGTTATAGTTCCATTGTATAGAACAGGCTTGCTAGGAGTTGGTATTGCTGGCATTTGTGTATCTGAGCTGGCTCTCAGTTAAGAGTTGTTACTTAAATGCAGAAGTCATCTCTTCTTTCTTTTTTGGGTTTGACATGCACCAGGGGAGCATCAGCTCCATTAAGAGTTGCTTTAGAATATGTAGAAATGTACAAAAGCCTTTTCACATACTTGAATGGATGTTAGATGTGCAACCCAAGGAGGAGCTGAGAACCTTCCAACACTAGACTGCCAGTCTTCCACGTCCCAGAGCTGCTTCTGTTATTCTGAAGTGTTAATTTCTGAGCTAGTGTAGAGTTACAGTGGTGGAGACTATAAAATTTGTATTCACAGAAGCTGTTCAAGTTTGTGTTTGAATCTCAAAATAAGTTTAGAAGGGAAATTGCTTTTATAAGCAGCCATATGTTAGAGTACATTGTTTATTACGAGGTCTTAGGTATACATTCAAAAACCAGATGAAATTTTCTAGATTTGTCTTCTCAGGCCAAATCATGGTAGCTTATGTTTCAGATGAGATCTTGCAGCTAAGGATTATCTCAGAATGTAGGTCCAAATACGGTTCAGTTGCCAATAGGTTTTGTTTGCATTTGGGTTGTTACTACACATGAGTGAAGGTTGTGTCACTTCTCTTTGTCTTGAAACACCAATCTAATTTGAGGATTCACCTCGGTTAGATTGTTGTAACCGAAAGATTTCTCATAAGTAGTCTGCATTTTTTGAGAGAGTTTCCATTATTATTAAATTAGTATGTTAATGACAGCACATAGCTCTGAAAGAACTATGCTGTAACCTGAATAGATTCATCCCTTCTGTGCTCAGGCAGATGGACTTGTAGCTGTTGTGTGGCTGTTCCAGTGTTCATACTTTGAAACTGGCTATCACAGTAGCTTTCTCTCCTCATTCAACTTACATCAACAGGTCTCCTTCTTTGGCTAAGATTCAATTCAATATATAAATGAGAAGGCATAATAGTTTTCTTAAATTCCAGGCACTTCATTTGTCTCTATTTTTTTTTTTCGTTTTATGGGGGGATTTAATCCAGGGCCAGAAAGAGACCCCTGGAAGTTGGTTTTACAGCAAAAGGCTTAGGGTGCTGTTGTACCTGTGTATGGCTATTATGGTCACGCTCAAATTCAAGTGTCATCTGTGTAAGGTGCATCCTGAAGGTGTAAGAATTTGATACTGCAACACATTCACAATAGTTCTGGATGGGTAGATGGTGACTTCTTTGAGCCAAAAAAATCAAGGGCTGTGCTCCACTACAAATGGCTGATCTCCTCAATGTACAAAGCAGACACAGGCTACTTCAGGCATGGGAGGCTGGTGCTTCTCGGATATACACATATATTTCTGTACCTATAGACATACAGATTCATGGACTCTGGACCTGTAGATGACAACTCTTCTGCCATTAGTGCAGTCAAGGATTAAATATGCAGAAGGAAGTTTTGGGTTGATGGTACTGTTCAACAAAACTTATCAAAATGCTTTATTTCAAAAATTACTTCTGACAATGCTGTTGAAACAAGTTTAATAGACTGTGGAACATGTCTGCACTGTGATTGCAGCTCAGTGGTAACTTGGTCATTGGAAATGTTGAAACAAACTAGAATGGAATTCTTTTACACTCAAAGCATTTGCTGTTTTCTTTTTTACAGACACTGGTTTGTACATAACCTGAATTAAATGTGAATGTTTTTTAAACATCTTTCTGGTTCTTGATAAGATACGGTTTTGATAGATTATTGCAAATTTTCCTGTATTTGTCTAATTATTAAAATAAAAGTTGCATGGATCCTGATTCATCTTGCCTTTACTACATTATTTTAAAGCCGTCACTTAAAGCTCTTGGAGGCATAAGCACTGTAGTTATTTTTATTCAGCATTTAATGAGTAAGATTCCTTTCTTAAGGGGTTTTAAGTAGCTGCTGTATTTCCTACCAATAGAGCTTCAACTGATTTTTGTAGAATTACTTTCTTCTAAAAGCTACTTTTTGTGTTCCTTTAAAGAGTCAGTCAAAGCCTGTTGCAAACGCACCCATAAGGTATAATTAAGGCATGAAAAATGAAATTATACTGAAACACCAGCTGGTACAATGAAGATTACCAGAAAAATACCTAGGATGTTCAGAAAGAAAACACTTCATGAACAGCGTTGTGTATTTTGTATTGTTATTTTGAAATTGATTTCTTATCAATATGATTGAAACAGAGCTTTGGGGTTTTTTCATTGTTTTGGAAAAGTATTCACTGCAAAGTTCAAATTTGTTTGAGCTGACTAACTTCTGTTGAAGATGGTTTGGGGGTTTTTTGGGGTGTAAACTTTGTCTCTGCATGAAAGACCTAAAGAGAGGTCCATCCTGGTAAATAGAAAGTAAAGTACAGGTGGTAGGAGGCCCATGTGGATGAGCAGGGAGCTCCTAACTGAGCCCAAACAGGAAGTGGAGAAGAGATGGAAGCAGGGGCAAATGACCCAAACAGAGCATAGAGTTGTTTTCTGATCTTGCAGGTATAGTGTTAAGAAAGCAAAGGCCCCTCTAGAATTGCACCTGGCTGGAGTTGTAAAAGGCAAGAAGGGAGACTTTTTACAATTATATAATGGCAAAAGGAAGACTTGGGAAATAAAGGTGCTCCTCTCCCCCACCCCTGCTGAGTGGGGCAGGGTACCTTGTGACAAAGGACATGGAGAAGGCTGTGGTACTTGTTGCCTTCTTTGCTTCAGTCTTTATTGGTGGGACGGGCTTTTAAGAATCCCATATTACTGAGACCAGAGGGATAATCTGGAACAAGGTAGGTCTTGATGGAAGAGGTCAGCTTAGGGAGCTTGCAGACAAACTGGATGTGCTTAAGGGTGTGAAGCCTGACAGGTTGCATCCATAAGTGCTAAGGGAGATGAGTGATGTCATTGCAAGGCCACTCTCGATTGTCTTTAAATGGTCATGACAGCTGGAAGAGCCTCCTGGAAACTGGAAGAGAGCAAAATTAAGTCCTATCCTCAAGAGGAGCAGTAAAGAAGAGTGGGTAAGCTACAGGTCGTTCAGCCTTGCCCCAGTCCCAGGGAAGCTGACATGGAAAATCATGCTGGAAAGCACTTCCAAGTACCTGAAGGACAAGAGGATGATTGGGAGTAACTAGCAGGAATTTATAAAGTGAAAATCATGCTTGACCAACCTCTTTGCCTTCCACAATGTCTTGCTCAATGAGGGGAGAGCAGCTGATGTTGTTTACTTGGACTTGTAAAGATTTTCACACCATTTCCCATAACCTCACCATAGACAAGCAGATGGAAGTATGGGTTAGATAAAGGGATAGTGAGGTGGACTGAAAACTGCCCAGAGGGTTGTGATCAGCAGGACAGAGTCCAGTTGGAGGCAAATAATTTGTGAAATATCACAGGGCTCAGTACTGAGGTCAGTGCTGTTCAGTTAATTTATGATTTGAATGATGAAAAGGAGTGTGTTCTCTCAGCAAGTTTGCAGATAACACAAAAATTGGAAGCAGTGGCTGACAATCCAGGTGACTCTGCAATGATTTAGAGGGACTTCAAAAGGCTGGAGAACTGGATGGAAAGCAATCTCATGAAGTTTAACAAGGGAAATACAAAACCCTCCACCTGGGGAAGAATAGCCTCAGGCACCAGTACCTGCTGGGGTCTGACCAGGATTTATCTTAGGCTAAATACTCAACTTGGAGCTACAATCTAATACGCTAATTTAATTACCCCTGTGTTTTCTTACTTCCGTTTTTTAATATAATCTTCTGGGAATAGGTAAATAAGATTCCTTTATTGACAGTGTCAGCTCTCATAAAGAGCTCAGCTTGATGTGTAGCAGTCACTGCTAGATTTTTTTCATTACCAAAAATCTCAAAGTTATATTTAAGGCCACATTCTGGACTGAAATGTCAGGAGTTTGTGGACGCTGTAGAGAAAAGCATCTGCCTTCACTGGCAGGAACTAACAGAACTGAGAACTGGGTAAGGAAACAATCAATGGCTTCCTGAGTTTTACAACCTGTATTTGTTTCTCTTCTCTTTAAATCATGATATGTTGCAGGAAAGATGATTTTAGCTTGGCACCAAGTGACGGTGGTGGTTAGTACCAATGTAATTGGATTCTATTTGATTTTTCTTGGGTTTAAAATATGTTTTTACTCTAAACTGACTGGAATAATGAATAGACTTCTGTGTTCATATTAATTTTCTGATTTCAATAGTGTTAGATAGGGGTTACCCACTTTGATCTGGGGTAATGCTGCTGTCAGAATTAAACATTGTACTTCTCGCTGGCTTTGTTATACAAGTCAGCATGAATGTACTTGGAGAATGCCTCAGAGCACAGCTGGATGTTCATCGAGTGCAGCAGCTCTATATTTGATTGAATCAATGGTTTATTTCACCATCCTCAGTAACAAAATGCTAATCACTGATTCAATTCATACTCAAGTGAAGAGGTCCAGCTACCATGTAGTTATTGGCACACTTACATCCCGGCCTGGGCCTCACTGATACAGTTTGGTAATGAGATGCATGACAAATTCTACTTCCAGTTGCTCCTATGAGGGAGGAATTAATTCAGCCTTAGACATAACAGCATACCTGTGGGCATCAAGGGGAACATTTGTAAGGACAAAAATGGCAGCATGGAGCAGATAGAGGCCTGATGAGACTCCACGGTGCAGAGGTGCTGCAAGGGGGTGATTATTGTTTGGTGGCAGTGCCTGTCCTGGTGTCTGCAGCCAGCACCCAGCAATAATCACTTCTAAAGCTGTAATCACGGCCACATGGCAGCACTGTGCCTTTTTTACTGCTTTCTATTCATAGTGCTCGTAACAAGGGATTAAAGAGCGCGATAAAAATATATACTTGAAAAAAGTAGACTGTTATAAAATTATTTCTTTTTGGAGGACTGTATTTAGTACATGATGAATCCTGTAGGGGAGGCATGTATGCATCACTGCTAAGGTTTTGAAACTATTTTAAGAACAGCAGAACCTGGCTGTTGTCATAGTAGCAATAAACCCTTTAATCCCACTTCCTCTGGAGATGAAGCTGTTGTGTACATAATCTGCTTAAAGATTGTCAAGGCTGTTTATGTGACAGGGAGCTAGGGATACAGTACTGAGAAGATGCTACTTGTTGCCCTGGAAAATTTAGTACTTTTTGTCTGCTTTGATAGTGTTTGAGATTTGCTGAGAGATTGATCTTATGACAAGCTGGTAGAAGAACAGTCATCTGGGAAGCCAGCCTTCATCTATACCAGTGTTTTGGCATTGACAACTTGTTATGGTTAAATGAAACTGTTCCTAGGTAGTTCCTCAGCAAGAGCTTGCTGATATCATGCTTCTCCCATAGTTTAAAAGCATCCTCTTTGAGGAAGTCCTTTCATCATTAATGCTTCCATTCCTTCCAGAAGTCTCTGAGGCTTCTGCATCAACATTGAGTCGTATTTTTATGTTGCTGAATAGTGAACACAATTAACACTTCCTTGATGTATTTGGATAATGCAGACTGACTTATTCTTAAATGTACAGCAGGTAGTCAAGGCAAATCTGCAGACAACTGAGAAGTTCTTCAGCTGTGTTTTGGAGATTGGTTTAGCTGGGTAACGAGTTTTAAATGTCATGTCATAATAATCATTATAATAGAATTTGTCATCCTGAACCAAAAATGACGTGAGTGTTTGTTCACATGTATCTAGAACTAAAAGAGGCCTTTCTTCTCACCAGATCTAGTTTCTCAGTAATTACCAACATCTGCACCACTGCCAGTTTATTTGGTGTAGTATTGTTACAGGACCAGATTGCATAACCCCCATGTCCTGCAAATAATCAGTGGGCATCTTTTCTTTTATTTGAACCAATATTTCAGTTCATACGTACTGAATAATTATAAATAAAAGCAACAGTTAGGGAATTTTTACTTGTTTGTTTCCCTATTTGGGTATCAGTACTTGTTTGTTTTCCTGAAGTCTGCATATTCTGTCAGGATGGACATTCTTCAGGAAAAAATCACACTGCAGAATAAATGAAAGAATGTTTCTAAGATTATTTATTTGCAAATTAAAAAATATATTTGCCCCTCTATAAAGTTTTGAATATGGATAATTGTTTTTCTGCTCATTCTCCTCCTTTCCAGCAACCCTTAATTCAACATGACATGGAAAGATGTATTAGGCAAACCATTGACTGTTGTGTTGTCATCAGATCTAATTACTCCTCGGGGTGCATTGCTCACTGGTTTACTGAGACCATCATTTGAATCCTGTGCATCTGACCTGCCCTTGCAGGCTCTGGAGATGCTGGCAGGCCCCAGTCTGCTCTAAGGGACAGGGAAGATGTTTCCTTCTTCCTCTTTCCTTTTCACAGCATTGACCTGAGTTTTATGACATGTGGGAACTGTTTCTTCCTCTTCTTAGATGGTAGAAATCCTAGTAAAGGATTGAAGGGTTTTTTTTTTTATTTCAGTTTATATAAAAGTCACCTGTCACTACTTGGTATTTTTCTTACCTAGTTGATATCTTGAGGAGAAATCAACCCAGTTTGGGATAATTCTGTTAAAGGTATCAGTTTTTATTTTACTGAGCTGTATTATGCTGAATTGTTTTGATCTGGCTGATGAGCAGACAGAAGCAGAATGGAAAAAGGTACCTCTGTATCCATTAATACCTCTCTCGACACCTACACTATTGAGACATGTTATACTCATTTGTGTCAAGGATTTTGATCACAATTTTGGTAGGTATCCTTTTGGTGCAGTATTTTAGATCAAAACCTGTAAATCATTTAGTTTTATATGCAGCTAAATTCGAGTTCTGCCAAATTGCATGAGATATGGCTAATGCTTAGAATAGTGGCAAAAAATCTCTTGTTTTTAAGAAGAGCAGATTTTATCAATAGTTTCTAAACTCTCCAGGATGAGATCATCATTACATCAATGTCTTACACAGTGCTGAGTATTTGGACACATGGAACAATGGTGTTTGTCTTTGGTTATTAGAAACAAATTGAATAGCTGGGGACAAATGTTTCCCACTCTGGTGTGGGAATGGTCAGTGTCTCCAGGTGCTGCTTCGTCTTTAGGGGGTTTTTATGTTGGTTTAGTTTGGTTTTGTTTTTTCAGGTTTTACTATGAATATAAAGATTAATATAAAGATGAGAGCTCTTAATACTTCATCTTGTAATGATTTTGTATAAAATGCATTTACCCTAGTAGACTTCCTAGATGGAGGTTGCAAATGCTGCACTGGCTGCTAGAGATACCATTGGGGATAAATCAGGGATAAGTGAAATGGCTGCAAGAAAAAACAGATTGGAGGGCTCACTACAGTTAGTGGCATACTATCTGTCTTTTTAAAAAATCAATTGTTAAAATATTTACCATTGTTAACTGGGGATGATTACCTTAAGCTATCTACTAAGAAACTACAGTGCTGTGTCCCATAAGTGTTGTGTGAACGCTGCATTGTACTTTTGTGTCTGTGACTGGAAAAACTAGTAGATACAGGAATCTAAGTATTTACCTGAGAAGATCAGGTATGTGAAGCTTTATTTTGCAGGGTTTGTACCAAGTGGCTTGGTTTTTCACTCTGAGCAGTTATTTAAAAGCCATTATTTCAATTTGAAATTCTAGGATAGTGAATTGTCCCTCTTGTGTTGCTGGGAAAACTTCAAAGAGAGAGTGAGGTAGCTTAATGATTTTCTTCTCAAATGTTCCCAGGGCCCCTGTTAAATACACCAGAAGCTGGAACACTCGTGGTCTGCTTTCAGACAGATCCTGAACGAGTATGAGTTTTGTGTCTCCTCCTCAGACTCTCAGAGGTATGAACGTGATGAGAAAGCTGCATTTCTGGCTTGTGTGTGCCTCTGAGTGAGAGAGGAGTAGGTGAATCTTTGGCTCAGAGACCTGTGAAGAAGCACAAGTATGTCTCACATGAACCATCCTTAGCTTGGCAGCCTCATACTGCCATTTGCTTCTAATGCTAAAACCAGCATCGCTGAGTGTGGTGATGTAGTCAGATACTGTAGCTCCCACCCATTATGGAAAAGCACAAGAAGTTTCACTTCTACCAGTGTCACTTTCTACAATTTTCCTGCCATCCACAAGAACAGGAGAGGGTGTTTCCAGTGGTTGCTCCCCTGTTTTGTTCTTAACTAGTTCTGTGTTTCCTTCTTTCATATATCTCAAACCCATATGCAGAGTGAAAGGTGGAATAGAGAAAGAATATGCACAAAAGAGCTGATAAATTTGGCAATGGTGTCTCTCAATGTAGCATGTACTGTAGTGAGAAGTTTAACACTAATTTTTCCTGATTTAATATGGCTATGAAATAACAAGAGAGGCACCATTTGGCTGAGACCACAGAAATCACTGGTGTTTTCAAAATTACAGTTGCAGTTAGGCCCTTAGTAATTACAGAAATATTCTTCCAGCTGAGCTGTCTTTCCTAGAACATGTAGAGGACCTGGACATGATTGCAAAACAGTCCTAGAAATACCTTGCCATGTAGTTTTCAATCCTTCTCCTTAAACCTGGTTCACAGAGTTCACATTTTTTGATATTGGCATCTTCTCTGAACACTTGTCTTAAGTTTCAAACTCTTTCTTGGTCCCTTTATGACAAATGTCCAGAACAAAACATTACATTTTCCCTCCAGCAGGGTGGAGGGAGAATCTGGAGCTACCTCATTCCCTTACAGAGCACTGCTTCTACGTAATACAATCTAGCAGGGCTTTATTATTTTCCCCTGTTATGTTTTCACTAATTTCTGTCTTAACATGCTATTTCCCCAACACTCCTAAGACTGCTGTTTGCTGTGTGTCCATGTGCACTGAATTCTTGTGGTTTGAATTGTTTTTCTCAGGTATGCTGTTCTGCATTTTTCCCCAGCTGAATTCACTATTGGTGTTTGCTTCTTTCTCCAGTTTGTCTGTAACAGTGGAGTCCAGCAGTGACTAAAGGTAAGAAGCTACAGTTCAAGTTAGTCTTGTTGCAGTAGGTCTAGTGATTTTTGCATCATTCTCCCACTGCAATTTTCATGAGCTTTTAATTCCTACTCCTTGCTTCACCAAATAATATTTTAAATCAAACCAAGCAGTAACCAAATAGTAACAATTCCCATATCTTTGTAGAAACTCTTCTCATGCTACTCGTTGTTTTCATTTTACATTGTTATTTCAGTAGTGTCTCTTACCCCCTTTCTGTTGCCAAGATTCTGTCTGTATCCAAGGCAACTTAAATAATTTTGAGAGTAAGACAGTGAGAGATGATGTATCAATTACTAATATCCAAGTAGACGACCTCTGTGGCACTCCCTTTGTACATCATTGTAATTTTGCTTGATTTAAACTGTTTGGGTGCAGCGTGTACAGTTGTGGAGACAGGGAAGATTCCTCACTAATGAAGACCTGCTGTTTTGTAATGCTGCAGCATGTTCCAGCCTATTCCAGTGCCATGTGCATCACGTGGGATCTGGGCTGACAGCCAGTGCAAATGTTTCTTCAAGGACTTTAGGACATATTCTAATTATGTTTAGATTCTCCCACTCTCTTTTCATCTGAAGGATGTCACTCTGCTCATTTCAAAGTGTGGTGCAAAGTGCTCCATCTGCCAGGATGAGAGGGGTCTGCTTGTGCACTTGTGTGAGAGGCAGTAGGATGGCTGGCTTTGTGAGCAACTCTTTAACCTCCAGCTGTGAGAAGTCCCAGGCCTTTGAACACTGTCAGGGCTTGGCCAGCATCCAGCAGTGTTTTCACCAAGTGCTGGAGGAGATGTAAAACTTCCTGGAAGAAAGAGTTTTATTTCTCTGAGCCTAGCAGAGAAAAAGGGGCAATGGGTGGTGGGATGAAGCATCTGAAACTCTCCATAGCTGAAAAAAGCAACATTTTGTGGAGAAAAGTGAAGAAAAAATGTATTTGGGGGAGCTCTGCACATGAACACATGTATTCTCTCTCAATCTGGTATTGAATGTATGTGATGGTACCACAGGATCCTTTTAAGGGGAGCTGGAATTGCAAAACAGCATGCAAGAGTAAAGGCCATTATGCAATACTGTGCACTGGAATGTAATTCTGTGAGGTGAATACAGCGAGCACAGATCCATGCCTATGTGCTGTATGGCAGATGAGAGTCTGCTGTTCTCTGGGTGTGTAGAACAGTTTGAAGGCTTCTGAAAAGTTGCAGACTCAGCCTGAAGGAAATGTTCCTGATGTGGGGAGGAAGGAGAGACACACGCTCTCCTGTCCTTAGTTTGCAAATTCCCCAGGAGCAAACCTGCATTCTTGCCTCTGCCCTGGTCTGTGCCCCCTGGCCAGACAATCAATGCCAAATAGCATGTGTTCTTTCCTGGTGAGCCACGTGTGATATCACCTCAGACAAATTAATTTCTCAAGGGTGATGTTGTTACATCAGCTACTTGGCTAATTAATGATTCTTATTGTCTAGGCAAGTGCATTAATTAACTGGATACATAAGAAAGTCTGGGTCAAACTTCAGAAAGTCGGCCAGACTCACTTAATCCCTTGTGGCTGCTGGGATCACCCTGCTCTGTGATGACCTGAGTAATCAGGGTGTTGAGACTGGCAGATCTCAGTCCTGATTCTCACAAGTTCAGTAGTGCTCAGCAGCCATTTGTCACCCTGTTGTGGGTGGCAGGTGTATACAGGAGTAAATTTTTGTTCGAATTCTGGGGCCAGTGTTACTGATGAAGCTGAAGGGAGGGAAGGGGTACCAGGGTGTAAAATTTCTAGCCTGCATGTTCCTAACAGAGCAGAAGCCACCTTCAAGTGGTACATGGCCCAGTAAATGTGCTTGCCTCTGATATAGATAACCATTGTGACAGCTTTCAAGGGAAGATGAGACTGTTGCAGCATTGAATTTTATATTTTGTTCCTTCCGTCTTGCTGAAATGTAAGATTAAGAGAGAGGAGGAGAAGCTGAGGTTAGCTCTCTTTGCCTATACATGATTTGTATTGCTGTAAGCTTGCTTACCTCAATATATGTAAGATCAAAGTCAGGCTGTGCTCTTGGGACTGGGTGCACAGGACTGCACTAGGCATCTGGCTTGAAGAGGTTTCTTTGTACTTTAATGGGTCTTGCAAGGGGCTCCCAAGAGAATTCTTCAGATGAAAGCTGTTTTTCTGTGGATGGGCTGCACAGTCTCATTATTGCTCTGGCTTTTGCTGCACAGCACATATGTTACTGCAGGGCTGTCAGCCCTTCAGTCGATTTCTACAACGCAATAAAAATAAGTAGATTAACCAAGCAAAGAAGATTAGAGACACTTTGGGGAAGGAAAGGGAAGGGAGGAGGATGAGCAGCAGGGAGTATAAAAAGAGACCACAAGAATGTGATTGCCAGACATCCTGGTGCATGTTGCACAGGGTGGCTTTCTTTGTCCCTTTTGGGTTTGGGTTGGGCAGACTGAATAGAACTGATCCTGACACCATGTCCAAAGAGAAGCTGGAGTCACTGGTCAAGAACATGGAGATCATGCTCTCTGAGGTAGAGCAGCTGAAGATCCACTGCACCAAGCAGACGGAGGAGGTGAACCAGGTGGTACAGGACCTGCGCCGAGAGAACAGGGAGCTGACAGAGAAGTATGAGCTCATCTGTCAGGACCTGAAGGAGGCCAAGGAGGCCATTGCCCAGCTGCAGGACACAAAGTTTGCCTTTGAGGCAAAGGAGCGGCAAGCACAGAAGCTCAACCGGCAGCTGTGAAATGGCAGGAAGGAGAAGTAAGAGATTTCTTACCCTGATCTAAGAGTAAACAGAAACCTTCAACTGCTGCAACTGGAAATCCCTGGATTGGTAAAAGCAACCCTTTCCCTTTCTCCTCAGACTAAACCTGTGTGCTGGAAAAAAAATCATCTCTGTGGAGGCAAGGTCTCAGGCGCAGCTGGAATTCTACCCCAGAAGGCTCCTTTGTTAGTGACTAAAACTTCATTATGCTGGGAGAGAAATCTCATTCCAGAATCCCTTGTCCGAGATCTGAGCCATGGGCATATGGAAACAGCTGCCAGGATCTGGGCACCTTCTCATGCCCCATAGGGGTTGCACAAGGACAGAGCCTGGGAAAAGAACTGTCACTGCCTTGAGCCACTTGAGAGAGCTGTGCCGGGAGAGTCTGCTGAGATGGAGAGAAGGATCATCATCTTGACAGCCCCTGTTGCTCTGTTTTTTTGCTGACTTTTCTCTGCTGGGCAGCAAGGCTGTAATGCTGTCCTTAGTAGGGTGTCAGCTTCCTTGCTGTCTGATCCTGGAAGACATTAGCAGGAGCTTATGTCGTGCCTCATGCTTCCAAGTACTTTCTATCAAGGGCATGTTGTTCCAGAGGATCTGTTAATGCAATTACAGTCGGTGTTGTCCTCTTCCAAGTCCAAAGTGAAGTATAAGAACTGGAAAGGTTTCTGTCTCCATTTCCATTTCAATAGCATTAAATCCTAATGACTCTGTGTTTAGTATGCTAGAGTTAAAACCTCTGCTGAATGTAACACTTTTTTAACCAAAGGGCTATGTTTTGGCACCGGATTTACTTTTCTTTAGCGGAAGTAATGTATATAAATGGACTGGGAATTACAACGGATAAATGTATATGGGCGTGGGGGTGAGAATTGTTTGTCAGAGGTTTTGCTTTCAACTTTTCTCTCTGCTCCTGTATCTTCTAAGCAGCATTTGTGGTAGGCAGTGCCAAGCCCAGCAAAAAGCAGGTGACTTTAGACTCCACAGTGAATAGCATGAAGTCTCTGGGGGGAGTGTGGAAAGAGTGCTGAGAGAAAAAGCCTGAATGTTTAAATGGAGAATAGCTGGAATAGATCCAGGAGGATCTTTCTTCATGTTGGCTGTGATGTAGCCAGCTTCTTTCTTCCATCCAAAGCTTTGCTGTATTGTTATCTCTGCCTGGCAAGCTCCCTATTTCCAGCAAGGGCTGATGCTTGTGAGAAGCTGTTTCAATTGCCAAGGGCCTCAGGGTGTGTGTGGCACCAGGAGCCCAGGTGCACTCTGTGGGGGGAAGGGAGGGAAGGGAAACCTGCCTGCTTCGGTTTCCCTAGAGGTTTGGACAGGGCAGAATAGTTCAGCAAGACTTTCTCCTAGGACTCAGTCCAATCATGGTGAAAATAACTGTAGTTTTGTCAATCATTACAAAATACTGAGATCAGGCCTAGAATTAGCTGGTTGTTGTTCCTTCTTTGCCCTCCTCTCTGCCACATCAGTCTGTGCCCAGTCCAAAGCCTTTGGAAATTCAGATTTTGACTGAGCTCTGGGCAAGACCTTCTGAGCAAAGAGCTGATGTTTGTGTGGCATCCATGGGGAACAGGTTTTTCGGGTTTTGTTTCATGTGATAACATGTTTTGTTAAATATGCGTGATATAGACGTTCATTTTTTTGCTATTTTGGGTGGAGCAGATTGGATTATCCAGTAAACATTTGGGAGTTTGGAGACTGTCCTTTATGTTTTCAAATGTTATCTGAATACAAATAGCCAGCCTTGACCCTTTGCTCCTTGCTCACCAGTGATAACTTGGGGGGCACAAGAAATCAACATTAATCACTATATTTGTTTGTATAAGAACTAAAAATGTTTTCCCTTGAAATCAGTTCTCTAGCTCAAATCTGCTTACCACCTGTGATTTCATCTACTTTTTATATATCATTAAAATGTAAAACAAAAATAAAAGGAAAACAAACAGCTGAGAGAGTGTCTGTTCTGGATAAGGCATTGCCTCATTTAATGCATGTATATGTTACTTTTTGAGTGTGTGTATTTATGCTTGCTGAATATAATTATTCCTGTTTAAATCCTGTCCATCAAGGAGTGGACAGAGACCCTCCAGATCTCTCTGTGTTCGCATGTTAATCTCTCTAAATGAGATTCTCTGTGTGGCTGCCAAGTTTGCCCTACGCAATATTTAAATCCATGATACAGAAAAAGAAAATGGGATCACAATGTCCTTACGATCAGTTTCTTAATAATTAGCAGGATTCAAAGTGTCTGCTTATAAGGAAAGCTGTTAGAATGATTTCCTGTAAATAACCTAAGATTGGGTTGGGATATCAGAAAAACTAGATGTGCTATTCAATGCTAGAAAAAATTAACACCACTTCCATTCCAATAGACTCAGTTGTGTCCTGGTTTTGCTTTACATGACTTAAAATCAGGAGTAGTAGGGCTGGTTTAAAAACAATGTTCATTCCATTACATGTAGTTCCTCTGGTTTTTTACAGGCAAATCTTTGTGAATCCAAGTATAGTCTTAGCAATGGAATAGTGCCTCCACTTGTATCCTGAGGTGCAGTGTACTGGAGTGCCTTTCACAACAAAGTTTGCGCAGAATTAGTCACAGCACTTTGAAGTTGTTTTTTGCTATTTGAACACTGACATGCTGCTGCTTTTCTTCTTTAAACGGCCTAAGGATGAAGAGCTGAAGCTTGGTGTAGCGCTATCAGCTTGTTTAGAAAGCCAGCCTGAGTAAAAGTCTCGCCTGATTTGGTTGAGAATCAAAATAAATATGAAGTGACAGGCTTGCCATTTCACTCATCTTGGAAATGGATGAAGAGAGGTATCTAATTCTTTGAATACAAAGAATAAATTTATTTGAAAGCTCTCTTGGAGAGCACAGCACAGGAATTGGCTCAGCTGTCAAGAAGGGACTAAGAGAAGAGAATCCTGCCAGACCAAGTGCCTGTGAGTTGCTCTGTTCCTGGAGCAGATTATAGCAAAATACTGATGACTGCATTGGTTTCCACGGTTCTGAGCCACATTATGTGAAAGTGTTCAAGAAGGGAGTCTAGGTAAGAATGAAGATGATACCTCTTTGTTCTCTTTCATTGCTGACTTCAGTGGCTGCATGCTGGCAAACCAGAATAAAATCAGCTCTGCTTGTAGCTGTATCTATACAAAAGTTGGACAGGTCAGCTCCTCTGCAGCAGTCCTCAGCACATGAAAGGGTCCATGTATGGCCAGGCCTCTACAGCAGAGATAAACAAGTGCAAGAGACACTGCAAGAGGATAGCAGGCTTTGTTGCAGTTAACTTGTACAGCAGAATCCATTGGTATGTAATACAATTTCCAGCCTTCCTCTAAGGACTTTGTAATGTCTCCTGAACATGGAATTGAGCTGCTTTTCCTGAAGGGTTGACAGGATTCATTCTGTATGCTGAGAAGCTGTCATTCAGAGGGCTAAATGACATGCCTAACTTGCAAAGGTAAGAGTCTGGGAAGAATGCATTTACTGGTGCACTATTCAAGTTTGGAAAAAGCTCAGTTCAGGTTGAATCAAAACTTACTTTACTGTCATTTCTTTAAAAAATCATAAGTTAAAAAAGTTAAAAAATCAGTTATGTCAAAAGTCTTATTGTTTTCAGAGTAAGCTGAAGCCTACCATTTTCAGACCCTTGTGCAGATGATGGAAAGAGAGCCATGCCATAATGTCCCCAGCAGCAGTGGACTTGATTTGACTTCCCAGAGGCCCTTATTACTTTACCTTCTCCTTCAGCCATCAACACACTTGCCTAGGATGTAAGATTACTGTTCAGTATTATCCTGTGCTTGGAAATATTTGAGCATATCCTCTGGGTAAAATGCAAGTAGTAGGCTAGATGTAATGGCTGTCCATTTCCCTTGATTAGGCCATTGCTCTTATCTAAGAAACTGAAAGCAAAGCAAGATACACATCCCATTTTTTTATCAATGCGATCCAGCCGTAATCACAGCAGCCCAGATCCTTGCTCTTTGCCTAAATGGCAAAGTGAGCAATCAAGAACACCAGTTTGTAATGTGACTATGCCACGGTTTCCTGATCACAGCCGCTCCTGGGAGGTTCAAATTCTGAAACCAAACTGAACACAGATTCTCCTTTTCCTTGCATGAATGCCCAAGCTTCTCTTCTGGAGGCTTTGTGAGTCTTGCCTGAATTTTTTGGTTGCTGCTCAGCAGGAAAGGACAGGAGGTAGAAGAGTTAGGTGTTAAGTAGCCCCTGAGGAAGAAGCAGGGTGCTTTGGTTTTATTTCTCAGTAACTAATTTCTCTGAAGTCAAGTCTGTTTTGCCCATGACAGCAACCAGTGAGTAATCTTCCTGTATTTATCATGTTTGACAAGTTTTTCCACCGGTTTTTCTCTCTCTGTTGTGTTGAGGATGAGGAGTAATAGGGCACCATGGTGGGCATCTGGTGACCAGCTAAGTGCTACAGTGCAGTGTTAGCCGTAACTAGTTAGACTGGAGCCCTGTCCAGTAAACATGCAGACCTTTAGACAGTCTTTGGACACAGCCTCTAGCAATAAGGAATCCTGGTAGTTTATTCCCATGAAAAGTATAACAAAAGAGAAGGCAGAAGCCTTACTGCTGACCTCTGGCCATGTAACTGTTGAAATCCCAATGCTCCTGGGAGGTTGCTCCTTGCCAAAAGCACTGCAGTGATCAGGCTAGAAGGGATATTGTGCTCAGCAGTATCCATTCACTGTTTCTTCTTGACCTCATCTGGGACACCCAGATGCCCAGCTAGCCACTGGATGGACCTAGTGGCAAGAGGCAAATGCCTGTGGTCCTGCTGTGTTCATTCCACAGTGACCCGGCAGTGTCTTACCAAGAGATCAGAATGGTTTTGAATCAGTGGATTATCTTGTTTTCACTAAAGGGTAAGTGGTGAAAATAATTTCAACACAAGGATCATGTCCTTTCTCCCAGAGGAAAGGTACATATGCAAAACTTTCTGTGAAACCACAGGGCAAAGGTTTACTTCATATTTGCATTGCCTTTTTCTAGGTAAGCAGTGGCCTCAATCCTACTCCAATGGCTCAAATCCTACACTAACAGCTTCTGATTTTGTCACATCACTGCTGGAACCAGGAAGCATGAGCAGATTATTCTTTCCTTTTTTTAAAATAAAATAAATTTAAGTGATGTTTCATGTTGGTTAGTTTTGGTAAAAGTCTGCTCAGTTCTTTTTTTTATTTCAGCATCTCAGGAGCTCATCTATTAAGTCTGTATGGGGTTAAAATTAATCCAGATGTGTTTACACAGTATCTGCTTTAATGCAGTAGGCACAGCTGTTTTTTGGATGTATCCTGGCTAGATTCCAACGTGAGCAGTCATATTTTCCCTGTCTCTGTACTCCCTTGTAGCTTATCAACAAGAACACAAGAACTACAAGAACATTATTAAACTTGGTGTTCAAAAAAGAAACATTAATTGAGGGTCCCACTGCTATGAGAGGCATTTTAATGATTGGGTATTTATAAATTCATTTGAAGCTGGGGGGGGGCAGGGTGGGGTTTGCCTTCTAGTTTTTTAACCTTTGGGATTGGATTTCCAGCTTTTTCTTACCAATGGGCTAAAAGCTTTAAACTGATCTGAAAGTTTGGTTTATTCATAGAAAGCCAAGGCTTCAGGTATTGGTTTGACCAAATATCATGAAGGGTTAGGACATAAGGTGACACCTAGCAGCATAGTATTAGCCAGTGGCTAATTGAGAGTACAGGTGGAAAAAGTGCTCACATGCTTATGTAACCACTTTCTGATGCAAAGGGAGGGATCACAGTTTGGCCCAAAGCCCAAATGTATTTTTCTTAAAAGAAAACTTGAATCTAAGGAGGCAGGACAATCACTTCTCTATTGTAAATTAAGCATTAACATGTCCAATTTTTGTTTCTCCTGGCAAGGATAACATAGGTAGCCATACACCTGCACCACCATTAGATGTTCTTCTGGGGTGTATTTTGTCTCTCATTATCTTGTGGTTCCCCTGCTGCTTGGTGGAGGTCTTGCCATTTTGTGTTGAGTTTCCTGTTAGGGCTTATCCTTGTTTATTGTGGCAGAGTTAGCTTTGACAGGAAAGTACAGGATTGCTTTTGCTTGTGGAAAAGATGTGACTTTTATTTGAACTCTGTCCCCTGTGGGATGAGTAATGGTAGGATTGGAGCACTGTGTACCTTTCATGGCTAGCTGCTAGACAGGGGTTGAGCAGCAGGGAGAAGAGAGCCGTGTCCCTGGAATAAAATTGCTTCTGTGTCTGATGCATTTATGAGTCTGCTAGAAACTTCCATTTGGAGCTGTGCACATCTAGGCTTGTCAACAGTTGGCAAGGATATTGTCCCTTCTGACTATCAAAAGCAGCAGCATGGCCAAGAGGACAGTAGTGATGCCAGTTCTGGAGATTTCATTGCACATCTTGATGTCTTCCATGGAAGATTCAACATGAGGAGTCACCTGAAAGTAGAAGTTTCATCTTTCCTTTGGAAAGCAAGGTTGTCTCTCTTATAGTTACAAATGAACTACTGATGAAAAAGGACTCTAAAATTGGAAGGCAAAACATAAAATACCAACACAAACTTAAAACTATATGTTCTCATAATCTAGGAAATCTCAGTCATAATATTAAATAGGGTTGAAATGCTGATAGCTGTTTTAATAGCTGGACCAGAATCTATTTTTCTCTCTGTGGTCCCTGTATTTCATTATTTATTTGTTTTATACTAAGCAGAGGACAAAATCAATGGGGGGCAGATTTATCTGTTTGCAAAATAAAACAACAGCAACACATAAGTTGTTATGCAATGTTTTCTCTAGTATCCACATGATTAAAACCACAAGTTTTTCCTTGTAATGCATCCAACTAGATTCCTTTTCCTTTAACAGTTTTTATGTTGTTAATTTGTTCCTTCACAGGAGTTTTCAGGGGGTTTCTGAATTGCATGGCATCTGTTAGAGGAAAAAAATAGAGAAACCTGTGCTGCCATTGTCTTTGATTAAATTCAGGTCTGTATCCAAATTACTGCTATTTTCGGCTTTTAAGGGTCTGCTTAACTTTGCCTAGACCCAAATCTAGCTGTGAATTGTATTTAAGTTCAAAGTTTCTTTTGTCAAAAACTTATTTGTGAACTGTGATTCAGACTGTAGTTTTAAAGTAAATGTGAAGATAAATACTTTTTTTTCAGAGTTAAGAACTTACTGAAAATGAATACTGAATGGATCTGTGGATAGCTGTCTCTCTTTTGATATGGTATGATGCCTACAGCTAAAATAAAACTAGTTACAAAGGGCTCCACCCCTGCAACAATTTTAGGCACAGTTTGGAGCTCATGTGTGTGCTCACACACAGACTACAGAAGCTACAGAAACAATTCCATGGCAGGCATGCCTGTGTGCATGCTCATGGCGCTGGCTCCCCAAAGCAAAAGTGAAAACTTTTGAGAAGAAACTGAGAGGCTGAAGGGGTTAAATGAAACACAACTCTGCTTTTCCTGTGCAGTAAGGATTAGTAACCAAACAGAAGCAGGGGAGAAGAGCACTGAAGTGCCACTGTTTCAACAAGAACGATTGGAAAGGGAGTTCTGGTGCTTGAGTGCAGAGTGTCTCCAACTTTTGTGCTCACCTGTCACAGACACATGCAGAAGGTAGGAGCTGACTTTGTGTTCTGGGCTGCCTTCTGATCCCTCTACCTGGATATCTATTCTCTATTAGTCATTTCAGTGCTGTTCGTGTCCTTTAAACTATTTTTCATTTCCCATAATTTTTCCTTTCAGTTAAAAGAGTACAGGGTAGAGGAGAGACCAGAGTCCTTATGACTGCAGAATTTTATTTCTCAGAAGGGAGGGAAGAAGATGCTCCGTGAGTTTTGTGAACGCGCGTACCTTTGGCACGCAGTTAATCCCGGTGGGACTTCAGCGCTGTTCCTGACGTTGCGGCTGGGGGGAGCAGGAGGTGCCCGGGCGGTGCCGGTGTGGCAGGATGCGGCAGCGTGCGGGGATGCGAGCCCGCCGGGGTCACACACACGCTCCCTTGGCACGGGCTGCGAGGCAAAGGCAGCGGGGCTATTGAGGGCAGAAACGGAGCTCTGGCACGCAGGATCAAAGCCTGCCTGGGTGCTACGGCCCCTGTAGCCCCCGGCTGTCAGCCCTGCAGAGCTCCGCTCCTGCTCGGGGGCCAGCAGGTGCTGAGGGCAGGCTGTGGCCCCGCGTCACCCCGTGCTGCCTCAGCGGCGTGAGGGGAGCCGGGAGGGAGGCCCGGCCAGACCGCGCCGCCGGAGACACCAGACCTTCTGTGAAAGGGGACCGGGTCTCATCCCTGAGGGAGTCTGAGGTGTGAGGCAGGCCAAGGTGGCAGCTCCAGGGATGCAGGGACCTGTCCTGGCACGGAGGTAATGGTCTGGAAGCGACGTGGGAGGGCAGTAGGTTTGCCTGGTGCGCTGGGTGCTCCTGGTGCGTGGGTGGTCAGGTGGAAGTAGAGGAGCGGGTGATTTGAAACTGAATTTCAAACTTTGATGAAGGAAATATTAGCTTTGAATGGAGTCTCTAGGACTAGGAATAGCTAGTTTTAGTACAGGAGCTTAGGGAGATGGTGTTCTTCTTTAGGTCTCCCTGTAGAGACCTTAAAATGAGTTTGTAAACGCCTTTGTTTGTTACTTTCGAAAGTGTCTACGCAAACACACGTTTACACTTTCTACATTGTACTTATGAGGCCTTTCAACCGTTCCATTGTAAACTGGCCTGCAGCTTACATTTTTTATCCTGGCTTCCCAGAGATGTACCACACACTTTAATGCCAGAGCATTCCCAGTCTCTGCAGCCATGAAAAGCCATTCTTTCCCAGGTGCAGTGGGAGGATGGGCCAATGTGCTACAAGCCATGTGTGTATTGGGTAGCCTCACTCTGGGCTTGCAGGACAGATGCTCTACCCTTACAGGGAGCAAAGGGAGGTGTTTGTGATGGGGAACAAGGGTGGATGAAGTCCCCAGGTGTCTTTGATATGGCACTAACTTAAACTAATATTTGCTCATGTCAGTGAATTAATTGGTTGGTAAAATGAAAAAAAAAACTTAAAAAAATTTTAAAAATAATTTTAAAATTAATTTAAATTAATTAAATTTAATTAATTTTAATTAATTTTTTTTAAATTAAAGCTTCTGTCTCTGGAAGCTTTGTGCTTTTTTTCTGTCCAGTGTGAGATAACTGAGACTTGTATTTTGGGTCTATTTTTAGGTTCTTATACAGTGTGAAGTGTCCTGACACCTTAGAAGTGTTTGGTTTTGAAATATTTTTCTCCATGAGTTTAAGCACTTGATGGCAGCCCAGAAATGCTGGGCTTGGGACAATTTATTTGTAGTATTTGCCTATTCCAAATCTGGTTGCTAGTGAACAATCCATTCTGAATGTAGTATTTGATAGAACATATGTGATGAGTGATTTGAGGTGATTTTCAAGCAAGGATGTAGAGCTTTTTTTGCTGGTCTCTGTATGTATTTATGTTTAAAAGAATATTAAGCAAAACCCAAAATTGTCTCAATTTTAAGGGAAAGTAGCCATCACTGTATAAAGAACTTAGGGAATGGATGATCTCAAATGTTGCTCTGTTCAGTAAGTGCAGCAACTTCTGATGCAGATCACTCCCCTTTGGCTTTGGGATGGGCTCTCTCAGATCCAGCTTCTTACCAGCTTGGTAAAGAAGAGTGCAGGTAGATCTCACCTAATCTAGCTGCTTCAGGGATTAATTGCTTCTGAAATTAGGCACCAAAATTCTTTTGGAGTCTAGGTGAATGGCCATGTCCAGACTTGCTAAAAGGGTTGAGAAAACTGGAAAGCAGCTATGTTGTTGCAACTGGTTTTCTTGGTAGCACCTTTTGAGTCAAAGGTGCAAAGTTTATTCTTTTTGTTCTGTTGAATAGGAAACCCAAAAAGGAAAAAAAAAAAAAAAAGAAACTACCCCAACCTTGATTGTGAACTCTTTCTTCTGAATAGAGAGTAAATAAGGCAAAATACTGTTCTGTGCCTCAGGACATGTAGAGCTTAGGCTACCAGAAGGCTTTCTGTTTGTTCAGTGGGGACCTTAAACGTTAATAAGAGGTTCACCATTTTGTTCATTTGTGTATGTACCTAGTGATTTATAATTCGCAGCAAACAAACGGGTTTTTTTTGTAAGAGGATAGTGCTCTGTTTTGTAGGATAACAGCACCTAGAAAACACATGATGCAATTACAGCAGTCCTCACAATTAGCATTACAGGCTCATCATCAGCTGAACGAAGGGGAAGCGTTTTCCCAGTGGCATATTGATGTTCAGTGAGCACCAGAGGAAATAGGTTGCTTTGCTCTTAGGTCTGTGGGAAAGATGATGCAGAAGTGCTGTGAGCCCTGCAGTGTACCTGGCACAGCTGCTGAGCCCAGACAGTGACAGATGATTGCTTGGATTCAGAACAGTCATTTGCAGTTATGCCCACTGTATGATGGACTTGTCAAAGGGACTTATTTCTCTCAGAATGATGCTCTGCTGGATACAGCTTCACAGGCTCATTTTTCAGCACTCCTGGATCTGAACTGTGATTTGTTGTGGTCCAGTCTTGTCTTGGACAAGGAATAATAAGGGTTGCTAGGTATTTGGGAAGGGACTTTTATATTAAAAGACTTGAGTTGGTGTCTACTCATATGCATAGCCTATGATCAAATAATTTGTTTATGCTTTCTCACACAGTAACAAGCTCACCTTCCTGACATGCAGATGTGGTGTATAGAAAACAAGTGCCATCCACAGATTGTTTATTTCTCTGCCTTGCCCTTAAAGCAGTAATTGGAGGCTCTGGATTGGGCATCTGTGGGAGAAACCAGCTTCAGAGCAGAGAACCAATTTATTTTTAGATCACACTGTTGTCATTTCGCTGTGATCACACCGTCGAGCATGTGCTTCCTTTGAGAGCTCTCCAGGCACTGCAGTGTGATCACACCCTCCTAAGATCATTTTTTATGAAGTTAATTTTTAGTGACAGATGAAAGATGCTAGGGCCAGTATTCTCAGAGATAGCAGCCCCAATTCCACTAGCACATATTCTCCCTCCTAAATTTGTCAATCTAAAGTTCTGGTTTAGGTTGTGATTTTGTTCCATTTTTGTTTCTTTTAGTTCACCTCATGTTACTCATCTTTCTCTTGCACAGTAATGTAAGCAAGCCCACAGATTTCTCTGGGGGAATTTCTGCCTCATACCTCTGAAGGTGTGTCTGCATCACAGTCTGTAGGAGCAATTCCTTAGGGAAGAGATGTACCTGTACAAGTGTGGTGTGTTTGGCATGTTTACATATACATATATACAACTGAGTTAGCTTTAAATGAAAAATACTATCTTGGCTTCCAGAAACAATGTAGAGGCATCAGCAATCAAAACCCACATGAGGTTCAGGGTAAATAGTCTTGTGTTTCCCTGTCTATTATTAGTCCTCCAGCAAATTTATTTAAAGGTTTTACAGGTGTTCCCTCTGCATATATACTACAAGCATACTGTTGAATGTAGTGCTAACATCCTCTCAGTGAACAGAGATGTGAATCTTGCAAAGAGAGGCAGAGAAAAATTTACATGGTTTTAAAATCTCCTCTTGAAATAACACTCTATTTTTATTTTTAACCCATTGCACAGCACAGAAATTACTGTTTATATTTAGGATGGAATAAATTTAAATAAATTTGAAGCAATCTTTTAGCATGAAAATCCTTTATTTTCCTAAAGAATTCTCAACATTTTGAATTGTAAGAGATTAGTGTCAGCTGGGTAACATGCTCAGGTGGGGGTTGGGAAGTGAAGTCCCTCCCACTGTAAATGAAGAGCAGGTTTGAGACCATCTGTGGAAACTGAATAGGCACAGGTCTGTGGGGCCTGATGAGATGCATGCCAGGGTCCTGAGGGAACTGACTGATCTGGTTGTCAAGCCACTCTCCATGATATTTGAAAAGTCATGGCAGTCAGGCAAACTCCCCAGTGACTGGACAAAGGGAAACATTTTTCGTATTTTTAAAAAGAGGATAAGGGAAGGCCCAGGGACCTAAACACTAGTGAGCCTCCCCTCTGTGCCTGGTGCCCAGAGGGGAGGTTGTGGAGCAGATCCTCCTGGACACAGTGTGGAAACATGCAAGACAAGGAGGTAATGCAAGATAGGCCAGCATGGCTTCGCTAAAGAGCAAATTCTGCCTGCCCACCCTGGTGCCCTTCTGTGGTGGAGTGACTGCAGTGGTTGACTAGGGAGGACTGATGTAAGCCACCTAGAATTCTGTAAGGCTTTTGATGTGGTCCCATATGAAGAACTTGGCAATTTTCCTGGATTAAAAGCTGGACATGAACTGCCAGGATGTTCTCACAACCCAGAAAACCAACCACATCCTGGGCTGCATCCAGAGCAGCATGGCCAGCAGGGGAAGGGAGGGGATTCTCCCCTTCTGCTCTTGTGAGAACCCACCTGGAATAATGTGTCCAGGTCTGGGCACCATAAGAAAGACATGGAGCTGCTGGAGTGGGTCCATAGGAGGCCACAAGATGCTTAGAGGGCTGGAGCGCCTCTTCTGTGAAGAAAGGCTGAGAGAGCTGGTGTTGTTCAGCCTGGAGAAGAGAAGGTTCCAGAGAGACCTTATTGCTGCCTTCTGGTATTGAAAGAGGACTTAAAGATGGTGAGTCACTTTTCACGTCGGCGGGTAGTGATAGCACAAGGGGTAATGGTTCTAAACGAAAAGTGGGCAGATTTAGACTAGATATTAGGAGGAAAATCTTTATTCATAAAGTAGTAAGGCATGAAACAGGTTGGCCAGGAAAACTGGGAATGTCCCATCCTTGGAAGTGTTCAAGACCAGGTCAGATTGGGCTTTGAACAACCTGCTCTAGTGGAGGTGTCCCTGTCAGGGGGGTTGAACTAAATGATCTTTAAGGTTCCTTCCAACCCAATCCATTCTATTATTTATAAACAGCACCAGTGCTCAGTGTCAGATGATATTTCAGGTCAGGCTAAATAACTCATAGAAATGAAGCTTAAGCTGTGACAGGACAGTAGTAAAAGACTGTTAGCAATACCTCTTCAATTATGCTAGTGTTTGGAGTATTATATCCTTGTCATGTATTTTCCATAGGCAGTGCGTGGCTTCTTTTAGCAGTGTCTAAATCAGTCTGTGTGCTTGTCATTATCCCTACATGCTCCCAGATTTAATTAACAGCTAAGCACAGTAAGACTACCAAAATAGAAGTCAGAATCCTATCTTTACTCCATATAATAGATCTCTTGCTGCAAACCTAATAGTGGGAGGCTAGTTGCATAAAATTGAATCTGAGCTGATATTAATAGGTAGACAGAAAATTGCCCTCATGAAATACTGTATTAGCTCCTGCAAAGGGCTGGCATAGTGATTACATTTGCTTGGAAGATGGTGCTTTACTGACCCAAGCCTGAGATACATCACTGTGGATTTTGAAGAGCCAGAAGGAGGCAGGTCTGCATCTTCCCCACCTACTGATAGGGTATGGTGTGAGGCCTTACTAGAATCTCTGTGTGTCGATCTTGCTCTTGAGCCTAATGATTTTTCAGCTACTGGTTTGTGTGATTTCAGTATTCAGACGTTGCTGCGGCTTCCCCAGGTGTTGCTGACCTTTCTTTTGCTGTACAAGTCCTCTGTAAAAAAATATTGTCAGTCTTTGTCAGCCACATGAAGTGATGGCCTGGTGCAGATTCATGTTAGGAATCAGCCTGAAGGCTGAGTTGAAAGCCATTGATAGAGCAGGCTCAAGGATGCTTCTGTGTTACCACTACTCAGTTCTCCAGCCAGCTGGTGCTCTGCTGCTGTGCTTGTTAGTAAGTTTTTAAAACTTTTTTTAATTTAACAAGGTGAATTTTAAAGATATTTTAGCTGAAAGTTTGTCTTCCATAATATGCATAACATGGCTGAAAGTATATCCCTGTGGGATTACTTTCTTGATGAGGATTCTTCAACTTCTAATATGTATTTAGAATGAATTATTAAATCTGGACACCAATGGTAAAGACACCACCATAAAACTTATGCTTGGACAACTTGTGTTTTCTTTGTTTTCTCTCCTTTCCCATTAAGCCCTTTCAGACAGACCTGTGTTTGCATTCATTTATAAACATTTATCCTTTGCTTTGTATACAAGCAGCTCTTCATGGATGTGGTTCATGGCATGGTCAAGACAAAGGAAGTCCATCATCCTTCTGTTTTAACGGGCACATAGACATTATTTGGCTTATCTGCCCTAACCCAAAGGACATAAAACACATGATTTTCTTTGAAAATTTGTCCAAAAAAGGGATGATTTACTGTGTTGGGGAAGAAAAGAGGTATATTAAGAAGTATCTTGAATGTGATACCATCTGCCTAAAGTGATTTGTCTCCTGGTTCCTCTAGGTTGTGTGATGTGGTCCTTGTGCTCTCCTCACTCAGCTCACATCCTAAGCAAAGGGACTTTTTTCCCTATCCTTGATCTCTGTTCCATGGAGCCCCTTTGTCTCCCCACCTTCATCTTAGCTTCTTTTTCTGTGTGTATATTTTTCCTTTTTAATTCTTCCAGCAAAAACTTAAAAGGTGCTTCTCAGTTGTCAAGGCAAACAAAAGCAAGCTGGAACAAAGATATGCTGGATGCTTTTTAGAGCAAAGCAAAAATCATAATGTCTTTAGAAAATGTAGTGAATCTAAAAGCTCAAAGACTGCTCTCAGTCAATGACTCAAAAATTTCTGTCAGTGAATAACAGGATGATGATATGTTGCCCATTCTGGCTTCCCACCTCCTTCAACCAAATTTCTAAAAATAAAACATCAAAGTGAGATCTGATGTGTTAAAGGGGAGTGAGTGCAGGAAAGGGAAGGAATTTCTGAAAACCTGTGAGTAGTGGGATCCCTGTGCCGACATCTGTTTTTGTGCTGCATGTGCTAAGCTTTACAATAAGCCATTTCTGTTGATATTGGAGCAGGTAAATATTTATTGCCAGGGTGGCCAACCTGTATCTCAGAAGCTGTGCATGCAAAGGCAGCGTCTGTGTCAGGTTACTTCAAACTGAGTAATTCAAATTCCCAAAAGGGAGATGAAATTACTTGTAAGCACCTGCCAAAGTCAGTAATGCTGGGTGACTTTGCCACTTACCTGCATGTCCAGCTAAATCTCATCTAGATTACACAAGGAGGAACCCTGAAGGGGTCTTTTTGCCTTCTGCCTATGAACCACTCCTAGAACAATCCCTGACTCACACATATGATCATGCATGTGATATGTGTTTTTGGCCAAAGATGATTTAGAAATGTGGTTCACAGGCCAAAGAAGGTTGATCTGTCTTGTGTGCTAAACAGAGAATAACACTGGCTGTCCAATTATTTTCAAAAAGAATAGAGAAAACCTGATACATGTGTGAGCAATGGAGCTCATGAAACTTGTTTTATTCTGACTTTGTGATCTGATTCTGTAGTGCCTAAACAGCTTAAGTTCTTGCTTACACAAGGCTAAGTTATTCATAACATTACTTTTAAGTTTGGATTTCCTTCCTGTTGAAAAAGTCATCATCTAAATAGATTAAAAGTTCAACACTTCTCTTCATCCTGGTCCAGTATCTTTTCCTTCAAAATGTAATTTTATTGCTTTTGAGACCCTGAAATTAGACAACTGATTCAAAGTTATTTTTCATATATACACATATTTTTTCATCTATATACAGGCAATGTATATATGTTTCCCCAAGAACATGGATGTTAAGAGCTGGTTTGAAAAAGTGGCCAAGTTTAAGTAAGCAATTTTATTTGTGCATTGGAAGGCAGGATTTACACACATAAAGTAAATATAGGAGTCATTAAAACTGTCCTTGATTCTAAAACATACTCCTGGTCTTCATGAAGATTTGACTGATCTTGCTAAGCCTGCCCGGCCCTAGATAAGAGTTTCAAACTAAATAAAATATTTTTACAGCAGCTCACTGCTGGCTCCACTATAGAGAATTCTCCAAGTCTGCCCATCTGTCTTTTCTAGAACTTCTGTTTGTAAAGGCAGAAGCTTCTTTCCTAAGTGGGTTCAGTGTTAAGCCCTGAAACAAGGGTGCTTATCCCAGTTTCCAGTGTTCTTGTGTTCTGTTCAGTTAGGAAATTCCAGTTATCTCCTCTGTGGTTCTCTCACCCTCCTGTTTTGGAATAGAAGGTTCCTGAGCTGTTACATTTAGATCCCAGTTTGAATTTCTCCCAGTGTTTGGAGAAGCTTGGGTCAGCATCTCCTCAAGAAAACAGTCTAGAGCTCAACTCTGAAGCTGATTCTTTCTGACCAAGCTCACAGATGGCTGGAACCACTCCCCACTTCAAGCCTTTTATTCATCTCACCTGAGCACTTATGCCAGATGTGACTGCCTAGACAATTTGAATCTCTTCTGTTGTATGGGCAGAGGTTTCAGCTGGGCACACCTCTATTTCTGGTCAAAGATTCTGCTTGTTCCTTTCTTGTTGTGAACTCATAAACCCTCTCCCTGAGATAACTTCATATTTTAGCACTATGGCAGGAATTCCTCCTTGTGAGCTTTCCAGCAGCTGTTCCATAGCTTGAGCATAAAGTCACCATTTCCCCTCAGGCTCTGCTGCTGTTTCTGGGTGGAGGAGGGGTGGAGAGGCTGTTCTAGCACACAGTGGGAAAAGGGAGCTGGGGAGGGTTGAAGAAAACTGGAAAGGGCAGGAGGCTCAGGGAGCAGCAGCTGCTGTTGTTACAAGTGAAAGAACTGCAAAACACTGTCCTTTTCATTCCTTCCCCCGCATACTCAGCCTGCAGTGAGAAGAATGGCGAGCAAGCAGAATAAACATAGGCTGCTGTACCCCAGGTCCTACAAGGACTTAAGCAGAATAAACATAGGCTGCTGTACCCCAGGTCCTACAAGGACTTAAGCAGAATAAACATAGGCTGCTGTACCCCAGGTCCTACAAGGACTTAAGCAGAATAAACATAGGCTGCTGTACCCCAGGTCCTACAAGGACTTAAAGGGCCTTGAAATCCAGAAACAGAACTTGACCTTTCTTTAAGGTTTCAGACAGATTCTTCAATCCCATCTATTGTGGTTGAAACTAAGGTGAAAGGAATCAATGCTGAATCCTTCATCTGAGGAAGCTTTTAAAATAACAAGTTTGTTGATACTCAGTAATCAAATACAGGATCTTTTTTTCCAGTGGGGAATTTCACAGGATACAGATGGTCCTGTTCTTCCTTCTGCCAATCCTTCCGGGAATCTCTTGACCAGTTTAATAGGTCTGGATGGTCTAAATATTTTAATGCTAAATTTGGGACATATGATAGAAATTTCCATGCAAGTGCAATGGCACAAAAGTACAAACAAGCATCAGAGCTGTAACCTCTTGCTGCTTTGGTGCACAGGGTTGCCCCATACATTGAGTTCTGACTCTACTTGTCTCCTCAGAGAATCTTTTTCTGCTGCCTGGCTGAAAACATCCAAAATTCTAACTACCTGGAGAATGGGAGCACTGCTAGCCCTGGTAACCTGCTCCTCTAGCCTCTTATCCAGGAGCCTCATGTGGTTTGGTCCCAGCTCCCTGTCTGCCTCTTGGCTCAGATGGTAGAAAGAGCTGAGCAGACAGTTCATTAGCAGCAGAACAAGGATTTGATTTTCAAGGCCATATCTGTGGACCTGAGAGGTGGCTGGAAATGGAATATGTGAGAGAGGAGTGCTGGGGAAAAGGTGATTTTTTTTTCCCTCCAGGTAGTAGGAATAGGAGCTGATCTCAAATATTTACCTCTGATGGCAACACCATTCAAGGAAGATGCTGCTTTCACAATGCCTTTTCCTAGTGCTGTGGGCATTCAGGAGAACTTTGCTGCTTGTGTACACAGATCTTGTAGCAAAAGGGTGTCTTCTTGCCTGTGTTTCCTCCAAGAAAGGCTAGGATGCTTGGTACAGTTGTTACAGAGATCCAGCCTGATCTGGTCACTGGCCTCTAGAGCACAGAGAGCATTCTTTACATCTTCTGGAAGGTATCCCCATGTTGTGTCTTCCTTTATTTGAATAGCAAAAGTAGTAGCAGCTGTGGGTGATGGAGGATACACAGTCTTCCCTCAGTTTCCTAAGAATTAGTAAACCAAAATTAATGATAGTCTTTTCATATTAAAAAACTCCTATATATTCATTTTCTTATGAATCTTATGACTCAGTGTTTAGGGAGAGAAGTTTATTAGTGTTTGTTTTCCCAATTCCATTTTCTCTGCTTACTATTATTTTGTACACAGACAGGTGCAACTGATTTTTTTTTTTTTTGTAGCTTTTACATCTGAAAGATAAAGTATTTAGGAACAAGCTTTTTATTCTCAGCATGGTGAATGTTGGCAGTGTTAAAATCCATCGTATATACGGACTTGGAGAGTTGTTATGGAATCTGTTCGTTGAGGCCTAAGACTATAAGAAAACTGGTTGCCTATCATAAAGTAACCTGAAATACTCAAATACCAGATCAACTAAATTTCATTTTGGGTATTTCTTGGTTCTGATGTCATATCCTCATGCAACAATGATTTTTTATCAATGTTATCATTGTTAATAGTGATACATATTCTGTATTTTATCTGAATTTAATAGGCCAGGATAAAGGAGCTATATATGAAGTTTTAATATTAATACAGATATTGTTACAAGGACTGATTAACCATTAACCATTTCTTCCTTGATGCTTTTGTGTACTGTGAAAGGAAAATTTCTCCTTTTACCTTTCCTTTTTCCAAGTTAGAAAGAAGCCCAAACTAGATAAAACTGTGGTAGGAGCATCTACTCTCTCTTTTTTTTTTTCCCCTGGGCTTAACTGGTCTCAAGGTCATGAGAAAAGGGTGATGAGAAAGAATCAATCTGTAGAGGCTGAAGTGTCCCTGTCACAGCTGTGAGCTCTGGTGAGTGGTGGTTGGTGTCACTGCAACTCAAAAAAGGAAGGATTAAGTAGCAACAGGGAATGTACCAACAAAGTTTTGTGGTCCCAAGTGTGGGCAACGCCCCAAATTCAGGAACTGTTGTATGCTGCCATACCAGCCTACATGACCTGATCTGCTTTCTAGCTCTGCAGAGGGGATGTAACTGCTCATGGTGGAATCTAGTTATAGCTGTCCATGATGAATTATGGGATTTTAAACAAGCACAACTACACAAGATGATTGGAGGGTACAGAAATGTTAACTGTGGAGTTTTTTACCTTGGGTTGGTTGAAGTCATTGCAATCCTCAAGTATTTTATCAGGTGTATACGTAAAGGGGTGGGAGGGCAGACATGCAACAGCATGCACCTTCCACTGTGCCTGGGGATGGTGTTCTCATAATACCAGAGGAAAGTTCAGGGAATTAAGCACTCTCAGTAATTATATCTTGGCTTTATGTGCAGGGTGTTTTCAATCTTTGCAGATGCCTTCATCTCTTCAGGGAGTTTAGTGGTAAAACTGCTTTTCTCCTCTCCTCTTAGTTTTACTTCCACCTCCATTTTTACTTCATGGTATTGTAGCTTTTCCACCAAACAGCAAAGAAGCAAGCAATCTTGATGAGTAATTTTTCTGTTCCCACAGACAGAGATGAAGAACCTGTTCCTTCTGCTCATGCTAGCAACAACGTCACCTTCTGCATTTTCAGTAAGTAAATGCTCTTCTGAGCACTGTTACAAGAAATGAAAGATACTTCTGTTAAGAACTGTCAACATCTGTAATTCAAGTGCTTTGTAGAAAGTATTTCTGAAAGAGCTAATAGGGTCAAGTCATCAGGCCTATTGTGGCACATCTTATGGAAAGTCTAACATGGCAATTAAATAATCAAATTCTGGTAGTGCCTTTGGTTTTAAGGATGTTATCTGCAAAGCAGTAATTGCTGTCTTCTGCTTCAAAGCTAGAGAGAGTTATCACTTGAAATAAAGAGGATGGATTTTTGGTTATTTCATTATTCTCTTTTCTTTGGTCTTAGAAGTATTAGCCATGTGGTTTAGCTTTGCTGGGAGAGGTTACTTTATGGTAAGCCAATGTGATATTATCAGAAAAATAATGCAGCAATTATGAACTGGGATTCGTGTTCCTTTCTGAGTGAGAAGCATGATCTTTCTGAAGTAAATGCAGCTTGAAAACAGTTTGTCTGACTTGAAGTTAAACTTTATTAGTGAGTTGGTCATCTAAGGTAAAAGATGACCTACAGAGTAGAGTGGAAGTATTAACAAAGACATTACATGGTTGTTAGGTGTAAAGTAAAAGAGAGTGGGGAAAAAAAGAGGCAATTATCACTTGGAGTAAGTGTTTTGCTTTCTAGGCCACCTTTGAAGATAGGGGATGAGACCAGAAATCAAGCCGAGTTTGTTAGTTTCCCTTGCAGATGGAAATTTGCTTAAATGAGTGCCTGCTGTCTCAAAACTAATAAAAAAATTATATTGTATGTTAAAAGAACCAGAAATTGAATTTATTCTATTCAGTTCATCTGTTCACCTGCCTATCTCTAATTTGGAGATATTGGTGATTTTTTTGGGAAGGGATATCACTGAAGTACCCTGAGACTGTGAAGGCTGACATTTCTCTGTAGCATTAGACTCTACCTCCTGCATGCATTCGATAGTTCCTCTTGAAGCCATGCTGAATGAAAGGAGAAATTTTGCTTGGCCACCACTTAAGTTCAGTATGTCAGTTTCCCTGCCATACTGCATCTGTCCAAGTCATACATTTCCTCTGAACACTGTTTCTTCATATGGATCTGCATTTCTAGGTTGAAATGCTGGTTTTTAATTTATTCTGAATAACTCAACATTGTTATTGTTTAAAGTGCTAATCTATTGAATAAACTTTTAGATGCCTTACCCAGCTTTAACAAAGGGCAGAAGGTACACAAGGACATAAAAGTTAAGGTCATACAGAAACAGTAAAAATTACTGTGAGTGCAGAGAAAGAAGAGATTTTACTGTTATTCCTATGGAGGGAAAGGGAGAAAACATGAACAAGAACAATTTTACCAGGTAGAACCAGTTTGTTTTGACCTATAACCTGTCTACAGCTATGTCACATGTGTCTAGAAACATGTGTCTAGAAAAAAACATTAAAAGGTAGGCAGATACAATTTCCCCCAATAAACTTCCAGTTTATGAACCCTTTGGGCTTGAGATATCTCTCTCTCTCTTCCCTGAATTTGGTCAAAGCCTCCTTGAAGCCATAATATCAACATCCTGCTCTTGAGAGCTAAATATCAGCTACAATGTAATGATTTATTAATATTAATTAATAATTAATAAAAAATAGCAATTTGGGACAGGATTTGTGTTTCCCCTGTGTCACTTAAGTTGCCTACATTAAATCTCCACTGTCATTTTAGTGATAAATCGCTAATGCTATAATGTTTTCCCGTGGTTCTTTGCAGTAAGTCTCTGGTTTTCTGTTGTCCTTTATTACCCTATATTACCCTTATAATCTGCTTTCATTACTTCTGTGGTTTTGGCATTGCTCATAAATGTGCTGAGGCATTCTGGTTCCTTATGGAATTCTGCTGCTAATGTCAGTTCTTGCAGTGGGTGGAGATTTTATTCCTGCTTTTTTCTTTGGACCACCTGCTCATCATCCATTGAAGAATTGTCCTTCTGACTGCTTAACTTCCTTCAGAGGTTTAGGTGAAGGATTTTTTGGAAGTGTTGTGCTAAATCTGACTGTATCTGGCAGGTTACCTTTGTTGACATGTTTGTGAATTGAAGAACTGCAATATTCTTAGAAGAATTTGCTTTTAAAAGTCCTATTGACTTTTTCCCAAACATCCTGTATTTATGCAGGTGCCTGCTAGCTCTGTTCTTTGTTATAACTTCTATTAATTTATCAGCTGACATCAGTTTTATGCTCTGTGAATGTACAGTTTCATGGGTTCCCCTGGGATCATTTTGTAAACTGGTGTCAGATTTTCCACTTTCCAATAATCACATATTGAAGTGGATTTAGCTGAGAGGGTTGTTTGCTAGTATGTAACAGTTTATCCATTTCAACCTTGAGTTCCTGTTAGGCCCCTTGGATAAACAACTTCTAGTGACTTCATACTGTGTGATTTGTCCACTTTTCCAAATAAGTTTGGGGTCATAAAGTTTACTCACAATCATCTTCTTTGTAGAGTTTTCTGAATGTGCTCCATTTCCTCCACAAGGATTCCAAGAATTAATTTGACTTCTCTGCAATGGCTGTGTCTTTTAAATTCCCTTCTCATCTCCAGGCCACCCGGAATTTCTGGAAGCCTTTCCATTTCTGAAAAGCAACTGGTACCTGCTCTGCCCACTGCCCCATGGGGCAGCACGTCCCTGGCTGTGCAGCGCACCAGGCATGCACCATGTTCTCCCCAGATGACAGAAAATCAGTGGGTGTGGAAGGAGCTAGCTGTAGGGTGGGACAGCCCAAAGAGAGGTAGCACAGTGAGGAGTGTTGAAGAGTTGAATAGGGAACATGGAAAAGAGCTGGGAACCACAAGGGAGAGGGCTCAGTGATGTAGGGAGAATCTGAAGTGTTTTGAGAAAATGAAGGTGTCGGGGAACTGCTGGATTTTACTGTATTTGTTAGAGGACATATGCTAACGAGCCATGGCTAGGATGAGAGTGGAATGAAAGGATTTGTACACAGTGAGTGTAAACCACAAGCCATTAAAGCTAACAAAGCCTGGGTTTTTTTCCTCATCTTCGTAGAGCAGCTTGTCTTAATAAGATACTTCTTCTGCATCACTTTGTATTTTGCTTCCTGCTGTCACCATCTTGTTCACTTTCAGTCTTGTTTTTCTAGTTTTACTCAAATACAATTCTTTGATTGCTTATTCATTATTCATAGGAATGGTACTTGGCATTATTCACCTTCAAAGCTCTTCACAAGCCTGCTGTGTCTGAGCAAAGATCAATGGTTAAGACAGAATTATAAAAAAAATGCTTTGCTGATGTGGTTTGGATTAATTAGCTCATTTTTGGTAACATTTTTGGCTAATATCCTAGCTGGTTGCAGATGTAGCCATCTTGAAAATGCATATTGGCATAGCAGCAGATGTCTAAATTATAAACATGTAACATATACTGAATGTTTTCAGCTCCCTTTCAATTAAAATTGAGGGTTGGATACTACATGTCATGCAGAGCTTAGCTATGTGAAAATATATTATTGGTGGTCATCATTGTAGTATTGGGTAATTCTTCTGGATATAGAAAGAAGAAGGAAATGGTTCATATACCAAAGAGCCCATGGTCTAAGGACACAGTCCATGTGCGTTATTTTGTTAGGGCTCTGAGGGCACTACTAGGCTTTACGGGCCCTGACTGGACTCTCCATACCCAGCCCACTGCCCAGGACACCCTTGTAGGCTCCTGGGACTGCTGGCTCCTACCCCAGTGAGGATCTGCACAACTCTGCTTGGCCAGCCATGGACCCTGATGAGTCAGGCCCACCTGCAGTCCCAACTCCCAGCCTAGTTTCTTGTGGAGGTGCCCAATTCCCAGGGCTGGGGCTGCTCCCTGGCCCGCTATGCTGTCCTGGGAGAGTCTCTCACTACTGGCCCACAGTGAGCAGCCAATCTTTGGGGCACCTTGACACTTTTCTTTCTTTTCCCCTTTCTGTTATAAAATTTTCTCTGATCAATTAACTTCTCCCTAAGGACTTATTATTCAATGTTAATGAAGCCTCATTTTTTCACTGAAGAGTTCTTACTTGCCAAGACTTTGGCAATGAAACAATTACAGAAGTGATAGTGGTGATAGTTTTCTTTTGTAAGGTATTTGGTTTTCACCCTTCTCTCCTACATCATGTTTCCTAAATGATGCTACAGTTCAGGGTGTGTCAAAATAAACATTAACCATATTTCAGAAACTATAAACACCAGAAAGTAGATATTTATCCAATAAAATGATGCAGTTTTATTTCAAAAATACTAAGAAAGGTTAAAGAGAAAGAGTCTGATTTTGACTGTAGTTTTATGCCATGGAAACACTAGATAAGTGTGACACCACATTACTCATTTTATCATTGTGAGCAATATCTGTTTTCAGTGGGTAACAGCTGGACAGGGCTTTGTCGTCAGCCTCTATTTCTCACCACCTTCTCCCTGTCGGTGCTGAGATTTGTGTCTGATTCCAATGGAACCTAGTAAGCAAGTGAAACAGCCCCAGAAATCACAGTAAGGATGTTTCAGTGTCCAAAACAATGCTTCAGTTGCATCTCAACAGGCCAAAGCTGTGCAACCTTCTGGGCATAGTGTGGTTATCAGTAACCACATGCTTTGAGCAGCAACTGTTGGGGTGGTGCAACAGGACATTTTGTTCCTGCTCGTCAGTCTGGAAAAGCAGCACCAAACAAACATCACAAAATAATTCAGGGTGACTATCTCTGAGTCCTGAAAAGTGCCCAAGGAGCAAGCGGTAAGAATTTACCTGGGATGTAGGTTGTTTGGATGTGTGACTGCAGAACTTCACTGCTCACTTGGGATTGTATAGTAAATTGATGTTCTCTTTGATAGCTTGCTGGTATTTGAGTTGCAACAAGGCACTAGGAAATTGTTCCCACTGAATCACTTCTCCACAGTTGGTGATATGAACTTTGTGGATCACTGCATGCCTGCAATGCATTTGTCTGGGAAGCACAGCCCTCTTCCCATGCATAGTTTTCTATCCATCTCATCAAACTGACTGGAAAGTCTTTCAAAGTGCTCCTACATAGTGCAAGCATTTTCTGTTTTTCTGAGTCAAGTCCCATTCATAGCTTCTCTTCCAGTGCATGTGTCATACACAAAAATAAACATTACATGGTACATAATAAGCTATCTAGGACACTTTTCCATAATTCTTTTGTTTGCCTGTGATGCATACTGGAATTGTCTTTGCAGATGAGGTCTGGAGGTCTAATGACTCAGAGGCATAGCTCTTTACTTGCTGATGATATCAGATACTGTTGGCCTGGTAACAGCAGATGCTGCCACTACATCAGCAGTTCGTCTGTCTAGGAACTGATGAAAGCAATGCAGTGTTCATAAAAATGAAATCCCTGGCCTTCTAAACTTGTATACCACAGCTGCCTGTATGTGAATGAGCCCTGAGAATCCACAGTGCCAGGTCATGGGCAATATCAATATTCCCAGAAAGGATGCATTGCTGGTGTCTCAACTGGTGATAAAACTGGACAGAGCAGTTGGGCACTAACTGTCTGCTCTTTGGGGAGTTTTTAGAGGTCAGGAAAGATGGTTGTATGCATTTTCTCACTTCTCTTGAAACATTAAAATATATACTTTATGCAGATAAAGAAACTACATTCTTGTATGAATGTCAGGCTGAAGCAAGAGAAGAACAGAACCGAATGAATTTGTAACAGTAATGAAGATTGTAGATTTTTCATTCTGAAATCCATGAGGGAATGGAATTTAGTTGTCCTGGCTGACATGAGATAAAAGCATTCCAGAGTCTGAAGAGAGCAGAAAGAGGCTTTTGGAGCAGAAACTGGCTGACAGCATCTAAAAATGTCCTGTTATCAGGTTATGTAATAATATATTTATTATTTATTATAAACATGCAGCTTTATCTTTGTCTGCCTACACATGTGCAGTTACTGAAGTAATGAGGACTGTACACAGATTTCCAAATATGGGAGTTGGGCCCCTATTAAAATCTTTCTCTGACACTGTACAGCTTTGGGAGGATTCTTTTGTCTGATGCTCCTTTTGGGGTGTACATAATTGGAGTGATACTGAGAAAAATGATTGTTCCTGAACTCTGTGGATGCATAAGCCTTACAACAAAGAGTCCCTGCAGATTTTACTCTCTATAGAAGGAATAAATAATGCTAGTTCTGTAGGAGGGATATTGGAATATTTATCAGGGTGGTGTGTGTGTCAAGGAAGGGCTTTCTATCCTAATTGCCTTCCAGTAATCTGACTTTCAAATGCTCTTCCTTTGGATTTTTATCTACACATTTCCTTCTCCCTTATGCTGACTGAAAGGTCCCTTGTTTCCAGGGTGAGCTAATACTGCACCTAAATCAGTCAGTTGATACAGAGGAATAAGACTGCCAAGAAAAAATGGTAGCGTATTTTATTCTTTTGAGGGTGAGGGAGGAGGGATTACAGGGGGAGGAATTAGGTGTCTGAAAGAAAAACTTGGGAAAATAAGATTGCTGAAAAAGCCTTGCTGAAAGCTAAAACACTATTGTTGGGATTATGCCCAGAAAGGCAAATGAGAATGCAGAAGACACACAGTGACTTGAATATCTGGAGTGAAAGAATGGTAGAAGGGTTTGGCACAGGATCAGGGAGATGTTGACTTGGCCAAGAGGAGCTATGTAGAAGTGGCTGTAACCTGGGCAGTGCCACTGAACGAGCAGGATGAAGACAAACAGAGTTGGTCTGAACCAGAGGTATTAGAAAAAATTGTGTGAAGAAAAGTAAGTAGCTGAGCTAGGAAGAAAGTGTTTCTCATTAGAGAAATACAGGTGGTAATTTGGGGTGACTCTACAGCTAGACAGTTGTGGGTAATTCTGTAGTAAATGCATAGATATGATTGGCTAATATTTCTGACTGTTGCTCTGCCAGCAGCAGGAAATTATTTCCTTAAAAAAGGGTGAAGTAAAGAAACAAGACTAACTTGGACATACAGTAAGGCAGAGAGTGTGTGTGAAAAACTATAAAGCCTGTCTAAATGACAAGGGAGGATTAACCCATGCATCTTGCCTGAGTTAGACTCACTGGATGATTTATTAGACTAGCTCCTATTTCTAGCAGAGGTTTGGATGTTTGTGTGTGGAGGTGAATTATGTCACATCACAATAATTTTTTACCTTTTTTTTCTCTGCCTGCCCGCTCTTCACTACAGCAAATGTCTCAGTGCCCAAATGACCCGCACTACCTTCTCAGTGGTACAATTGTATACATAAACTGCCCTTCAGTTTGCAGCTGCCCTGCAAACCCTGTTTTTACAGTGTCATTCACCAGGTAACCCTGCACTTACCTTCTTTGTTCAAGCAGAATTAATCCTACTGCATCTTGCAAATATTACTTTTTTCCTTAAGATATTGCCATTCTTCCCACTAACCACACATGTCCTGCTGTATGTGAATCCCATCAGCTTGCAGAAGGCCTTTTTTTTTTTGAAAATATGATATTTCATGCATGTCCAAGACAATGTATTTTGGTTGGTTCCATCACACTTGTAAATTTCTGTCTATATTATCATAGTTATTTCTTTTAATGTCAGTAATCAAACTTTCTAAATACAAAATTAATAAGGGTTTTGCTAATGATGGCCCAGACCTTGACACTGTCATTGGACACATTTGGGTAAGGGGAATGAAGCTCCATATATGGAACTCTGTTGCAGTAAAAAGTGTGTTCTGGGGCATTTCTTTCTGCTTCCTTTACTTCTCTTAAGTATTGTACTTAGAGCCAAGGATTTGGGTTTAAGTGGCTGTATTGATCTGGTGTGGAGTGACAGTGCTCAGAGTCCCTGAAGTAATTATTTGCCTTTGCTGCCTTGCTGAGAGGAAGATGTTATCTTCTTTTAGATCGTTATTCAAAAGTGCTGAAATTCTATGAATAGAAAAACAGTAGCTGTTAAGAGAGATTATGAGGCTGGATGTGCTATGTGGCTTCAGCAAGCTAATACTCCTGGATACTAGAGACCTGATCTTTCTGATGTACTACTGTGTGCCACTTTTCATGTTAGGAATACAGCACAGCAAGATAGCATTTTTAGGATCTCTGCTTCATTTTCTTTTTTTTTTTTCCCTGTGTTGCCATGTCTTTTTGCTATGTCTGTGGGTTTTTTATTCCCAGGGCAGCCGGATGAAAAGGCAGGTTGATGTCTGGGGGAGCTGGGGTGAATGGAACAAGTGCAGTCGGAGCTGTGGCGGTGGAGTCAGCTTTCGGCAGCGGCGCTGCTATTCCCAAAGGTGAGGGCTAACCCTTTTTTTTTTTTCTTTCTTTTCTTTAAATGTGTTGTACTGTTTCTGAGCTTGTGCAGTTATGTTCCAATATACATCCAGAAAAAAACACTTAGTGTTTGATCCCAGGGGAATGAGTCCACTTTGAGATGAACCTCAGTTTCAGTCTTGTCACTGCTGTTTTGTGTAGTCCCCTCTTCAACATGTGCTTGCTTTGGCTCCTTTGATAGATCACAGCAGTTTCTGTGAGATCTGAGGCTGTGCAATCAGGAGATTGGCATGGTAGCAGCTGCTCAATCAGGTCTAGTGTGGTAAGCCCTGAGGGAGATGGAGAACAGGCCAGAGCAGTTGGTTTCTCTCCTGAGAGCTGGTGACAGCACTGAGGTTTCCTCAGGTTTATGATTCCCAGGACAGTAAATTGCCCCAGAAGAAATGGAAGAGTGAATTTGGCTCAAGCAGTGTTAGCACTGTGCCACCTCATTTGCAGCTGGATCAGCTGCATCCTAATGAGGATGATGACTGGTACTGCACCTTTTGGGAATGATGGACTGTAGAGATCTTGTTGTGGATGAAAACAAAGCAAAGGAGGGAAAAAAAGCCAGACTCTCAATAATATCCTGAGAAAAACATGCCTCTCTCTGTTTAGAGAAATGAGAGGAGGTTTTGTAATAGAAGAAAGACAGAGTTATGAAGCTGCTGCTTCCCACAGAGAATAAAGAAAGGTCTCTTTTGAAGGCTGCCCATTATGGTTTATACCTGCCAGAATCCCTGAAGGCCTGTCTCTCCATTTTAGGAACACTGAAGTGTTAGGCATTGATTGGTGTTTTAGGTCAATTTCCTCCATAATTTTTACTCTCCATAATTCTCAGCTAGGGTCATTTGACTGGACTAAGGGTATTGCACACTTTCCATAGGCATGTTTCGCCCTTCCTAATAAGGGACCTATTGGGCACAAAAAAATCAAGATAAATGATGCACAAAGATATTCTGAATTGGCCACTATCCTCGTGCTGCACATAACATGTTTCTCTTTCTTGTATGGACAACGGGACTGTTTGCTGGTGGATGATGGACTAAAATCTCAGCTTCCATTATTTAGTTGAAACGTGACCCTGAAGAGCTGTACTGCAGTTTTTCATGATGCGTGTCTCATTCATGCCAGAACATAAACCATAGCATAAAATGCCACTAGAAAATGCCAGCTGGCTTTAATGGTGAAGAAGTGCATATTAGTTATTTTGCTGTTTCAGGGAACTCTGTGAGGGTGATATGCTTGGTGTGAAGGTGATTTGTAACGTCTGCTATGAGATGACTTTTGTATGCATGTTCTTCAGAGAGCTCCATGTATTTTTTCTGTCTTCCAGGACAGAAGGTCCTTCCAGTTGTGTTGGACCAACACGAAGCTATCGGTCATGTAATGTTCAGGTATCGTTGCTCTGGTTTTAGTTTTTCTTTCCTGCTGCTCCTTTTCCCCAGACAAACATCATTCTTATTCAGAAATAAGATGTGATTATTAGTTCCTGTTTCTCTGATGTTACTAGGGGATGCAGTTCATTACCAGTATCCATTCAAAAGTATGCTGAAATTATGCCCCAGTTTGAAGGGGCATTTTTATTGTACACTTTATTTTCCTCCTTTTTTATAATACTCCAATACAAACACTTTCTCTTCCAAACAGAACTGCCCGGAAGGTTCCCGGGATTTCCGGGCAGAGCAGTGTGCAGAGTTTGATGGGACAGAATTCCAAGGCAAGAAATATAAGTGGCTTCCATATTATGGAGGTAATGATAAACCTGTGGGGTTACACTTCATCGCTCCCTATCAACAATATGTTTTGAAGTGACTGTAATGATTTTTACTGTAGTATCCTTGCAGGGTACTTCTTTAGTTGGAGTGGGGGGCAGGAGCTGGCATGGAAAAAAATCCTTTTGCCACCAGCAAAGCATTGCTGTCCTGAAGACACTGTATGGGCCAAGAGACAGCATTGCAGCAATATGTACTTGTTTCTTGTAACAGCCATTCCTTCAGAAACATTGCTCAAGGAAATCTGGAACTGGTTGCACCTAAGTTCCAAAGTATTAGAGGGGCAGAAGTTCTGCTGTATTTTCCAATATGGTCAAAAGAAAATTAGCATGGCACAAGAGCAGCAAATGTATGGAATTAATGAGTGCTTCAGAAAATACAACATCTCTTTCATCAGACCATGCTTTCTTGAGGAACCAGCTCAGAAGACAGTTGTGGGAACCAGGGGTCCTTGCTCTGATATGGTATCATTCACAGTTGGTTAACAAATTATGAGGGATTTTAATTATGAGGGATTTTAAGATAGATTTAAAAGGGTTTTTCGTTGCTTGTTAAAATAAGAGTTCTGTATCAGTACTTGTTCTCATTCTAGAAAGCCCTGTACTCCAAGGGAGTATAAGAGCAATCCTACTAAGGAATAACCAAATATCCACTTAGACCAATGTCCTCTGAGGAAATATTTGTGCACAGTGAGATTTTACTAGAATATTTTTCCAGCCTCCAGCGGTTTGTGACCGAGAAAATCATTTAATATCTGCCACTTAGTATCAGTAGACCCCTCTGTTTCTGCTCCTGTGATCTAGAACTAGGCTCCTGATCCAGTATTAAGTTATTATATAATATAAATGTTTCTTTTTTTTCTCCTGCCAGCAACTAATAAGTGTGAGTTAAACTGTATTCCCAAGGGAGAAAACTTCTACTACAGGCACAAGGAAGCAGTGGTGGATGGGACTACCTGTGAACCTGGCAAGCGAGATATCTGTGTAGAGGGAGTTTGTCAGGTTAGTCATCTCAGTACTTCCTTCATTCATCATTGGGTCTGTCAGTCTTTCTGTTGTCTCCCTTTGTTCTACTTGACCTTTCATCATAGCATCAGAAAAGGTGAATCACTCAGTTTCAAGGTGCTGAGGAGCATCTGGATAGCATTTATCTGGCTCTGGCTGTGAAATAGTAGATAACAGCTTTGTTGTTTTCTCTGCCCTATCCTGACTTTCCAGGCTCCCTAGATTCAGGCTTTCTCAATAGATCTGTCCAGCATTTGGCCTTTTTTCCCCCTTCTGTCATCACATTTTATTCCTACTAATGCTCCTGTGCTCTGATAGGCCGTTGGCTGTGATAATATGCTGGAATCTGCCAAGAAGGAGGACAAGTGCCTGCAGTGTGGAGGAGATGGCAGCACCTGCTATGGTGTGAAGGGCACCTTTGATGTGGCCAGCCTCCCCAAAGGTACAGATGATCCTAGGTAGTCTGGGCAAGTGAGAAGGAGAGAGTTAAACCAAAAATCAACTGCTACAAGGGCTAGTTGGGACACCTGCTCCCATGATAGTTACAGGCATACTTGGATGTTCACTTGAAATATCTGTACAGTGTGTGGCCTTAGCATCAGAAAAGATACTCTTTGTCTTATCCTGGGAATCACTTTGTTAATCTGTATCCACACTGGAGTACTTGCCATGATGCTGATGGCTTTCCCCACTGCCTCTCCAGCAGGTGCTATAAATGCACCACAATAACATCACCACACACCGCCTTTGTAAGGCTGTCCAGTGTTTTGATAGCCCCACCAGGACATGTGCAGGGCTAGAAATGGGACTGCATCTTCTGCATTTGGCCAATTTTGAAAAATTCCAAGATGTCATCTGCACTTGTGGTCACATCTCTCTATGGTGAACTCCAGTATGATTCTTTCTGAAATTCCAAAGACTTCAAAATGTAGCAAATGGACTTTTCTGAGGTGTCATTGGAGTTTTTTATGCATGGACTGATCTGTGGATAATGTAGGGTGAGGTTATTCAGCATGCAGTTAAAGGGATGATGGAAATGCTTCATGTCACCATCAAAAACTCACCTAGTTGTTCAGGCACAAATGAAGCCATGAACATCTTTGGCACAGGGGAGTGGCTGTATGGCACCCACAGTCAGATATTGAATAATCCCCTTTTTTTTTCAGGTTACAATCAAATCTTTATTATCCCTGTGGGAGCCACAAGCATCCAAATTAAGGAGGTTAAGCCTAGCAGGAACTTCCTAGGTATGATTGATGTCAGAATCTCTGTATCAGTCCATTTGGATTTCAGCCATTACGCTAAAATCTGGTTTTAAGGTATGGGTTTACCTTGAGGGCTTGATAAGGCAGAGTGAAAAAATGAATATCAGGATATTGAGTATCCTTGAAATGTGAGTGATGCACAAACAACTCTGGGCTCCACATTTAGTTCATTTTTTGTCCTATGGAGATCTTGCTGTTCACACTGAGACTTCCTGCCTGTAACTTACAAGGAATCTAGCTGATCTAGCCAAATTTGGCTGTGAGCTCTGTTTAGTGAATGCAAACCTACCTACTCCTGCCATCTATAAGTTTGGAGTGGGCATCTTTTCTCCATAGATTTCTTTGAAGCATTTGTACAGCCTCAAACTCTGGTCATTCTGCAGAGGGGGAAAAGGAGGGAGAAAAGGTCTTGCCTAGATGTCTGGACAGGGCTGAGGAAATTCTAGTGGAGAAAGCAAATACTCTTCTGCTTTCTGAGTGCTCTATCATTGAGTGCTTAGGACAAATCAGTCTGGTCACATTTTCCTTTGTAGAAAACTGGATTCAGAACATATCTTGCTTTCTGAATAGAGTATCTAATGAACCAGATAGTGGTGTAAAGTCAGTGGAGTGTGAATCCCACATCTTAGTGGTAAGAAGGACAGAGGCTGGCATTGGCTGTGCTCCAGCAACTAACAGTGGGGAATGCAGAGGCAGGGCAGGAATATGCTGGAGGCATTTGGCTGTGCAGCAAAAGTTCTTGATCTGCAGCAAAGCTGGCATGAACTACTGTTTGAATGTGGTTTAGCAGCTTCTGCTAAAAAAGCCATACAGGGAGGACAGCACTGATGGAGGATGGGCGGTCAGTCTCATTTGCTTGTGACACAGTATTGCTTGGAAACAGGAGCAACCTTGTGATCCTTTCTCTGGCATGTGGGTTTGTCCAGCTGTCAAGAATGTGCGAGGGGAGTATTACCTGAACGGGCACTGGACGATTGACTTCAGCCGGGCACTGCAGGTGGCCAGCACGGTGCTGCATTATGACCGCGGCTCCGAGGGTGATGTGGCCCCAGAGCTCCTCCATGCCCGGGGTCCCACCACAGAACCCCTCGTCATTGAGGTGAGAGGCTGTGCCTTCCCCTGCTGACACTCTGCTCTTGCTTTTCACGGTGGGAGTACGCTGGGAAAAACTGGAGACGAGATGAGAACCCCAGGAATCTTATAAGGCTGTGGGCCTTCAAGCTAGACCACAAAAATAGCACTTTTTGCTGTTCTGGTCCTATTGCCCAGAAATAAGCAATGTTGGTTTCCTGCCTATTCCTTTGGACGCTGACTTTAGGGGAGGTAAGAGTCAGCACCAAATGGTGTTGGGGCAGGGACAGGCTCCAGGACACTGCTTGTTATGCTGTGCTGTAGGGTGGGCTGTACTTGCTGTGACAGGAGCAGCTAGATCTTCTAAAGCCAAGAGGGATGAATGCACCCTTCTTTGAAAAATAATGCTCTCCAGAACATGATAGAAGGCAAGGAGAAAATCCAGTGCAGAGAATTAGTGCTTCTTGAATAGGAGGGGTGCAAGTTAGCTGGAACCCTCAGACATGGTAGGGAAATGCTGTGAAGATGAAAAGTGTAATTTCCTTGATTTCCTCCCATTCTTTTGCAGCTCATCAGCCAGGAGCCAAACACTGGGGTACAGTATGAGTATTACCTGCCCCTGCAAGGACAGGCCTCGGGTTATAGCTGGAGCTACAGTTCCTGGAGTGAGTGCAGCTCTGAATGTGGAGGAGGTAAGGGGAGAGGACCTGATCCCTGGTGGCTGGTGGGGGGTTTATATCCACCTGCAGGCAGTGTGACAGTGTGCTGCCTTCTGCAGCAGCTTCCCAACAGTCTCGTTCTGGAAGACAGCACAGGGATCCACAGCGTGTTGCTCAAGTTTTGTCAAGAGAGGGTCATGCATGGAGTCACAACAGGATTAGCCCATGCCAACATGTGGCCTATGCCTTGTTCTTATTTTCCATTCCTTAGCCCTCAGTCTTATTTCTAAGACCTGTTAAGAATCTTCATAGATGGCCTTTGTTTTGATTTGCTTCAGGTCTTCATAGTCTTTTCAACCACTTGAGAAGTCCTCTCCAGAGAGACCTGGCCTACATTAGTGAATCGCATCATTCTCCTCTGCACAGCCTGGAAGATTCCCCCTCTCCAAGAGGACTGTCAGATCTCCTAGGGTGTCCCATTTTATTCAGTTTACAGATTCCTCCATGAGCAATATCTTGGATTTTAAGCTTAAAAGAAAAACAAACCAAAAAACTTCAGTCACTCAAACAAAAAAACCCTCACCAACTGATTAGTATATAGAGCTCTTATCAGCCTCTTCTGGGCTTCCATCCTAATGGCCATTTTGCAACTTTTGCCATATTGTGATGGTAGGTGCTAAAATTGTCTTTGGCTGGGCACTCATAACCTGTAGGAAGCAGGAAGAGTTGCAAGTTTTACTCCCATATCAAGTCCTCACAAGACTGACCTTTTGAGTCTAACAGGAGACCCCCAGTTCTGCTGTACACTGCACAAATCTTGCAGGGCTCCTTCATGAGCAACTTACGAGTAGGGCACTCCCCTTGTGAGTCTCAATCCATAATATAACAGGAAAGTTCCCCTCAGCTACACAGAACTGTACTGTCTCCCTTGCTTTTCCAGCAGACTCCTATACTGTGGGAAGGCATCATTTGTCCATGTAGTGAGAGACAGAGACCTGCCCCTGTCTCTTTTCCGGAATGGTTGGGACAGGTGTGGATTCTACACAACTTCTTGACAGACAAGAAACTTGTCTTGCCAACCCCGGTGTATTGCTAACTTACTGCTGGGTGGCTTGTGTTGATCAGATACTCTCTTGCTTGTCCCCCAGGTTTCCAGTCCCGCTTGGTGTTTTGTACCATAGACAATGAAATTTATCCAGACTATATGTGCAGGAATAAGCCACAACCAGACAACAACCGGACGTGTGGCCATCAGCCTTGTCCCCAGACAAAACGGTGCGATTTCTTTCCTTCTTCTGGGGTCTGACTTCTTCCTGAAGTGCTTTTGGAACTGAGAAAAAAGTGACCCTCTCACATCTGCCCTCCAGCATGGTTCTCTCCAAGGAGGTGCTTCACTTCTAAGAGAAAACCAAAGACAAAAGAATGGGATGATAACACAGTGATGAGTGAGGACATTTGTGTGTGCACAAGGAAAGGGCTTAATACATCCTGTGTTCATTTTATTGACCAATTAAATTTGCCTTCCAAAATAGCATTGTGGAAGACAGTTGCCTAGCCCATGTAGGAGATATGAAACAGATTCTCTCATTTTTCTTCTCCTGAGCTGGAGCCTACAGAGTAGCAGGTCTGAGTTGGTGCCATTTTATGTCATTTCTGCATTCCCAGTGTGTTCCTTTAGAAAGGGATGAATCCTGGAGTCTTTTCATTCTCCAGCATTTTCAAACCCCTTCACCCAGCCATTTCCACCTTGTTCCTTACAGCTGGCTTGACTTGGCTCTTATGGGCATCCAGGGCTGTAACATGAGCATTAGCTCCCTGTGTCTGCGTACCAGTGGAGGCCTCTGAGAGCACTTGTGTGTGAGAGGGCACCTGGGAACATTTCTGAATACGTGTTAGCCTGTAGCTACTTGTTTTAAGTTCTTTAAAACCTTTGTTCTGTACATAAAGGGCTTCTTACATCTACCTGCCACAAGCCTGGAGTCACAGCAGTGCACGGAGCTCTCAGATGAAGAGGTAACAAGCAGAAGGAAGTTACAGAAAGCACAGGAAGGCAGCTGCTCTCTTCTGCTCTCCACCTAGTTGTTCGCTGAAATCATGGGGGCTTTCCTCTTTGGCACAGGTGGTAGAAGTGGGTGTTGCTTTGCTTTTGATGCTTGCCAGTGAAAATGGCGGTGGAGGGTGCTGGCTGGCAGCTTTGCTTAGGTGGCTGCACGTGCCTCTGGTAACTTGATTCTTAGAGATTGAGAAAGGGATGATTTCTTCATAGCTTCTGGCTGCTTATTCTCATGTTTTCTCTGGAATCAGGGTAAAGAAGTTCTGGAAGATTGGTTTTTTTAATTTACTTATCAAGATAAAGAAAAGAACATAAAAGAAAAGAGAGCATGATTGTTTGGGCAATTGTAACATTGGCCAGCATGGCATAGAGAAAGATTTGGAGTTTCTTAAAAGCTCTTCTTTTTGGCATGGGCCCTATAGCAGGCATAAAACAGCATGTAAGATGTGAGAGATACAATAATGTACACTAAGATATGAGAAGTTAAAAGTATCAAAAGCAAAACAATTGTCCCCCAGCAAGCTGCTAAAAGCTTAGGACTGGCAATTTTTGCCCTCTGATGAGGGTCCCAGCCTTATGGCTGACCTTGTCTTACAAAGGAAATGAACCAAGGGTCAGAGAAGTCTTGATCCACAACTGAAGGAAGCTCTAAGTGATCCCATCTGGTTGATATAGCCTTTCCAAAACATTACATTTGCTTTACAGGAGGCAGAATAGAGTATGGGGGGGGGGGGGAGGGGGAGTTATTCCCTTTGGAGCTTTTGAAAAAACTTGATTAATAATTTGTTATAAGCCCTGCAACCACACCACTGTAAATGGCTAAGGAGTGGGAAGAGCCAGGCTAGGGAAGTAGCTGGAATGCTGGGAGAGAAAACATGAACTGTTTTCATTCACTGGCTGGGCCTTACCTGGCTGAAAGGGTACATAGCAGATGGCAAGCAGATCACCATGATGCTCCCCCTCCACAACCAGTTCCTTTGGTTGCATGCTGCATTTGGGGATGAAACATTATATTGTCCCTGAAGCCAGGCCATGCAAGGTGTGGTTTGAGCTACCCAGCTAGTTCTGAGAAGCTGGGGTGGCCAAGGGCAGAGATTTTAGTATCTAGACAGATTGTTTTGTGGATACATTCCCCTACTTAGCAAGGGTGTATCATTTCTGCAGCAGCTTCAGCAACAAAAGTCAGGAAAAGATCTATTTACATTTTTGTGGGTTTTTTGTATGTGTGCTGCAGTTAGAGAATTTGACTGATGGGAGGAATAAACCAGCTCTCTACTGGCCGTCAGTGAAAAGTTAAGCACTTCTGAGAGTGCCTGGCATGGTTTGTGGGCAGAATGAGGACTTGGCTTGGTTTTACTGTTTCTGATAATATCTGGAGTGTAATGTGTGGATTAGGCTCTTGTGGCAGGTTTTTTTTTTTTTGGGGTTTTTTTTGTTTTGTTTTGTTTTTTTGTTTTTTTGTTTCTTTTTTTTTTTTTTTCTGATCTGGATTGTTTTCTTTGAGCTTTTTCTTACTTTTTTTTTTTTTTTTTTCTGATGTTCTGTTCCAGGCATGACATTTTTACAGACATCAGGAGACCAAAAGCCATGGAGAGGGATCTTCCCCTTCTGGAGGGGCTTTGCATTTCCAGAGAAACAAGTGTTTTTTAGTTGGAGATATATCTCTGGAGTAGGACTAATGCGCTCTGCATTGCCAATTAAGCTGGGCACGCTTGGTCAAATGGGAACTCACCTCTGATTCTATTCTGCAAAGGGACACCATCTCTTTTGATTTCTACAGGGATGTGGCACTGACTCCTCTGTGCCTCCAAGCAGTTTGGCTTACTTTTTTTTTTTTTGTCCTTGATTCTGTGACTTGCAGGTGGAAAACGGGGGAGTGGGGACCCTGCTCAGCCACCTGTGGCAGGGGCACCCAGACCCGCTCGGTGTACTGCGTGGCGTTTGACGGGCAGAGCCCGCAGGGGGTGGTGGATGACACCGAGTGCATGGCCTTCACCCAGCAGCCGCGCCGCAGCCAGCCCTGCAACCTCCGGCAGTGTGCCACCTGGAGCACAGGGCCCTGGTCCCAGGTCAGTGCCCCTGGGCAGACAACGGCCTCCTGGCACCTCCAGGAGGAGCATCTGTCAAAGCTTAGGGAGAAAGAGCCAGGCTCCTCTTCTGGGACTACAAAAAGCACGTGTCCTGGATAGGAGGCGTGCAGAGGTGTAGAACTTCTCCCTGCAGCCCTCCGATGCCCTCCTATGAACATATCCCTGTTCCTCAAAGCTGTGCATGTCCCTGCACCTCTGCTCTTCTCACTGCATGTCCACTCTTCCCTGGTCTGCCAATCCTTTCTCCACATCTGTGTTTTTATCAGACCCCCCCCAGCTGGCACTGACTTGGTTTCTGAGCCAGGCCTGGTGAAGTCGGAGCACTGGCAGGAGAGCCTCTGTCCATCAGCTGAGGACAGGCAGTAGCACACCCTCCTCTGTGAAACAGGAGCTCATGGCTTCTGCCTGTGCTAGTTATTTCCATGTATTTTGCTACCTTGCATCACCAGCCAGGACAGCAAAACTCTTGAAATACTGGTGACCTGCTGTTTGCTGTATGTCTGCACAGGGCTTCTCCAAACACAGCTATGTGGTGCATTTTTGATGCTTGTGTGCATTTATGTCTGCAGGAGTGGAAACAGCTCAAACTGTACACACTCAGTTCAGCCAGAAAGCTTTTAGAAGGCATCTTACATTCCAAGGACTTAGAAAGTAAAGAGAATGTCTACTCAGTCCCTAAAGTACAAGTGAATTTTCCTCTATTAGAAGAAGTGCACACATGCTTGCAACACTTGATTTGCAATGTTGTGGTTGCACTTAGCCTGAGTTGTGCAACAGCACAAAATGCAACTTTGAGGCATGATCACCCAGACTGGAGAGTCCTTCCACCCACTCTTTCCCCCCACCTTGTGAGATGTGAGTTGTGAACTTTGGGGTTGTGGAGTAAGAGTGCTGTTTGGGGAAGGCACCAAGGGTGATTTCTTACAAACTGATGCCTGAGTAATTCATTCCAGTGTTCTCAGAAGCAACTGTGTTTTGTGTACTCTGAGTTAAAAGGTTACTCCGGTAAATGAATGGCTGAAGCTCAGCTGGGAAGCTCATCTGAAGTGATTCAGACTGTCCCCAAGTTAATGCTCTCTGTAAGACACCTTGGTAATTCACGTAGAAGTAGGTTGGATTCCAGGAAACACCACCGTGAATTTAAGAGGGTGTTGAAAATGTCACAAACTAGTTACTGGTATAGAAGTTGTCACAGCTCCACGCTGTAAAAATAGAACACAAGTCTTCAAACAAAAGACATGGGTAATATAAGAACCTAACCGTTTACTTTCCCTAAAATTCTTTACCTTGCATTGATTTTAATCAGATGTAAATAACATGAGTTTACAGGTATTTTCTACCATGCCTTGTTCTCAATATATTTTGCAGTGTCTGGCTTTTTTCTGATATTTTTCTAAATTCATTCTCCACATCTCCTTTGGGGAGACATCAAGAGTAAGTATATGAATAGGCCAAAATCATCCAGTGAGCTCCAGATCTTCCAGACCCTATCCCATGCTCCCATGCCTTATTTTCTACTCTGCAGCATAAACAGCTACTCTGCTAAATCCCACCCCAGAAAATTATTTTAATGATAGCTGGTTGTTCCAGGCAGTCTCAAAATGGTGCTCTGCTCTAATGATAGGGAGCCCAGCCTGCAAGAGGAAACCAGGTGCTTCTTTGTAATTGTTGGGTCCCTTTCTGCAGTGCTCAGCCAGCTGTGGGGAAGGAGTGCAAACCCGGACTGTCACCTGCAGGACACAGCAGGGCTCCCAGGCTCAGGACTTCGCTTGTCTAATGGAGCCAAAGCCATCGGCCACCCGGCCCTGCCTTAAGAAAAACTGCATCCAGGAAATCGGCTGGCACGTTGGAGACTGGGGTCTGGTGAGCACCTCGCTGTCATGGCTCCAAAATTACCAATTGTATTGCTGTGCTCCTCACAAACAAGCTTTGATCCATGCAGTCTGCACATAGACTGAGGCTGAGAGCAAGGACTGCTTCATTACCAGCCTCTTGGCTCACAGTTGTGTTGTAACTGGCACTAGTAATGCTCCAGTTAATCTGATGCCCGCTTTGTGTGCAGCTGCTACAAAAATAAATCCTTCTGAGGGGAGATTATCGTTTCAGTGACAGTGGCAAAATGCAGCCAATAAGCTGAAACAATCCACTCTTGCTGCTTATTCTCAATTCTTTGCTCCATCGCTGTGATCAGCAAAACAGCTCTTAGCCCAAGTTTGGCTCAGAGCTGTAGGCTTCAGAACTGGTAATTGCACTTTGTGATATGCTTTAATCTATCTGAAGCACAGTTTATCTGAATAATTTTAAAAAATGTACTTTAATCTTGTCTTTGTGATGGAAGCCAGACTGTCTTCAACCTGGGAAAAGTGTCAGGGGATAGAGATATGGGTATATCAATTGCATCAGGTAACTTCCAAACACACTTTTTCACTTCTGTGCTTGTCAGACCAGCTTGTTCTGGGCTAAAACATGTTACATATGCTTCTTCATGAGATGTCGGCCAAGTTTTAGTTACAGCTAAAGAAGTTTCATATCTTAATCTGATCTTTCTCCTGACTTTCTCATATCAGAAGGTCTCCTATCTGCCTCTCTGAATTAGAGGGAAATACTCTCCAAATGTTTATAGAACTTGCCATGAGCCGTGTGGGTTGCACAGACACCTCATCCTATCCCCTCCTCTGAGCCTCTGGTCCCTCTCATCCACAGCTTCCAGTAAGGCAAACTCCAGTTAGCTGCTTACAAGAAAGCCCCTCATTCGCTTTCCAGTTGTAATTTGTTGTTCTTGAATGCAAACTGACCCACGCACAGCTGGTGGATCCCCAGAGAATTGAGGTGCCTTTCTGCCTTCAGGCTGAAATGATTCTCTCCTACTCCCTGAAACACCGCTGTGGGTAACAGCAGCTCATCTGGATGTTACAGGCTGAGTGTGGCACAGAGCCTAATGCTTCGGGGCTGGGTGGAACATCTGGTAAAATGGTTTTAAGTATGGTTTTCTAATTGTTCAGATGATTCCAGCTGAAATATTATTTGCTTTGTCTTGGTGGAGGAAGCTGTGCCCAGCCTGCAGCTAATCATGCAGCTGTTCCCCACTTCTGATCTGTGGGGTTTCTGCATTCAGCCTTTGCTGACTGCTCAGTGCCTTGTCTCTGTGCCCAAGTGTTCCAAGAGCTGCGATTCAGGCATCCGGACACGCCAGGTCATCTGTGCTGACGGCGACTCCAAAGTCTACAGTGCTGAGACATGCAGAGCCATCCAGCCACAAAAACCAGCCACCCTGGGCAGCTGCAACACACAGCCCTGCTACCTGCCACAGCGTGAGTGGTATTGCTGCACACCCAGCTTTTCCCAACATGCTTTTGCTTAGGAGTAGAAACTCCCAGCTCTGCACCAGCTTATGTTCTCAGCTTTTTGCCTGGCTATCTCCATCCTGTGATTTTGCCTAGGTTATGTGCACAAAGCATCTTTAGAGTCCCAGTACCTGTGCTGTTTGAAATATATGCAACAGGCTTGGGAACAACATTGGTGTGTGTCCGTTTTGAATCGAGTGTTCTATGATCCAGTGTGTGTGTGCTGCAGATGGATCCCAGACACCCCAGTCCAGAAGGATGATAGCTTGGGCAGGCTCAGTAGCAAAAACTATAGCCAACTCTCATCCCTCTGTGGACTGGCTCTAAAGGAGTCATAACTTTTCAGAACATTTTGCTTCTTGTCTGTGTCTATTCCCCATGTCAGAGCTGCAAGGCTGACTTTTGCCTGCCTGTTGTAGGTCGCTTGTCCTGACAATCCAATCGAATCCAATTGCTGCTCAGCAGCTATTGCACAAGAGGAACAGGAACATTTTCATCAACTGTTGTCTCCTGCTGACTGCTAGATGTATTTGCAATTATTAGAGCACAGTGCTGGCTAACTGCACCCATTTTGTGTATGTGTCTCTTTGCAGAGGTCCCCAGCATGCAGGACACTATGGGATACAATGTCACTCGCCAGTCCTTGCTGACACGTTACAATCCAAACAGCCCTGCCCCAGGTTTGGAAGAATTCTTTTAATTTGGGGGTTGATGATGGGATACTTGGAATAGGCTGAGATAGGGACTGGGATCATTCTTTTCTTCATTTCTCTCATTTTTTTTCATGGGTTCCTATAAACTCAAGGAGCCAGGGACAAAATGTAGATCCTTTACACCAACAGTGAGCAGTATTTGAATCTATCCATGCAGAAGACTCTGTACAGGAGATGGATCCCAGGTTCTGTCAGCATGACTTAAGTGCTGGCTGGAAGAAATTATGCCCAAAGCAGATCATAGGAACAAGAAAGGATGATGTGAAGGGACCACAGCAATGTGGTTTCTCATGGAACAGCACGAAGAATGGTCAAGGCAATGAGCAAAGTACCTCAGCCAGATGAGAAGGGTGGGCCAGATGACACCCCTAGATGTGATTCAGAAAATCCTGCCAGGTAGCCTTGGGCAGGTGAAAGAGAGCAGAGAGGAGGAAAGCTGGCCAGATTTTCATGCTCACCTTCATACCTTGAGTTCTCTCCCCAGATTCTGATGATGCAAGAATGCACCCTGGGAACACCATGACCCATAGTGCCTCAGGGAACCAGCACATTCCATCCACCAAAGACCAGGGCATCAACTTGTTTGCTGTGCACTGGGAGCCCCAGTCCCGCTCCCCAGGTTCCCATCAGCTCAGCTTCTCTCAGGACCCCCCTGCAGGGACTGGCTCCCAGGACTGCCACCAGAGCCCACATGGCTGCTGTCCAGATGGGCGCACTCTGGCATCAGGCCCTCTCGGGAGAGGTTGCCCTTTCAGCACCTGCCACCAAAACAGGTAGCTGGTAGTAGATAGGCCTGAGCAGGGAGGCATTGCCTTTCCTGGCAATGCCCTTCCTGAATCTTGTAGCCCATGTCTGTTGACCAGGCAGGTCAGGTGTCACTGCAGCCCTTCTGTCTGCAGGTATGGCTGCTGCCCTGATGGAGTATCAGCTGCCCAGGGTCCAAACAACACTGGATGCCCACAATATTACCATGATATTCAAATGAGACAAAATCATCCCACTACAACCACTCCAGCAGTAAGTACAAGAGCTTTTTGCTTTTTAGGAGAAGATCAGATACAAAGAATCAGATTTGACCCTGCTGACTCACATTGTAGATTCTATTGGGCTTCATCTCCACCAGTAATGCTGAGGAACCAATACTTGAGGCATGGCATCAAGCCCTTTGGCCCACCTTGCTCCTGCTCAGTCTGGAGTGTTCACCTGCAATCCTCTACAAGCAGGGCACAGAGCAGGTGGTGGGGAGATGTCTGAGAAGTAGAAAGCCATCCTATGTAGACCTGATTGAATAATCCTGAGTAATTAAATTTCTGTTGGTCAGAAGATTGCTATCCAGTTTCTAGGGGAAAAAAAAGGGAAAAGCATGGCTTCTATTAATTGCTTTTGTTTGTCAACTCTGCAGATTAATTCAAGGTGGGGAGGTGATCCCTCCTATAGTTTGGGGTGCATGTTGGTGGCAGCAATAAGAACTGGCCTGCTGCTGGGCTGCTTAGCTGTGCCTTGCAGAGTAGTGCAGCCCTGGCTCCATGGCTGACAGCCAAGTTTCCCACCCCTTCCCAGGACAAAAGCCTCTAGGAGGCAAACAAGCAAACAGTGGTGCCTCTAGCAGCTGGCTGTGTGCAGCTGACAGCTTGCACACCGTGCTTTGCATGTGCTGCTGTCCTCCTGCGTGAGGATAACTCTTGGCTTTCCATTCCTGTCCCCAAGGCAAGCCAAGCCTTGTCCCAGCAGCAGCCCTCGGGCGAGTGCCGCGGCTCCATGTACGGCTGCTGTTTTGACAACGTCGCCTCAGCCAAAGGTCCTCAAGGGGAAGGATGTCTCAATAGGCCCAACTACCGTAAGTGATGCTTTGCCTTATTGGTTTAGATACACAAAAAGAGTCCAGTAGCATATAGAAGTTTCCTGTGTCTGCTCTCTGTAAAATGTAGTAAATAATCTCTCTGAAGAGAATCTCTACCTGGTAGTTGGGGCAGCAGAAGCTTGGAGTGTAGAAAAGCAGCTTGAGGATTCAGTTCTACCAGTTGCCACAAAAATTATTGTTGTCCTCTGCTGATGGACAGAAGTGTGTTTGTGTGATCTTCGTCAGTCTGTAGGACTACTCAGGAGTTGTTTGTCCCTGAGAAGACACTTTGATGCAGCCTGGAGTGCTCGGAACTAATTACCCAGGTCAAAGTAGGGATCTCCTGTGGAATCAGGATAGTACTCAGTCTTCAGACAGCCTGTGGACAGGGGAGAAATGAGAACTACATGGGGAAGGAGGGATTGCTTAGGGCTGCATGGATGCCCTTAGCCAGCAAAGTTCAATCAAGTGCCTGCTGTGCTATGAGGACACTAGGGCTGGTGGGCAAAAGCATCTTTGCTCCTTTAGTGCCCAGCTGTACCCTCTGCAGGCACATTGCTGCTGCAGGGCCTTGCCCTCCTGCTGCAGCACAGAGATTGCTCAGTGGCTGTCCCTGTGGTGCAGCCTTGGGGAAGGGGAAAACTCTCTGGATTCTCTCAGCTGAGCCACAGCTTGACAAAGCACCTTGCAGCCAGAGCTCTGCATCCAGTGTTTGTCAGCATGTGGCTGATACCCGTGGCTCTGGGTTTGTAAACACCTTGGGCCACGCTCCTCTTTATATCAGTGTGCAGGGGTATTCTGTAATGCATGAGTCTTCTTCACAGCTGGGTCTAAGCCACTTGCTTTGTGAGCTGGAAATGTACAAGTGGCAGCCATGTGTCCCTTGCAGGAAAGGAAGCTCCAGAGCCTGCTTTGCAGTTGCAAAATTCTCCAAGCAAGGCTGTAAAGCATCTGTCTAGTATCTAGATTCAGAAATGTCTCTGAGAATGGTTCTTCCATCAGAGGCAAAACTGAGGCAAAAAGAAACATGTGAGCAGTTTCTCAGTTTCAAAGCACAGCTGGGTAGGACACCTAGGTGTCCTACTTTCCCACCTGCCCTTTGCCCACAGGGCCATCAGATAACTCATTTGGTGGTGGCGTGAAGCCCCTGGACCTTTGTGCTTTGTGACCCTCACATCTCCCTCTGTTCCACTCTTTTTGGTAGCATACCCTGTCATGTGCCTGCTGCCCAGTGCCCACGGCCCCTGCACCAACTGGACCACTCGCTGGTACTTTGTGGGAGTTGTTGGCAAGTGCAACCGGTTTTGGTATGGTGGCTGTCATGGTAATAAAAACAGCTTTGCCTCGGAGGAGGAGTGCATGAGAGCGTGCCACAGCTCTGTGGGGGCCAGCCATCTGGAGCTCCAGCCCTCTTCTGGCACAGAAGCCCTGCAACACCAGCAGACTGCCTCCAGTTCTCACATAGGACGTGCTCAGGGTCAGCAGCAGTCACCCACAAGAGAGACTGCAAGTCACAGCCAAGAAGGAAGAACCTATGGGGCTTCACTCCCCAGGCAAGACAGCCGCAGCTGGAGGAGGGACATGCTGCCAGAGGCCTTGCCAAGGACTGGGGTGCTGGAGAGCCAGAGAAGCAGACTGGATAGGCTGGGCCAGCTGCGCTCCTGGGACACAGCCCTGCCTGGGTCCTCGGATAGGCAGAGCAGCAGTGGCCAGCAGGGCCTATCCCGGGAAGGCAAGCAGTGGCGTGAAGCTTTCGGAGCAGATGTTTCTGTGACAGAGGGATTTGGGCACCAGGAGTCTGCAGACCTGTTCCCAGCACAGGCTCTGCACAGGTGATGATTTCCGTCTATCCCTCCCCCCTGTTCTGCCAGCTCATTATGAAGCATCAGTGGAACTTTCTCTGGAGTGAAAATGTTGCCTCAGCTGGGACTAGCTAACTGGGGATACCGTGTGATGGATTAGCTACACATGTGGCCCCTTGGTTAATGAAGTTACTGGTATTCAGGCCCTGGTATTACCTGCGGTCTCTTTCCTCATATACTCCCTGGTCTCTGACAGAACTGAAGTATCATGTATGAAAAGACTGCAGAATCCTGAGGTCTCTGTCTGGGAGGCCTTCTAACACTATAAATGAGAATCCATAGGTGTTGTTCTTGTTCTGACCAACAAATTTAGCTGTCACTCTGACTTCAGAGCCTTTATCTCAGCACTGCATGGAGCAGCAGTGGGTTGTTCTAGGGAAGACTTGTAAGATGCAGACTTTGGGTCAAGATCCAGACAATGTTACTCTGAAAATCAGGAGTGTGTAGAGCTAGATCTAAACATATCTGCACTGGATCTATCTGTCAGCTGAGCTATACCTTGTTCCTTCAGAAGAGAGGGGTTACAGGGCTTTCTTCCAGGAGATATTGTAGCATTCACTCTGTCCACAGCAGCCTTTGCTGTACAGGAGAGGGCTCCCCATGCTGCCCAGTGCATCTGCTCAAAGCTGAATTGGCAGCTGGTCCTGCTTTGCCTTGTGGTTGTAACTCATCCAGAGTCACATGAGAGGACACAGAGGTGAGGAGGGCAGCAGAAGTGCCAATGGAATCACTTTCTCTTTCAGAACAATCCTGGAGGAAGGCAAGCCCCATCTTGTGACAGCAGTTGTGGGACAAAACATCCAGCTGCTCTGCAAGACAGGCGTGTCCCCACTCTCCAGAGTGGAGTGGATGAAGAACAGCCGACCCATCTCCTCTGACAGGTGAGCTCAGATCCCTTCATTGTAGAGCAGATGGGCTCCTTGCTGGGCAGAGTGCCAAATATGCAGTCCAAAAAAGACTGTCGTGGTTTCACCCCAGCTGGCAACTCAGCCCCCACAGAGCTGCTCACTCACCCCTGATGGGATGGGAGAGAGAATCAGAAGGGTAAAACTGAGAAAATCCAGGGACTGAGATAAAGACAGTTGAAAAGCTAAAACAAAAGCCGTGGATGCAAGCAAAACAAAACAAGGGATTCATTCATCACTTCCCATGGGCAGGCAGGTGTTCAGCTGTCTCCAGAAGAGCAGGGCCCCATCACACGTAACAGTGACTTGGGAAGACAAATGCCATCACTCCAAACTCCCCCCTGCTCCTCTTCCTTTCCCAGTTTTACATGCTGAGCATGATGCCATATGGTATGGAATATCCCTGTGGTCTGTCAGGGTCAGCTGTCCCAGCTGTGTCCCCTCCAGCTTCTTGTGCACCTGCAGCTTGCTAGTGGGTGGGGTGAGAAGCAGAAAAGGCCTTGACTTGGTGTAAACACTTCTCAGCAGTAGTGAAAATATCAACACTGTTTTCAGCACAAATCCAAAGCACAGCCACATACCAGCTAGTGTGAAAAATATTAACACTACACCAGCCACAACCAGCACACTTTTTTTTTTTAAGAAATAAAGAAACCCCCATATTCATCTACTGTCCACCTGCTCTGTGCATAGCAGAAACAGGTACGGTCTGCACCATAATGAGGTGTTGGCTAGAATTATGGGGCAGAGCAAGTGTTATGCTGTCCCATAACACTGGTGGAAGCTGACATGGGTAATGATGCAGAAAAATATTGCTTCTCTTGGGTTCATCTTGGGGCAGCACAAAGCCAGTAGTTGGGGGTGAAACTTGCAGCCTAATAACCCAGAGTTCCTCTGGCTGAAAATCTCTAGCACAATTGTTTTTTAAACTACTTTAAACCTGTTTTTCCTGGGAAGTCTGTTTCCAGCAAGTCTGTCTGGAGCCAGTCAGTCCTTTTGTGTTATGAAAATCACAGTTATGCTTTTCTGTTTGCAGTTGACTGCTGGGACTCAATCTCCCCCCTGGAAGGGCAGTTTGCCTCCTTATGGGAGAGTTACTGAAAGCAGTTCCCTGTTTTCCGTCTCAGTTTTCCTCTCTGTTCCTGACCTCCTTTCTGCTGCAGTTTTTCCCCCTGCCTGTGACCCGTCTGTGGTCAGCAGGGTTTTGTTTTTTTCTGAGCCAGGGAGGGCCCCACATGGGGATGGTTTGTGTAACACCAGCCCGGGCTGGCCGCTGTGCCCTGGCGGGTTGCTGTGGGTGCCCGGGCAGGCAGCAGCGCTCCCCCCGTGTTGCAGGCACACCTACCAGTCCGACAGCTCCCTGGTGATCAGCCACGTCAGGCCCGAGGACGCTGGTGCCTACACGTGCCTCACTTCTGACGGGAGGAGGACTGAGAGCCGACAGATTCAGCTGCAGATAACAGGTGAATTATCTTCTACTCAGGTCTCCTCATTAATGGTTACTGAGCACAGGCTCAATAAAGCCAGCTGGAGGAGGAAACTTCCTTTGCTGCCAAGAGGGAGTGTGGAGGCAGCAGGGCCTCTTTTGGTGTTACCTCATGATCAAGCCTTAGCCCTAAAATACTTTCTCCCCTGCAGTGTCACCCCATTAATGGAGTTGTGTCTTGCCTGTAACCCCCCCCGTTTCTATCATGGCAAGTATGTCTTCCTCCCTGAGAGCCATCAGCTGCCTCCTGATCCAAAACAGAACTGCTGGTGCATTTTTATGTTTTGTGTTTTGCCCAAACAGGTCCTGCTGGGTAACAAATAATTTCCTGTTCTGAAAAATGTGCCTTATTTCAGAAACAAAACCAACAAAATGAAAGACTAATCTCAAAAGATGGGCCAGAAAGGCACCCTGTAGCCTTCAATCTCTGAAGTGTGCTTTGTCACAGCAATGGCACATGGGGCAGAAGGCACTGTGGCCTAAGGGATGTTGCAACATGTTCACGGACAGAGGAGGAAAAGGAGTCTAAAATTGCTTGCCTGCAGGTCTATGAGTCTCATTAGTAGACAGCGCAGGTTTACTGCACTAGTCAGCCAAAAAGCAGATGGCTGAAGGGCTCTTTGGCTCTGGTTCAGCAAGCTCTCCCAGGCTCACAGAAACCCTATGCAATAGGTCACAGTAAGAAGTGTCCTTTTATTCACATATGGCATTTTGTTTTGAATAGAGTACAAGAGCAGTGTTGTGGCCGAGGGTGAGAGAGGCCAGGTCCTTCAGGAGGCAGATCAGCAGCGCCGAGCATTATCCAGAGGCAGGCAGCTTGGGCAGGCAGCTGGCTCCTCCATGCCTCAGCAGCTCATATACAGGTACGTTCACCTACAGCAACAGTTTGTCCATGGAGCCCAGGTGATGAACCATATGGCATCTCTTCATGTAGAAAAGCCAAAGACTGGAAAGGTCCTGGGTCAACTGTTCCAGGGCACAGTTGGGAAGCTTGCAGTACTGAACTGCTGACAACGGGAACGGGAGAAGATCCCAGTCGCAAGCTGTCTTCTGTCCTCCCCAAGGATCTCTTGAAAGAAGCATGCTCTGAGCAAAGATGCACAGGGAAGCTGGCAGCAAAGCAGCTGGGCTCAAACAAAAGAAGTCTTGAGGCAGCATTCTTAGCTGTTCGTGTTAGTGCAGGCAGAAAGAGAAACCTGTTCTGAAAAAAAGCAAAGCAAATAGGAGCTGCTTAACTAGCACAAAATAGACATATGTGCATTGAAGAAAACTTCAGCTCCTCCAGCCTCCACTAACTAATTTAAAATGTTTTGAGAACAAACCAGTTTGAGCCAAAACTGTCTCATCATATACTGGTATTTTTGTTGCTTCTTGCATAGTTTTTTATTGCTTCTAGGCCCCACAGAAATAAAGGGGGACAAATTATTTTTGCTTTAAATGAACCATGTTGGGATTCCAGATTAAATAGGGCCATGATCTGATCTCTCTCTTTTTTTGAATTTACAGCCTAAAACCCAGCCAATTTGCTGAACTCTGCAGCAATCTCCTTAGCTGCTTCTGCTAAAGGCAGTAATAAGTGATTCATTGAATTAAGGCTCTTTGGTTTTATTTTTTGAGATCAAGAATTCAGGTCACGGAATGGGGGTAGGGTAGATGACGTTTTGTTTAACTGTGGGAACACATGGTTTAGTTCCCTTCTAAGACAGTGTTTAGCTGTAGTTATAAGAGAGCAAAGAACATGAGATGAGTGATGTGAGGACATGACCTCAACCTTTCTGCTGCATGAAGTGGACGAGCAGCTCCTGGACCTGGTGCAGTCAGGTTATTGCAATAGGCTCTTCACACCCTAAAAAGGCTCATTTTTGCATGCCAGAGAAGCACCTAAGGGGAATCTTGCTCAGTGCCCTCTTTAGGACTTTGTACTGTTTGCCATGTGTTCACATTGTTAATGCATCTTCAGCTGTTATCCACAGAGTTGTTATAAGGGTTGCTGTCTGTAAATTAAGCTGGCTGACAGGAACGCAGCACCATGCTGTGCTGAACTAGAGCAGGATTTTATTGAGGTTGCTCTTTTCTGAATGTTGGAAGTGAATATTGGTAATGGCAAGCATCAGAGCTCTCATGGGAGTAGAGGCCTCCCTTTGCCATTGGAGGCAAAAAATAAGGCCTATGATTCATAAAGCCTTGTGCTGAAGGTCAAATGCTGAGCAAGGAAGTTTCTACCTCTTTTGCTGTGCTTGTGAACTTTGCAGGTTGAAAATGGATAAGAGCGAGCCCACAGTAGTGGAGGCCAATGTGGGCGAGAGAGTCAGACTTCCCTGCACAGTGGAAGCGTCACCAGCTCTCACCATTGAGTGGCAGAAAGATGGGCAGCCCCTCTCCTCTCCCAGGTGAGCTCCCAGGTGGTTCTAACTGTTCATGAGAAGAGCCTCCTCCTTGCTTTTCCTTCCCTGTCTCCTCTCTGAGAGAACAGAGCTGTTGGCCATGCAGTGAGGGCCTGTCTGGCTTTATGCTGTCCAGCCTCCTCCATCAGGGCCAGGCCATACTGCTGGCCTGTCCTGTCCTCCCTCCCTCCCAGATGGAAGTTTGAATGTTGAACCCTTGAGGGAACAGCTGTGACACAGGGTCTATGAGTGAACCAGGGTTCAAATTTATTCAGTTACAAGAAAAAGAACACATGGCTAGCAAATTTGCCAAAAACCAGCTGGTCAGTGAGCAAGGGCAGAGGTTCTCAGCAGAGAGACATCAGAGCATCTTCAGTGAACTTCCACAGCTACTTCTACAGCTGCTCTCCCCTCTCTCTGCTCCCAGAAATCTGCTCTAGCAGCAAGTTTTTCCAGACTGTTACAGCATCAGTGCTGGGATTTGAGGACTAAGGGTTGCATTACAACCCCTGCAGCATCTGAGCTGCTAAGTCTTTGCTCAGTGGTACTACAAAGTTGTACACGAGGCTTAGCTTCACCTCTGCTGGCTCCCAGGAGTGCCATCCTGACCCAAGCACAGGCTGAGGGACACGCTGGCTTTGTTCCCCAGGCACAGGCAGCAGTCGGATGGGGCCCTGCTGATCAGCAGGGTCAGCTCTGAGGACATTGGCTTCTTCACCTGCCTTGCCTCCAATGGACGTGACCGCGACCAGCGCCAGGTCCTGCTCAGGCCTCTAGGTATGGGGTGGATAGCAGCACACCCAGCTCATGGGCACAGGAGGGGGAAACAGGGTCCTGTGCAGGGCCAGCGTGGGTTCCATTGCTGGCTGTGCCTCTTTGCTTCACACCTAGAGTTTGCCAGGCATCCTGAGGGCAAGGGAAGAATGAGTTGTTTTACCCAGCGGTCATCTGCATGTGTCCAGTGCTCCAGGCAGCTGGGAAAAGGGGATTGACAGCACAGTAAGAGTGACTCTCAGGGCCTTGTTTCTGGGACACTGGTGTGGGATAAGAGCAAGAGAAACTAAAGAGATGGTTCTTCTGTGTATGTGCATGCATGTGTCCAGCTTTGAGACCTCTGTTACTTGTCCTTTCTTGGGCCAAAGTCCTAGGAAATCCACATTGCCCAGAGCAACAACAGCACAGCCTCAAACATGCTGTTTCAAGGCCCAGGGGCTTGTAGCTCATTATGGGATGTGTTGGACTTTTCCCATGAGGGAATGCTCCTACTCCCAGGGAGAGGGTGGCATTGTCCCCCTGCTAGTGATGATTTCCCTTCTGGTCCAGGAGAGTTGAGGATCACTGGTCTTCTGCCAAGCATCACGGTACCTGAGGGAGGGACTGCTCAGCTTCATTGTACAGTGACTGGCAACAATGTGAATATAAGGTGGTCAAGGTAAGCAAAAATGAGATGGAACTTCTCTTTCCTTCTCTTTCCTTCTCTTCCTAAACCTCATCATTTACCCTCCAAATGTTAATGCAGGGTGCTTGCCAGGTATGGTAGAGACCACAGTTATCAGTCCCAACTAGTATCACCTACCCTTTCTTAAAACAACTTGGATGTTACCCAAAAATCCTGGACAAGATCCCTGTGGAGTGTGGGGGTCATCAAGTTCATGTTCCACCCAAATAAGGAGAAAATCAGACGTTAAACTAAGATTTTATGGAGTTCAGAAGGGCTCTGTGCTGGAAAACTAGTGACATGAAAATAACATGAATGAAAATAAGTAATCAGAGGAAAAGCTTTAGTTGCTTTTCAAAAAACCCTCTCTGCCTAATTGTGACAGACATTTTGGACCCTCTTCTCCCAGCTTCCTGTTGCAACAGTTCTATTTACTGCCTGGGAGCAAAGGAGATTTAGAAGCATTTAAAAGTGAAAAGCTGTGTCCTCTTATCCTGATAGTTTACCAGGAAACTCTGAATTTGTGCAAGTGTTTATTGAGGATTGTTTTTCCTGTTTGAAAATAATCAGTTCTGCTTTGGAGCGTTCTTACAAACTATCCAAAGAGATGGATGGGTAAATGTTGAAATTCCAAGGGTTAGGACTGAAGTTGAAGTGGGCCATCTCACACACAGAGCTTTTCTTCTATACATAAGTTTGGTATTTGACCTAACAAAATGATGCATGTTTCAGAGTTGGAACGAAGCCCTTTTCAGTGAAACCAATTTCATTTCATTGGTAACCAGGAGTTCACAATTCAGACAGTTTTCCTGCTGGGCACAGATTATTCTAGGAAGAACTGAACAGAGACACAACATTGCTGGTTTTTTTTAACAAATTTTTAAAGGGAGAGGAAAGAGGGCACATTGTTCACTACCCTATATGCTCATCAAGCAATATGTGCTGCTATCAATGCCAGCCAAACAAGTACTGCCAGACCACAACCTGGAGAGAGGGAAAGGCACACTGGATTTTCTCTTAGTTCCTCAAACCTCAAGAATGTGTGCTAGCAGAAAGGGCAATATCTTTGCACAGAGCACACAGACTCAGCTACCTCCCACGCAGACACTGGGCAACGGATACAGACTGACTCAGGCTCATGTTACCACCCAACTGCAGGGGCAGGTTGTGCAAAAGATTTCTTCCTTCCTGCTGAACTTGTAAAAAATCACCCCTTTCACAGAACATTATTTTCCAAAGAGCACAGGAAGCTCCTTTAGTGCCCAGGGGTGGCAATAGTGAAATATTTTGTTTTTCACCACAGGAATGGAGTTCCCATGTGGGGGGATGGCCACCACATCCACCTGTCCCAGGATGGAAGCCTGACTATCATCAACGTCCAAGAGGCTGATGAGGGATCCTACACATGCAGTGCCTACAGAGGCAGCAGCTCAGTCAGTGCCAGCTCGGAGGTGAAGATGCTGAGGAGCCGGTCTAGCAGTGAGTCCAGCCCAGCCTTCCTCCTTCTCCCAGCACAGTGCCCGGCCCCTGGCCACTATCACACCCATTGTGTGTGCCAGTCCAGCACCAGCCTCGGGCTTTGGGGAGCAGCAGGAGCCTCTGGGTCATGCTGCCTCAGGAGCCCATGGACGGAAAAGCAGGATGCTGGAAACACCCCCTGACCAGGGCACTGGGAGCCTGATTAACTTCCTGAAGCCAAAATGCCATAGTTGCTTGACCAAATAGTTGGTTGCATGATTTGTAGTTGGACTTTAGACACCATCCAGCTATCTATATAGAGGGTAGATAGAGTGGTCTCTCCTCTCCCTGGAAACTGCATTTTCCTCCTGTATCTCACCAGAGGTATCTGTTTCATCTTGAAACTCATCTCTCCTTCTTGATGTTGGACTAAATTTAGAGCTGGCGGGGTGGAGGAAGCAGGAACGTGCTGTGTCTTTTGGGATGGAATAGCAATCTGAGGATAAATTTACAGCCGGTTCACCCTTTGTTTGGCTGCAGCTACTGTGAATCATGTTGTGGACCTGAGCAGAGAGTGCGTGGACCAGCCCCACCTTGCCAACTGTGACCTGATCCTGCAGGCCCAGCTCTGTGGTAATGAGTACTATTCCAGCTTCTGCTGCGCCAGCTGCGCCCGCCACCGCCCCCAGGGCAGCCCCCCACACCCCCGCGGGTGACAGCCACCACCACAGTGACCGATGACAAGACTGGAGGTCTCAACTCTGTTCTTTTACTGCATGGGACAGTTCTAGGAACTCTGCCCTGCTGGAAAGCCCACGAGGGTGAACTGAACAGCGTGCAGTGAGTGTAAATGTTCAAAGGTGGGAGACCCACCACCCTCAGGTTTATTGTAAACTCCTTTTCCCCTGTATGCCTTGCTGTACCTAATCCATCTCTTAAGAGTTGTTGCTGTCATTCACAGAAAGCAGATGATAATAGGGATGTAAGGATGATGTGAGTAGAGAAGGCAGATGACCAGCATGAAAGAGGGAGAGACTTCATACAAGCAAGAGAGAAGTGCCCTTAAAAACATAATCTCTGAAGTGTTTGAAGATGGGCCTGAACCATTTTAACTGAAGCACTAATGAGCCATGAACATTTGTTCCTCCAATGAGTTTTGCTGAACAAGTGCTCCTGGGGAACACTTTCCATCTAAATGCAAAGGACTCTGGCCATGAGAAACAGCTTGATGCATACAAAATTAGTGTTCAGGTCCTAGGAGATTACTGGCTCTGGGGATGCAGCTGTAATGTCATGACACTGTAACTGTTTTATTCCAGCAGACCTTAGACAAATTTCTAGTAGGGTCACTTTGGTTTCTTCTTGACTGCAATCAGCTTTGGAGTGAAATGCAGAAGCAAGGCTTCACAGAAAGCTTAAGACAAAACAGAAAACTACTTTTAGCCCTTCCTGAATGCTAGGGGTAATTTAGATGAATATACCAACACTGTTACCTGTTCTGAGATGCTGCAGTTTAAATAGCACTCATTCTAGGAAGGCTCAGCAGGTAGTCTTTTTCCCCTGAGCTGGAACTGTGCTGTTCTGATGTTGTGCTGAGTTTGGGCAGGGGCTAATAATAAACACATAGAAATACGTGTGTAGGGGCATTTCACTTGCCAGAACAGACCTCCCAAGAATCTGCTCTAGTCTCAGTTAAATTCAGGAAAGCCTGGCTCTGCATGTGGCCTGAGCTGATGCCTGCTGCTACAGGCTAACAAGTTAGGAGTTCCAGATGCAGAGCAGCTGTAGCTGAAAAGCATCCTTCATTTCAAGACCAACATGGAGTGGCAACAAGTGTTGCCACTCCCCCCTTATCTGGGGCTCTGAAAATCTCAGGCATTAGGGGTGGGGAGGTGAGATTATATTGATTATATCATGTTAAACCAGGAAAGGCCTTGAGTATCTTCAGTATCTCAAAATTGAATTACTTTTGAGCAAAAGGACTCTTTTACAGCCTTCACACTACTGTCCTACCCTAGCATCAGCCCTGACAGTCCCCTTCTTCCTCATTCTAGACTTGGATGGGTTGATCATAATTATTAGCAACATTACCCATGTATTATTTGCATAGATGTAGGTATAAAGGAGGTTGTTGGTATTTTGGTTTGGGGGATGGAGGATTGGGTTTTTCTACTTTTGTTTTCTTCTTGTGTTACTTTAAGGCTTTTAAGAAATGCAGCTAAATCAGCACGGGTATGGTTCAGGACTGAACACACTGCTCTAGGATGCCAATGAACAGCGAAGTCTACAAGCAATCCAGTACAGGAGAGACAGGTGACAGTCACAGCTATTTGGGGCTGGGTCCTTCTTTGGTCTGATAGATTCTGTTTGCTAGGAGAGACAAAAGACCTTATTTTGCATTTAAGACCCTTTAATTTGATTAGGGAAAAAATCCTCTGCTGGAATTCAGGGCAGGCATTACAGTATAAGGTTTGAAATTATTGGATATTTAAGAACAATGAGATGGTCCTGAAAACATCCACTTGTGTTTGTACATGTTTTTCCATTTAACATCTCAGAGCAGCACCTTTTTCTCTGTGTGTCTGTATGGGATATTTTACCATTTTAGTAAATGGTATGATTTTTGCCTTTGGAGATCAGGGACATTTTGAAGCCCTCTCTGTTCCATGTGTGGCATCAAGGGGTAGTCAGGCTCTGCTCAGGAGCATGGTTGGAAGTGGATTGTGGACGTGTCAGACCCTTTTGTCCCAGAGTAAGTAACCAGTTCTATAAAATCCCTTTCTAAGATGCCAGAGGCCTTATTTTTAGAATATTTAAATATTCTGTGTAGTTACCTGTCATTTAAACTCTGTGGTTATGTAAGATGGGGCCAGGAAGTGCTTTCTCCAGACTCCTTAGGGCTATAGCAGCCCCCTGCCTTGATGATGGGAAGGACTTTAACATTGGAAGTGCTCTGGCTAGTGCAGAGTTGATGCTGACCTCCTTTCAGCTGCACAACCATGGCAGTAAAGGTGGGATTGACAGGCACACAGCTCCCTGCTGTAAATCCATGCCATCAAGTTAACTAAAGGATCTTTGCATTTCTTCTGAGAAGATCAGCTTCTCCCTCTCTGTAGTACCACTTAATCACCTACTCAAGGTTTACTTTTTTATGTGAGAATCAAGATGTTAATTTTTTTCTCTAAACAATGGGTTGTAGGAAGTGCTTATCTCCAGGGCAGGAGAAGGGTGTAACTATACTGGGCTATTTTCAGCTTGATCTTGGGCCCCTTACTGTGAAAGATACTGCTACTTTCTTACTAGCTGCTTTCTTTCCTACTATAAATGTCTATAAATACTTGTTTGCTTTTTGAAAACTGAAAAAACCATTGACACCAACTCAAATCCCACAGGGAGTGTTTGCATTACTATTCATACCATACTGAACACAGGTAAGAATTTGTAGTGTCACAAGTTGTACTTTTCTAGACTGTCACTGTAAGACTCACTGTACTTGCCTGGAAATGGAAACTGCTGGCAAGCTCAAATCGGAGGGCTAACAAAGGCAGTGTTTATTCCCCTTCAGGTTATGGAGTCTGACTTTTTCCCTTGTGTCTAAACTGACGTGGTGGCCATAAGAATGTGGTAAGAACCAGTCACACAAACAGGGTAGATATTAACTCAGTGGAAGAATGGAGAAGAGGTGAACATACATCATTATCTGATATGGCTCTTTCTAATAGTAGGGGAAGAAAAGAGGTTTCCTTTTTGCCATTACTGAATGTTACTGAATTGTCTCTTTGTAAATATTTAGTGATAGAAAATACAGCCCTGCAAACCCAGAATCTGATGTTTTCAATAAAGACCTCTATTTCAGAGCTTTAAGTGTTTATGCATCACAAGGATATTTTGAAATTCAGTTTTAAAGTTCAATGCAACCTAACAGGTTGTAGAAAATGAGAGGTGTTAAGATATTATTCTTAGGCTGCTAGGTAAGCAAGCAGCCTAAGCAGCCTGTCTTGTAAGGTGGATGTGCTGATCCACATCCACCTTACAAGACAGAAGATACCCAGAAGGGCAAATGCTGAAACTGAATTACTGTGGGAAATAAGTCTCTCACAGGCAGTGCTTCTACCACCAACATTTATTTCTGTTAAAGCAGATTATAAATCATCAGTACAAATATATATAACTTACATTTGCTTGTAAGGCCAAAGTTTAAAAGTAAAGTTAAAATGAGATGGTTTTCACAAGTCACCAGAGGCAGAACCTGGACCAGCTGCAGCCTTAACCACAAGGTTTCACAAATCAGTGGGAAAAAATAAAACCAAAGTTAAAAACCTCTAAGAACTATTGACAGACAAACATAAAAATGGTTTCCCAGGCAGCCCCAGGATGTAGATATGATGACAGTAAGTTGTCACAGTAGTGTTAGAACCAATAGATTAAGACAAAGAAACTGCAGCAATATATGAAAGGAAAAAAATCCATACTATATAGAATATGTAGACTGATTCCAATAAAAAACAGTAAATTCTCCCCATGGTTCTCAAACCATGACAATACTATTCTTTAGTTTTCTTTATTTAAAACTACGATATAATGACTTATTGGTTGTGATTGTTGTTGCAATATGCTACTTACAATGAACAGATACAAGAACAAGCTAGAGCCCCTTTTTCCACCCCCCCCAATATTACTTACTATAAGAATCAGCGATAAATCAATCTTATGTACAATTTCTTACATCCAACCCCCTTGTTTTTTAACCTTTGGCAAGATTACTTACAACTCATACAGCTTTTAATATCCAACTATTTAAAATATTCTAAATGCATAAAAATAAAGATTTTGGCTTTACTTTATTCTTTACATATAATATTCACTTTGTTACTCAAAATGGAAGCTCAACTTTTTCCACAAACCTAGCTTTTGCTAAGGTGACAACATCCCACCCATATCCACCCCCCACCCTACCCAATTTTTCCCTGAGGGGGAACATCCAGGGCTTCCAGGGCATCAGGAGGACACAGGTACAAACATCTGCCTTCCTTTCTGTGAGATGATTGATGTTTCTGCAGAACAGGCTTTGGGACTGGGTGCCTTCCTTCGCTCCATTTGACTTACAGCTTTCCAAGAGACGAGGGAATGCAGACTGGGGTGGCTCCAGGATTCCTTTTAAGAACTGCACAATAAATTCTCTGTGTGTTTCCATCCTCCCCAAAATTGCTCCCTCTTTCTAACCCATTTTTGTTTGAAGGGACCATTGGGATTATCAAAGCAAACTGATCAGAAACAGTCCCCTCCGCTCCCTTTATCCCTCTAGCCTAATGTACAATTTATCAGCCCCCCCAGGAGTGCTCAGAGTTCGATCTCGAATGTTTTCTGTAGGTCACTGGAGAAGGGGTTGGTGGGGGAGGGGTTGGTGCGCTGCTTGGCCTTGCCCTCCAGAGCCGCCCACTGCGCCTCGAAGGGGTCGAGCTGTGGGCCGGGTGCGGGGGGCTGCGCGTGCCTGTCCTCGGCAGCCCACTTGCCGCCCTCCACGCCGTTGAAGGCGGCGGAGCCGTTGTGCTGCGCGGGCGGGTGGAAGAAGGGGCTGGCGGTGGCGCTGCCGCTGCCGCTGTCGTACTGAGGGACCGACTGCTGCTTCACCAGGCTGGGGGACTGGTGCGGGTGGGCCGCTGGAGTGTGGCTGGCAGTACCAAAGACGTTGGCCACCATCTGGGAAGGTGTGATCCCGACCACAGGGACGCTTGGGGCTGCATAGGTCATCCCATTCGCTACAGCGTAGGGCTGAGCTGGAATAAATGCTGGCTGCATGGGCGGTACCACGCCCACCGGCACAGGCTGAGGCGCGATGAAGGTGCTGACTGGGAAGGCTGGTGCCGACTGGGAGGCTGGAGCTGCTGGAGGAGGCTGGAGCAGTGGCTGTGGGGCTGGGGCTGAGGTTGGCTGCTGTTGGGCTCTGACAGTCTTTGAGACCTCTTCCAACCAGCGGTCTGCCTCTGAGGGAGTACGTCTGTGATTTCCTTGGAAGAGACTCGGTGAGGCCGCACCTGAGGAGGTGCTGCTCCATTCAGTGCCTGAGAAGGAAAGCATGGGCAAGTCACTAATATTTCCACTCCTCATCCTTTTATTGGTTAGAAAGACTGGAGGGTGTACACAAGAACACACAGTGACATGACTGAAAGATGCTCCCACTATTGGAAGCATCTTTATGCATCCACTGTACTGTTCTGTTCTAGGAAGACATTCTTCAAGATGAGGTAGGTAAGTGCTTCTTCACTAAAGCAGAGATTTATGGCATTTTTTTCTTCTTAGCAGACATCTAAGACTTCAGGGTACACAGGAAAGCTGCTGCCTGCGCTCATAACTTGGTAGCAATGATCTGGTCCATAATCACTAATCCCCCTAACTGGGAAGTATCAGTTTCTGAATGCACAGCTCAGGACTGGTGGACTTGGAACACAAAGGTCTAAGAAACTGTTTTACAGACAAAGTCCGGTGCTTTTACACGGCCAAGCAGAACCTACTGTTTCACTAGCGAAGTTTCTCTCGTGGAGTGGCGCTTACACCATGACATGAAGTAACTCAGACTACAGCCTTCTAGCCTCTGTGCCCACATGGATGACTATTTCACCTTACACAGTGCAGACAAGGCCTGGAGGGACACACTAAACTTACTAAACAGAAGAAATGAACCTCTAAGCCTTTAGGCAACACACTTATTCCCTCCTTATGTACATTAGTGAAAAGAACACATAAAATTATTTTGGGTACACACAGACTCCTTCCCTTTTATACACACAAATTTGCATACAACTTCATTACTTCCTTTTTAAGCACTGATTTTATAAAATGCTGCCAAAATAAGAATCAGTCCAGATTACAGACCTAGCACCAGCAAGTTCATCGCTTCTCTCTATCCACTCACACAAAACACTACTACTTCCGGCTTTTGTTCCTGTTCCTTCCACTTGCCATTAAGTGGCACTGACAATTGTCTCAAGGGCTCAATTATGCTTTTGATCCAAGTTCTTATAGCAATGCACTGGATCTACTTCCACTCTTACCAGTGACCACGGCCGCAGCTCCAGTATTAGCAGCAGGAGCATGAGCCCAAGGATTGGTTTCACGAACTGGCATAGCTGTGGACACTACAGCAGCTTGGGATGGTTTAGCAGCAAGCACACAGAAGGCAGAGGCAGTGCCATTAACTAAAATGGGAGCAGACAACATCAGTGCGATTAATTCATGCAAGGCATGCACGTGACTGGAGTATTAGTGGGCCGGGTCATACCTATCCACATACAACACTTTTAGACACTTCCACATGACAGGAGTTCGTGTAAGTAGCCAAACTGGACTGACAGCCAATACAGAGAGTAAATTTCATTTCACCAAGCCAACACTTGTTAAAAGAATCATGGGATGGTGGATTTTGATGTCTGTTAGGAGGCCTTGAGTTCTGACAACTGACTGAAGTTAAATTTGTTGTTTCTATAAGGAAGAGATAGGGCACACCAGTAGTTATTGTACAGTTAATTTTAGATTAAAAAGAACAACACTTTGTAGATACAAAGTAACAATAACTACATTTAACACGCAGAGGTTCTTTTTTCACACAACTTCTATAAAAGCATAGCAGTGAAAGGAATACCAATGGCTGCTATGAGTTCTAGAGCTGGCATTTTCCCACAATTTATCTAAGAATTTGTGTAAAAACCAGTAATTATGGTAGCACAAAATCCCTTCCCTTGCAAGATTTGGTTCCTATGACACACTCCTATGCAGTTCAGGAGGCAGAATGATAAAATAGCCATTACCTCAAAGCCAGTTCCTTTTAGAGGTAACTATCGTTTGGTAGGTGCATGAACTTATTGTTAAAAACAAAACCACAGAAAAATTAAACAGACAAGATGAATAAAGCAGGATGCATTCACCCAAAATACTGGTAACAGGACTTGCACAAGAAATTAAGACCATGTGTGACTAGAAAGCAACATTATGTGCATTCAAGCCTCATCCAGCACCCAAAGAAATCACAAACCTTGAAAGGCAGGAGACTGTGGTGCAACTACTGTCACTGGTTTTGTCATGGGGGCCGAAGAGAAAGGATCCTCTGATGGTGTGCTGAAAGCACTGGTGATCTGAGAGCACAGGGCACTAATGCTGTCTGTTTCCCCTTCTACCTCTGGGACTAAAATGTAAACAGAATTCATTAAATTGAAAGTTTAAAGGATACAGAAACAATTTACAACTACCAATGTGAAATTGAAATATAATTAGTTCCCTTATGTCCTACATGTTCTTGCTACTGATTTGCATGACAGCTTTTTTTTTTTACATTAGTGTTGAAGATCTGGCCTGAAATAGAACACCACAGTAATGTATTTTGTGATTAAGTCAAGAGGGCAAGGAGATCACTGTTCCAGATTTAAAGGATGCTGGTATCAGAAAATAAAAAGGGTTTCCTACAGTTTAAGTAGAGATCTAAATCTTTCAGTATTAAAGTGCTAAACTTCTCAAAGGTTTGGCTCTAAGATTTGGCATTCTGTGAAATGAAAATACTTATTATAGAGTTAAGTGTTCCAACAACATACTTGTACAGAAACTAGATGAACTTTAAATGTACTGACAGTAATGCACAGCGGCAAGTTCAGTCTAGAGTTAGCGTTGGTTGTTCCAGTTCAGTGGTAGCTGAAATCCCCAGTTCTTGTGCTAGAATCATAAAAGCAAAAGCTGAATGCTCAGATAAAATGGATGCTCAGTTTTAAATGAAGCATCAGTATCATGTGGATAATGTAACATCTGGAGTAAAGCTGCCAGCTTACCAGATGTTCTCATTATTACTAATGGCAGTGTTTTCCAAAAGTACCAATCATCAGTCTGTCATTGCACAGAACTGACATGAGCAGGCATAATCAAGCACAAAATAGTGTAAGAAACATAAAATGTCTGCACACAACATGCACCAGATCTAAAATTCAGGGGGAGGCATGCCCAAAAATTGATTCTTTGAGGGATATTCCAACACAGTGCATGCAGTGGGACGGTAAGCAGCACTGGCAGTGGCATATATGGGAACATGCATCAGAAATGTTCTGAATCATGAAAAATTGGGATTGTGCTGTGCTCAGTGACTATCACTACTGAGCAGTGCACTATTGCTGTAAAACTGATTGGCTCAGTGCTGGTCTTAAAGCACAGGTCACTAAACAAGGATTATGAAAGAAGTCAGACTAAGTATTTTTGTTGGGTTTGTCTTTGCCACACTAATTTTTACTTCAAAGCTCAGAACCCTAAAACCAGCTCTGTTGCCAACTGAGAGTACAGCTGGCCTGAAGAATAACACCTAGCTAAGGGAACTCCAGGACATTATGCAACATAAAGAGCATCCCAGGAGTTTATGTTAGGACGACGTTTAGAAAACCCCACTATCATCATGTGAAAACTGTACCACGTAATACTGATACAGCCAGCTGTACCACCTAAACAGGTAGATTCTCTTAATGAAATGTGAAGAGCAATTTCTTTGCTCTCAAAAAGAATTCAGACAGACAGAAGGACAGACTACAGAAGAGCATTACATGATCCCAAGACAAGTGGTTAAGGCCTTGAAGGGATTTGTGTCTCAGGATGCCCTGACAGTAAGTGGAAGAACTGGTTCAGTGACTCAGAGGGAAGAGCCAAAGCTACTGATTCACCAACACCCATTCCTGGAACGCTGCAAGCTGTGCTCCAACACTTCAGATAGCAATTAGAACTGTTTTCTGCATGTGAACCCCACAATTGAAATTCTTGCCTATTCCCAAAGCAGAAATTTTCTGACATGGTGATGTTCGTTCATGATAAATGATAAACACGAGGAAGGATGAAGGATTTACTAGAAAATAAGGAGTTACTTGAAACCACAGAGAAAGAGAAGAGAAGAGAAGAGAAGAGAAGAGAAGAGGAAGGAAGGAAGGAAGGAAGGAAGGAAGGAAGGAAGGAAGGAAGGAAGGAAGGAAGGAAGGAAGGAAGGAAGGAAGGAAGGAAGGAAGGAAGGAAGGAAGGAAGGAAGGAAGGAAGGAAGGAAGGAAGGAAGGAAGGAAGGAAGGAAGGAAGGAAGGAAGGAAGGAAGGAAGGAAGGAAGGAAGGAAGGAAGGAAGGAAGGAAGGAAGGAAGGAAGGAAGGAAGGAAGGAAGGAAGGAAGGAAGGAAGGAAGGAAGGAAGGAAGGAAGGAAGGAAGGAAGGAAGGAAGGAAGGGAAAGAAAGAAAAGAAAGAAAGAAAAGAAAGAAAGAAAAGAAAGAAAGAAAAGAAAGAAAGAAAAGAAAGAAAGAAAGAAAAGAAAGAAAGAAAAGAAAGAAAGAAAAGAGACGATTTAAGGCAATGTTTCCCTGGAACCATTTAGTTTTACCTGAGTTTTTCATGGGGAAATCAGTCTTTCTTTGCACTGTTGAAGGCAGCTCATTTATTCGCAAAGACAACTGGCGTTTAAAAGGAGACATCTTTTGGCTCAGGGCGGGGAAGCCCCTGAAAGAGCCCTGCCTGGCAAGCTGCTCTATGGGGGCGTGCCGCCGCGGGATAGCGTGGGGGTTGCTCGTTTCCTTATCCAGAGAGGCAGCAACTTCAGCAGTAGGAGAGGTCGGTGAGCCAGAAGAGGGGGCAGTATTGTTTGGTGCAGCACCTGGTGCTACTGTTTTCACTTCTGTTTCAACTGCTGGAGGAAACAGGGTGAGGTTAGAAGAGTAAAGCAAAGTACTGTTCAGCTGCCTACCTGTATTCCCATTTGTTTTGAAATGAGAAATTGCAGAAATTTGCATAACTAGTACTCTTGCAAATGAGTTTCTAATAGCACAGCAGAAACACAATTTCTGTATACCTCCATTGTCTTCACCACATCACCTGACACATATCAAAGCCCCACAGCTTTCTAAGGCAAGCCACTTCCTAGAAAGAATGGCCTTACATCTGTATTCTTTCTAGCTGCTCCTGAGATCCCAGCTCCAGAAATACTTGCAATTCACTTATGGTTAAGACTGAAAAATATACTATGTATTTGAGAGCTTTACTTTGTCTCATACAGAACCATGGACAAAATATTACCACCAACTGTATTAAGTGACTTAGAGCAGCACAACTTAGCAGCAGCAGAGAACAGAATGCAGCTCCAGGATCCTCTTTTAAAAATCACCCTCCCAGCCCTGCAGAATTAGCAGCAGCAGCTAAACACACTGCACAAGCTTTAGCAGGACAAAGGTAGCACCAGCACTTAACAGGCTGGGCTGCAGCTCTCAGCTCCTCCAGGAAATAAATCACAGATAGAGGGGAATGTGATGCAAGATAGATTCAGCCTCTGAGCTGACAGGCCTTTCTAACACCAAACACATTTGCAAGGAGTTCCTGTGTCACTCCTGTACTGAATTTAGCTGCAATGTTATTACTCAATCATGAGTTAGTTGCAGTGGAAAATCCTCCAACTTAAAGTCAGCTGCTTCATTTTGCAGGGCTTTGCACAGCACCACAATGCTCCTGTCAGACAGGCCTAATGGCAGAAATGTAGGATTAAGATTTGTTTAAATCATGACACTTGTGATTAGACTTGCAATGGGGAGATTTTTCCACCTCTAGGAAAACTCTATCTCACTCATAAATGAATTGGCTTTGGGGGCAACAAACACAGCTCCATCAACACAGAAGGACAATATCCTGGTATGAGCTCTCATTTTACCTATACTGTTTTCCAAATATTTTAGAAAAAGCAATTACTTTTTCTTTGACACATCAGCAGAATAACTAGAAGTCTGGTAAAGAGAGGAGTCAGACTAGAGATTTCTGAGGAGCTGGAATAGTAGGAGGAACTAATTATGTTGTCTTGTAAGCTTCAGTACCCATGAGTTGCAGCTGCTCATTCAAGTGAAACTTTTCTAATCAGTCTTTCTTGGAAAGGATTTCACACACCTTCATTGAGTCAAGACTTTGACTCATGCCCTCAAGTAACAAAGGCCTTGTGTTTAAGCTTCATTTAGCACATTCTGAAACAAACGTATGGAAACAAGCAGATGGATGATGAAAACCAAGATTAAAGTTTTACAACCAAGAGGCAGCATAAAACTGTGAAATCCTCTGAAACAAAAGTCTGACTTCACTGTGAAGTAGGTTATAAACAGTATTTATAATACTTTATTTTTTGTTAGCTGTAGAACTCCAGGCTCTGTAATAAAACTTGAGTAAGAAGTTCTAATTTCACCTAATTTCAGAACACTTTATCTCCTCTCAAATCAGTTAGTCACTAATTTTGAATGTAATTATTAGTCCAACACCTGTGTGTTTTATGGGGAGGGAGTGGATATTCTGGATTATTTTGGAAAGCACTCTGTAATTGATCTGTTCTTCCCTCATGCAGTACAGCTGTACATACACTCTGTAACCTACCTTAAAAATCAAGATAAAAATACATTCTTTTCTAAGAAAAATGCATATAATTTTCGGTTAATTTACCACAAGGACTAGACTGCATAAATGATTACTTTGTGTCTGGCAAGCTTGTTGTATTTTTTAAACAATTTCCTAATAAGGACTTTTAGTATGGTACCTACCGTGTTCTCTGCCATAAAGCAGCCTGACAAAACAAAGCAGAAGCAGCTTTCACATTTGAAGCCACCTGCACCTTTTCTAGAAGACGTGGGAAAATACTGAGTGAGTCTGGGAACATTTTCCATCTTGTGAGCTGACAATGGTCTGGGAATATGATTAGAACATATTAAGGTTCAAGAGAGGGAATGCTGTAAGGACATTGCTCAGCTTCAATCCTCGCAGAGCCTTAGTGCTGGCTCTGCTCACTGCAGATGATTGTTTAAATTGCATCCCGTACCTTTAGCATCCGGCATCTGTCTCATAATTTCCTCTCTCTCTGCTTGTTCAGTAGCTGTAGTGACCCTGAATGACCCCTCTCTAGTGAATGTGGTTCTGCTGGCATCAAAGGTGGCAGTCACTCCACACTCCTTCTCTCGCTTCTGCTTTCGCTCCAGGCACGCTGCAAATGCACAGCCCACGGCGTGACTCAACCTTTCCCCCTGCAAAAGACAGCATTGCATCACAGTGACTGAACAGAAACACACATGTGCTTCAAGCATCACAAACTGAAACCTGCCTTTACAGAACAAATTAATTAAGGCATTAAAGAAAACTATTTTAATTGTATTTCAGCCTTAAACCTGGCACACAAAGACTCCCAGCTACTAATGCACAAGCCATGTTCAAGAAGGCCACCCAGGAATGAACGAGATTGTTGCACGATCTGTTTAGTTCAAACTTCTGCTACTAAGATGCCGGTGCAATAACGCGCCTGCACCTATCCCTTGCCTCTAGATACATCTGTGCACACAGAAACTCTCATGAAGCTGTCTTAAGGTGTAAGTCCTAAAGCACAGGTAAGTGCTATAATTGGAGAAAGTTTACAGAGGGGGCTCAGGGAGACTCTGCTCTTGCAGCTGTGAAAGTTAAAAGTACAGTGGCGACTACTCACACCTCTTAATAGTCCTGACCAAGTGCACATGTTAGATTTAGGAGTGCCTAATGAAAAGCACTTCTATTATTCACCAGGTCAAAAGAATCCACTATCCAATAACTGTAAAAAAGGAAATTCAAGTCTGAGGAAGTCCAGCAACCCAGCTGATACAGCTGCCACAGCTGAATCAGAGGCACTATTGCTACCAGTAGCTCAACTCATCTGTCATCATCAGTAAGTGAATTGACCTGTTATTCACAGATGAAAACAGAAATGTTCCAGCTCTAACATAAGTTTTACTGGGAATTTCTGACTTCATTGTCTAAAGAAAGATGATAAATTATCAAGCACCATTGCTCTGAACATGCAGCTCTGGGGAGTTCACGCAGTGAATTTGCATGAGGTTTCAAGCACTTTGTACAATATAGGCAGGATTCAACAAACAGCAGAGAGAAGAAAAATCAGGGAGTTAAATAACTTATCTAAGTCTACACAGCAAGAAACTGATTTTAAACCTACTCAAAATATTGTTGTCACTCAGAAGCAAATAGAATGCTAATTTAATTCAGTTTAGCTCCATCTCTTAACATTCAGATGACTTTTCATTCAAGATAACACTCATGTACAAGACACTGCATTCACAACTAGTCTGTATTTACTCACTATGATTTTATCCTGGAAAAAACTGTCATTGCTGTTTCAGTTTTTGGCTGTAAACATTTTCAAATGAGAAAATTTTCTGTCTATTCTTAGAAGAGTAGTTCCCTTCTGCTGGAGATTATCTGAGGCTGACTGCACTCCTTTTACACACAGGCTGAGCAGCACTTTTCTCCATAAGATGGCATGACAGAGGGATGGCAAATATTTCAGATGCAGGGAATTAGAATTAAAATAATTTACAAGGACTAAGTAATATCTCAGTTGGAGTCACAACATACGGCACTGTTCCAGGTAGTCACATTTTCTGCCCTTTATTTCTAGCTAAGAGCTGGGAGAGCTGGCCACAGACCATCCTGAACTCACCGTGTCCTTCACAGCCATAAAGCAGTGGCAGATCCAGCGCCTCGTTGTGCCATCTCGGCAGATGTATGAGAACGCCCGGTCAAAGTTCCTGTCTGGTGCGCAGAAAGAAACCTTCTCTATTGTCTGATCAACTATAAGATCCTAGAGGGAAAAAATCCCCCCCCCACCATACAAGAAATGTGAGGAAATACAGCGCCAAACACTTGAACTCAAGTCATTGTCAGGTGTAACTGCACAAAAATGAGTTATACTAAAAAGGGAATAACCCGATGAGGCTGTAATTATTTGTCATCAGTTGTCATTCAAAATCTGTTCCCAGTACAAAACAAAAAGAAGAGATGACATTCTCCACCACCCATCTTTGGGAGAAGTGTGCTAAGACACCACTGAAGAATTTAGGGACCCAGTGAATTCCTATGACCTCTCTTCTAGACTATGGAGGCGCATGTTATTTTATTTTCATAGCAGCTCCATAGTCTTGTAACCAGAAAGTCTTCACTGCCATTAAAACACAATGCTGAAACCTGGGGGAGAGGTCTGCAAGAGTGAAAAGTCTTGCAGCTGCTACACAAAGAGCAAAACTCCTCTCCCAGTCAGCTAAGCAGGGATGCAAGAGAAAGCACCAGCAGCACCGGTAGCACCAAATGCTCCCTATTTAATCCCATAGATGGGAGAAGTATTTCTAAAAAGGAGACAGTACAGTTAAAGATTATGTCATCCTCATCAAAAACTAGGTTTTTAGTATTTTTTTCCAAATTATTTCATTTGCTTGGTGACTAGTACTTGGCACCTCTGCTGATGAATTCAACCACCAGGAGGCAATAGTTTATTTTCTTTTTAAATCCTTTACTTTTAATTACCTCCAGAGTCCGCACAACTTATTAAAAATCAATTTGAAAATATTACATATATGCAACAACATTTCTAAAAATAATACATGTATTATTACTTTTACATGAGGCAATCAGTAGACTGAATTTATTCACATCAGTATGTTTGTATTAGAAAGTGAATTCTTTAGAGGCAGCAACTTTAGCTCTGATGAGCCATACCACTGCAGCACCCCTGGAGAAGTCTAACCACAAGCAGATATCTGACAGGCAGTTGCGCTCCAGAGGGATATGAATTACATCTGTTTGTCAGTGTTGGCTCGGAGAAATCATCTTTTAGGTTGACCAAAGTAAGTGTCAATTAATATGAACATAAAACAAACTATTTCACACTGACAAGAGTTAAAACTGTTCTCATAGCCATGCCATCTTTTAAAATTCTAGTGCACTTGTAAGCTTAAAGCTCTTATTTCTAATTGTCTACATCTATATAAAACCAAGAATCATTTGCTCTTACTTGGACACATGCGCCTTGGTGGTACACCACGTGCTAATTCATAATAAAAAATTGTAATTTCACAATAAAAATGTAAAACAATCTAGAATCATGCCACAAATATATTAGTTTTCCACTTCAGACCAACATTTTCAATATTAAAGATTATTCAATTTGATATATGCAGTTACTATTTAGTTTGAGTCTGAAGCTACAATCTCCCTATTTAATTTACTCTCTTCATTGCATTTTTGGAAGCTCTTGTTCATTCAGATCCATTCTAGGATTTGGATGCACTGAAAATGACATTGATTGAAATATATATGAGAATTTGCTTATGCATTACTATTGCAACCTTTTGCAATGGTGCAGAACGAAGTTCAGGGATTCTTCAAGTACACTGCCAACAGAACTTATCAGGAAAACCAATGCTTGTTGCAGTAGATGCAACAAAAAATATTTCAAGCTTGTGCTACACCTGCCACATTTTACAAAATGTGTCTTGAGAGTAGTGTGGAATTAACTGGGAAAAAAATTAGCAGGTGTACATATGTTTACAAAACAAGAAATTATTAAACTAAACTACGCACTTCAGTCTTCCTTTCAAATACCAACATTTGCAGTAATCAAGATTGCTGTCCATTTAAAGATTTAGCACATACAGTATTATAGAGATTTAAACTTTTGCCCAGGGAAATCTAACCTTTGTTTTCTCATCTACAACTCGGAGTCCATCCGCTGAAACCCACAGGACTGCTTTGACGGCTTTCTTCCCAGACTTTCAAGAAAAAAAAAAAAAAAAAAAGGGAAAGAAAAGAAAAGAAAACAGTTTTATGCCAACAGCCAATTGCCTCCCGCTTCCCCTCTTCAAGAACTATAACATTAAGTGTAGATGAAGTCCATGGTCAGTAGGGTGCCCAAAGCTCAATCCAAGTTGCAAAACATTAAGAGAACCAAGCCAAAGCCAGTATTTCAGAAACAGCACGTCGTGGGGATGGGGAGAGGGCACAGGACAGGTGAGGCAGAAATAAGGTGTACATCCACTGACAGTAAAGAATTCAAGACTGACCAAGTGGGTGAAGAATTCCACTAGAGTCAGAAGACACTCATTCATAAGGAGTTACACCACAGGTAGCTTCTTCAGCACAAGTTTAAATATAGGAAAATTCTTACCTGATATTTCCACCAGCCCTACCCTCTGCCCCAACAGTCCCATGGCAGAATCATGGCATCACCTTAAACCAGTGTTAAAAGCACCCCAAAATCATCAGTTACTGTGTAGCTTATTAAGCTCATAAGCTTAATGCTAAGATCAATCACCCAAATATGTTTCACTAATTTATTAAGACCTAAATGTCTTATCTTGGGAAAGAGGTATAAAAATAGGATTTCTTAACCCTTGGGTGTGTATCTGGAAAAGCAGTGGTGTGTGGCAGGCGGGTGCAGCGGAGAGTGGTCTGGCTCCTATCCAAAACCTGACTGTGGGAACTTTCAGCTGCTGCAAGCTGAGGCTGAGTAAAAGTGGGAAACACAGGAAGGCTTCAGGAGCCATTTAAACTACAGATTCTTTCCAGGCTGTTTACTTTTCAAGGGAAAGTTACAGAAAACAGTACAAACACAATATTCTTCTGAAGCTAATTCATTGAAAAGAAAATAGGTCAACGTAATTTTACTGGTTGTTACAGAGAACTACTACTAGAAAACTAATACAGTTTCTTTTAGCCTGTCACTTTAATTCACAATCCCCCTATTTTAGCCAGTTATTAAAATACTCTCTTTATGCGTTTTGAAGCACTGGGTTTACACAGTTTGTGGCTGCTAATGGCACCCACCAGAAAACCACTGCAGGGAGTGAAGAAAGCAACAGGGGGGGAAAAAAATATGAAGGGATTTCAGCTAGTGGCTTCAAACTAGAATTGAAACTATTTTATAATTTTTTAATAGTTTATTGCAGATGCATATACTTTATATTCTTACAGCAAGTAATGGAACAAGAATACATTGTGGCATAAGCTACTGCATGTTCCAAGTCTACAATACCAATTTTAACACTGTAAGAATGAAATATCTTGGAGTGAAAACTCTCCAATTATATCACATTGGTTTCATTCTCAGAGAAAGCAGCAAGTGTGAACAAAAAGGTGCTGGCAGAACTTCTGTTTGTTTTTTGGGGAGGAACTATCTGTCCCAATTTCGGAAGCAGCAATGACATCCTGAGCATTTTCAAAAAGCTTGGTAGGAACAGAGAATGGCACTGACTTGCACAGAAGAGCATTTAAAGAAAAAAAGAGAGAAAATAAGCACAGCATGAAAGCAAGCTACAGAGAAGTGCTTGCAGAAGCAAGTTTCTAAATGACCATCCAACTTGTTGGATACCCCAGAGAATGTTTAATTTAGATTCTGGAATGCCTAACAGAAAGAGTGCAACTCATAACAGAAGATACACTTAAATTTACCATCATATATGTTAGAAAATATTGCAGCATATAAAAGGCACTTCTAATATTTTGTTTAAAAAGGCAGTATCAATACCCACAAAATATAGTCTGTATTTTCAATGCTCAGCTAGCTTCCACAGCCTGAAAGTCCCTATTAATTCCAAACCAAATGGTCTGTCTCCTCGAACTGTTTTAAAAAGAGTATTGGTTGTTTGTAAGCCATAAGTCTTAAAAATCTTTATTTCAAGCAAATACAAGCAATGAAGAGAGGATAATGCCTGCAGGTAACTGTTTTGTTTAGACTGCCATCATTAGATTAAGAGATAGACATATTTCCCCAGCAAACAATAAAAACCTTGTCCCTACAGAAACTGTGGACAATTCCTGGAGTTTGTATTAAAGCCAAGTTTAACTGAGCTGGGTACTTCATAAAGCAATGCTCATCTTCAGCAGAGCTACTCCTCACTTGCTATTTTACCAAATGAGGATTTAGAAATAGTTAACACATGAACTTCATGTTTCTCAGAATAAAATGAGAAGGCTGAAGAGCTTCCTACGCCCCTTTTCCCACTGAAACATTTGGTTCCACATGCAAGATAACCAAAGAGTTTTCTTTTTTTCTTAGTGTAGCAAACTCACTTTAATCTCCCAATTCCTTCTTCTATATTTATGGTGGATGCAGTGCTTTGAAAGGGCTTATCCTTAGAGTCTATACCCCAAACCCACTGCTACTACTGCTGGACAATGAGTGATTTTTACATTTTCTGAATTCTCAGCTTATCTGTGCCTACCAGTGATGTATAAAGGGACATACTCCTCCAATCCAGTTCCTATTGGACATACAAATCAAAGTACTACTCCATCTGGGTGGGATATGCCAAGTAAACTGTGATTACAGAGCAGATAGGAGCGTTGCACTATTGGCACATAATGGACAAAGATCAGAGCAGCTGCAAGATACTGCATGGGAAGTGAACTCCAACACAGGATCACAGCTTGTGTAACAAATCCTGGGAGGTACAGGCAATTCCAAACAGAACTGTCTAAAGCAAGTGGCCAATATCCACTGGAACAGGATGCTCTGAAATGTTGCTACCAAGGGACTCATCTAGACATCCAGATCTGTAACTTGTCTTTATATTCTACAGCTTTTAGATGACACCACTGCCTGAGGAGAGCCACATCTGGCATCGACTCCTGGGAGCCTGATTTGCCAGTGCTGAGTCAGCACTCCTAGAAACCTCACTGCTCAGCCCTTCTGGGAAGGTCAGTTATCTGCTCCAGCATGAGAGTCATTATCTGGACTCATTTCAGAGTCCTCAGAGGTCTCCAGGAGGGCAGATGGGCACTTATCCTAACACACAACGAGGCTGGAGAACAAAGCAGGTCCATGGCAGGCCAGGCATGACAGAAACCCCACTGACAAACTGGCAGTGCCCTAGAGATGGGCATCAACCCAGCAAAAAGGAGTTACTTTGATACCTTGCTCTACTATAAGGTGGAAAACAAAGTATTAAGGATGTCAGAACAGAAGTTGCCCAATAACACATTGTTAAAATACTTTAACTTTGTTTCTAGTTTTTCTGCCTATTATATTTTATCCTATCCTGGGACTTTGACACGGCTCTAAGATATATCTGGAGCCTGAGGTATATATAAAGAAAACTCTTCATTTGAGACTCTGTATAAAACATTGTGTGATGAGACATACACACGCTCCGTAGAGGCAAAACGTGACAAAGATCATCAATACCCATTTACAACAGAAAAGTTTGAGTTTTAAAAGGAGCTGCCTAAAAAGCAGCTTATTTGATAAGCACAAAAGCCTATCCGGGAGCTATCAACAGACATTTCATTTTTATTTAAAATTTTAAAAAAGCATTTTCAATACTAACCACTTGAATATTTCCAGAAACCAATCCATCATATTTACATTTTACAAGGAGAAAAATATGGACAGGGAAAGTGGCAGACATGTCTAGACTGACTTTCTGAAAGCTGCTGGTGTGTTTTAAATAGCTCGGCAGTTTGGAATATTGTATTAATCCCAATGCAAGGCACTTGGGGAGAAATTATAGATGAGACAGCCAAAAGATATTAGAGTTATTAGTATTTCTCAATTATTAATAAGAGAACAGCTGTCCCTTTTTCTGCAGATTTCCCTAGATGTGGGCTCCTGTTGTAGGCCAAAGCTGTAATAAAGGTACTGCCCCACTGCTTCTGTGGGGATATCTAAACACTATGGATTTAAGTGGTTTCAGTGCTAATTAATGAAATTCACAGGCTGAAGTATAAGTAGGTCCTTCTTTGTCAAAATATTATAATACAAGAGAAAGGAAATCTAAAATGCTGGTGGTGAAGTACCAGACGTCATTAAATATCAACCAAGATGTAATAGGGAAGATGGCATATTTAATAATTTAAAAAGCCAAAGAAAGATTTTTACCTAAGTGCTATGCAAATACCTTTCCTTTTACATCTTTGCTTTCTTATGTACCCTAATGTAAGTTAGTACCAACAAGCAGAGAGAAAACTAACATACCTAATCAGGTTGAGGCGGGGGCTTTCTGTTTTTTTCCAATTTAGCACTTTGTGTTTGGTATTTCTAGATTCCAGCTCTAGGATTTGATTTGCACACAGGACTGTTCTCATTAATCTGACAGATCTGCCATCTTCTGTATTTTAGCCCCTCACCACCACCACCACCACTACACTTTAGATGTGTGCTCTCCTACATCATAGATAGAGACCACAACTGGAGAAACAGATGTCCCTGCGTGACATCTATCACTACCTGAGTGAATGGTGAAAAAGGATCAGCTGAAAAAACCTTACTTACTCCCCAAGTAAAGCCCAAACCAATTCATGACCAGAGAATAATCTGCTTCAAAAGACTTCAGCATGTATATGAACATTACAAACCTGTTCATTTCTATTTAAGCAAAGTTACATTTTATAACAAGATACTTCAGAAGCCATTATCTTAGATTAACTCCATACGAAATCTGGATTAAAAGGTTTTACAGGAATTTTAAACACAGAGGTAGGAAACAGATGAGAGGTAAAAGAACAAAACCACCCAGCCACCAACGCAGCACATTCTGAATAAGGACAGAGCTGCTTCCCCCTTCTTATCTAAGACATTGTCCTTGTGAAAACAAGAGCAATAACAGAAACTGGAGATTTTTCTGAGCTGAAATTAGGAAAACATAGTAAGTGAACGCCTGATCTCATCTTCATATGCCTTTGAATTGGGACAGTGCTCAAAAAAGGAAGGTTTAAGAGATGGCACACTGCTTTCTCCCAGTGCTAACATTTGGGTATCAACTCATGCTGCCAGGCAGCTGGGCATGAAGCACTTACACAGCACAGACCTCAAATGTTCTGTAGGTATTTGCCCAAGTGATGCAGGTTGGCACAAGTTTAAGGGATAAGATTTTAATTTTTTATTCAGGAATGCCAAATCACTTCAGAACCCTGGATTTCTGATACAGTCCACAGATATCTAAGTTTCTGCTTCAGATTACTTTTGAAACCACATTCTTTGATCAAAATATTTCCAAGCCTGTTTTAGAAGCAAATATTCTGAAATGGATTAAGGCACTCTCAACACCCTGATTTTATGGCAGTGCTATACCAGGGATGTAACTCCTTATAGTGCAAGCACAAACAACGCATTAAACTTACTTTTCCAAAGAAGCCTTTGAAGAACTTCCTTTCCTGGAGGAACAGGGGGGACAAGTCGAGCGCTATTACTGTAGGTAGCTAAAATGTCCCAGGGTTTCAAACCAACAAGCACACACAAGAATAGGGTTTGGAGGGAAAGGAAGGGGTTTTAAGAGTTATCCATGAGAAGGTGCGACAGGCAAACGTGAAAATAATCCTATGAAAATGCAGATCAAAGGGCACACACACAGTTCTAACAAGCTACTGCCCTGAAATTGGTGGAAAGAAGAAAACCTCAGCCCCAATTTCATGCAAAGTGGTTACTTTATTTTCACTCTCCCTTGTTTAGTCCCTTTTGGTTAGGTTATAAACCAAACTTGGCAGCAGACATGGTGGTTAAACAAGTAAAATACTGCACAGGCTCTTGTGAAATGCAAGGTTCTAACTCCAGAATTGCAGGCTAATTTGCTCTGTATTGATCACTCTTCCCCAAAGCTAATGTTCTGTATGTTGGAGAAGCATGTATGGCTGATATAAAGCAGGGGTAAGTACTGCTGCATTTTATTCCATTTGTTTATTGCTCTGGCGTACATGCTACTCTTATGCTTCACATCTTATGCAGTCTTCTCTGAAAAGCAAGGAATTTCACAGCAACCTTGTGGTAGAACTCAAATACAAATGAGACCTCTTTCTCTAAAGCCTTCCAAGGCTTTATGCAATAGTTATACAAATACTAGTTATTCATTCTACAACTCTGAATTGATAGGTTGAACAGCCTTTAAAACCAGCTCAGGCAGGCAGAGACAGTTAGGCAAGGGCAAAGATACCAAAGGCTGAACTACAATTTCCTAAATTTCTTCAGGAAAGCAATTATACCGATTGCCCAATTCACATTAAGAAAAAGCCAGCACACAATTTTAAGCATATTTGCATGCAGTTTAGTTTACTAACTTTATTTTGTTACCCGACTGTGGAAAGTAAACTACATGAGAGGACACTTCACCAGGCCTGCTGCTCTGCGAGCACAGCCACATGTTGCTCTGCATGTGAGGGAAGCCGGCGTGAAGCCCAGAGCTGCTCCTGCTGTCTTTCCAGATTACTTCCCTCTTAAGAAAGCTCTGGTATAGCAGTAGTGAGGAGGAGGTGGAGAATTGCAGAAGAGACAGGGAGTGTCTCTGTGACAGCCCCTGACCTCACGTTTACACTGTGCAATTCCAACCTGTTCATCACTGATACTACTGTATTAAAGTATTGCCACAAATACCCTGAGGCAGTGTCTGAAGAATTGATTGATAAACAAGGTTATATTTAACTCAAAGCTATGGTTCTGATGCAAGGCAACAACTGCCAGGAAATACAACGTCAAGGAGGGAGTGTCCATCTCAGCTTTCCATTTCCTGGCCCTGCTGGTGTGTCCCTCTCTGCCTCATGTCCTTCCACAGAACATTTTACCAAGTATCTGTGACATATTTACATCAACTCAGACACTGTATAAAGAACATCTCCAAGCTCAGTCAGCTGAAAAGCTTAAGCACTTTTGGAGGCAGGAACAGTTATGTATTTGGACAGGATATGGTGAACACTAGGAGGGGAACTAATGGATTAATCACAATGTAGAGCACATAATGAGAAGGGTGGATGCTGCTGCCAAGTTGAGCGATGACTATTGCATTACACTAAATAACAGCTTTTTAAAGACAGCAAAAGCTAAAGAGATTCACCAGAAGCTACCTCATTTTTAGGTGATGGTTAATTTTGCTCTCAGAAAAAAGCTTGTTAAACAAGATTTTTTTTTAAAATAAACTAGACAAGGTTAATGGAAAAGGCGTCATGCAAAATGGATTTTAAACAACACTAAGTTAATGTAATTTAGAGGTAACTAATGCATTTTTTAAAATATTAAATTATGTCTCTTTACCTGCTAAAACAAGAACATATATTAAAACAAATGCATAATTTAAAACAAAAAGTGGCAAGTTAGAAACCAATACTACAAGCTAAAGCTGATTTAAAATCAAAATATGACATGAGAGAGTACACTTTTGTCTCAGATGATGTTCCCACACCTGAGTCAAATACACTTTAACAAGGCCCTTAAAGCTACTTTCCAGTTGGCACTAAATATTTTAAATTCAGTTAAATGGTTCTGAAGAAACCATTTAGAGCTTCATGTCCATCTACAAGAATCTTATCAGATATAAAATGTATATAAAGCTAGCAATGTATCTCTACTAAGGGAATAATGTAAAACTACATTGGTAATACTCTACTAAGGAAAAATACAAGTTCTGTTGATAATATAAATCCATGTTAATAATAAACTAATAGCTAAATATGAGGGGTTTTTAATCTATTATTGAGACTGTGATGCCATTTCATCAGACAGAAAGTTACAGTATTGTTGGTGTGCAGTTTCAGAGCCATGAAACTGTAGCAACAGAGTACAGTGTGGATGAGGGATTCTTGAGCTAAAAGTGACTTCTTGTACTCCGTTGTCAATTTAGCAATGTCTGCATAAAATGCTCACCATCACTTGTTTACAAGTTCTGCAAGATGCAGTGCTCAAAAACAATTACACCCATTAAAGGAGCAAGTAATAAAAAAATCCCTGAAAGGTTATTTCCCACAATAAAGAGACTGAGATACTTGTTTGCATCTTTCAAAAAGTAAAGCAGTAATTAAACTATTCCTTAAGTCAAGATTAACACTGTTCTATATTCTTCTTAGCAAATCCCACAAAATCTTTTAAAACCCAGTAGTCAGTCCTATAAAAGAATAGTCTTCAGTTCCCCAAATAAATTGCCAGCTGTTGTACAGCAAGAATTAAGAGGTGAAAATATATCTATTAGAATAAGAAAAGACAGACAGAACTTAATTTTTGGAAGCTACAGGATACAAATATTTCAACAATTCTAATTTTTATTGACTGGATTTATAAAACCTACACCTTACATGCAGAGAATAAAGTTTAAAATAGTCCACATACACTTCAATGTCATTTAACCACATTAAAAGTGAAGTCCAATTTCCCTAAGCCAGTCTTTCAGTTTGAGCACTGCAGCTCAAACTTGTAATTCTCTCAAAACCAAGAGAAAGCCCATCAAAATAACTAAGTAATGTGAAAGCAAGGGACTACCAGAAGAACAAACTGTTTTCTCATCACATTCCTCACATGCTGAGATATCACCCAGTGTTTGGCTTCTGCTAAATTAAGAGTGTCTTGTACAGAACAGAACTTCCAGTAATGGTGATGTCCTGAAGAAATGCCCCTGGTTTAAAACCCACATAGTGGGGGTGAGGGGCAGGGGTTGAATTGCAGTGTGCAGCTCCAAATGGACCTTGCATCTGATAGAGTCTAGCAACTAAAGCACACAAAGTAATTTCGGTAATCTGAATCTTCCTCCTGGGGCACAAAGAGAATTTCACCTTCACTTCTCAACTTCCAACACTGACAAAGGAGACAAATAGCAATTTTAAGAGATGCACATTTGTATTTGGTGTACACATAGATATCAAACAGCAGAAGAAATCAAAACTATCTGAAGAAAAATGTTAATTTAAGAAAATGGATAAATTCATGCCATCCACAATTTGGAATAATGACATAACATGAATTAAGGAAATCTAACTATTTACTTTCAGAAAATGCTGACTAACTGTAAAAGTTAGATATCCAAGTCTGATGTTTGAATCAGTAATTCATGTGATCAAAAATCACAGTCCTAGAAATCTAGATTCCAGAAGAAACTGGGTGCTATGCTTTTAGTATGTCTCATTAATTATAAGCTTAGCTACACTTAGCTGGCTCGTGGACTTGTAAGATTTTTATAAACTAGAGAACAGCTACTTCACAGCATAGCTCCCCAGGGAAGAGAATGAGAGAAGTAGCACAAAGTAGATACTGCAGCGCTATTTGGTGTGCTAACAGAAAGTATTCTGAGAAAATCAGAAAAAAATCAGAGACAAAAACGGATGCAATTGATTATGCGGTCAGTACTTGCACTTTTAGGTACATAAACTAAATCCACAGAACAAAGACACTCATTTATATTTTGTGTGGCCCTTTTTAATAAAAATCAATCACTAATCACTGCAGACTGAATGGGAACAGATGGGATGCAGCTTGAACAGGTTACTATACATTAGCTGAGAAAGAAAAGAATGAAAAGACTTGATTTTAATCAGAGCATTAAACCAATTCACAAACTTTACAGCACAACAGAAGGCAGAAAAGATAACCTGTAATGCTCTGCTGTGTGCTAGAAAGAAGGGAAAAAACAGGTTTAGATGGAAACCGTTTGAGCTCTCAGACTTGATGAGGAAAGGGATGTCCAGTGGCACATATTTTAAGCCAGTAGAAGGGTTTGATGGACTTGTTTGATGGATTTTGTTGCTTCAAGAATACAAGGGTTTCTTCCACGGCATGCATACTGAAGAATGTATGTAGATAAAACATGTAAGAGAAGTGATGACAAGGACTGCAGTTCTCTCTCTCTATTAAACATCCAATTTTTTCATGTCCTTTCTCCTGTGCTTTTCAGTGATGTTAAAGCCTCAGTTCCTTGACAGACTGATCACTGCCTTTCTGGAGTTTGCTATTTCCACAGGATTCTGTGGTATTATTACTGCAGGAAAGAGATGACAAGTCCTCTTCAAATGAGCCACAGAAATACAAAGAGCTTTGAACGAGTGCCATTTACAGGAGCAAACGTTCACAGAAGCCAAACTAAGAGCAGCCCACCTCATGACATGTCAGAATTAGGCAGCCTTCAGGCCACTTTGAGCAAATGCAAGCCAGATTATTTCATGCATGACTACAATGCTGCAGTGCATTAGAAAAAAAAGCATCCTAAAACAAGTAATATTTTGTATAATAATGGCGAATTAAGTCACTATTAAAGTGGCAGGCAACAGAGGGAAAGAGAGAGAGGGGGAGAAGAAAAGAGAGAGAGGGAGAAGCTGTTAAAAAACAATGGCTGAAGTCCCATGTGGGTACCAACTTAGCCTGAAAGGTCACAGAGAATTTTTACACATTTGTTTTGCAAATAGTTTCTGCAAGTAGAAAGAACAGCTGTAACTCTCCCTCTCATCATCAGATTAGCACGTCCCCCCAAGAGCAGCAGTGCTCTCAAACCGGCCAACTGTTCTCCTAACATGGGTCAAAAGTTCACTCTTTAGCTGGAGCACTGCTCCGAACAGACCTCTTCCAGTAACACTTACAGCCCCAAAGCCAACGTTCCCATTAAACAAATATACATACAGATTTCAGCCTCTTCACAGCATCTTCACAGATATGCATTCCTCTGGATTCATCCACTTCGACGTGGCCCAAGTACTGCAGGAAAGAGTATGGGGAGAAAAGGTTAATAGCAGCTCCTTAAACTCCTGGGAGTTTGATGAATCCAAGATCTGAATTCATCTCAGTACAGCTGATGCAATAGACATTACCAGCACTTGACCAGCCTTCTTTTAAACCTGCATTTGGGGATTTGACTGTGTATATCTATGGGGGCACCAGAATCAGCAGAAAAGCACAATACAACTAGAAATTTGGAGTAAAAGACAGACTTTCCTTACTCGGGGGAAAATACGTAATTGGAAGGTATTGAAAACTGTGCTTTCCTGCTTATTCATCATCAGCTTTAGTCATTTTTTTTACTAGCATAGCAAGAAAACCTTACATCAATATAGAGACAATGGTGAATAATTAATTTTTTAATAATGATAAATGTATTTATTATTGAAAACCAAATTACACTACACAGGAAGATGACCAAATATATTTGCATGGTAATGTCCAAATATGAGAAATTTGCCCACCTGTTTTTCAAAACTGTAAACCAAAATTGTTTCTCTTCATTACAACAACAGGCTGTTATGTAGACACTGAGACATTCATCGCTCTTACAAAGAGGGGTTGAAAAAAAAAAATCTGTTTTCCACAGATTCATCTTACCAAGCACTACTTAAACCCCCTAGCAACACAACAGTGAATAGAAACATCAAGCTTCAAAGTCTTTGAATTTATAACCTAGAATAATATTAGTCTATAGAGAAACCAGTTGCAAGACATATATGTCAAGAATGTAGTGTTCAGGGTACCATGGATAATTTTACACTCAAACTTTTAGCTTTAATTTTTCCAAATTCCCTGCTTTTTCCAATCATAGAGGGGTTTTTTAATAGTGAAAGGAAGTGTTCTCTCAGAAAAATTCATATCCTTTTTCAAAGTACTTAACTCTTGAATAAAATCAGAGAAACTATGAAAACCTTTCTGAAGTTTTGTAGTGAGAGCTATAGGTGAAAGAAACCTGCACCAATTTACTTGCCATTCTAAGAGTTGTATGCAATTCAGCGTTTAGATACTAGGCTAGCTAGAGAGCGAATAAGTGGTTTTAAAATATGATACAGGAATCAATGCTTGTGTCACTTAATGCAGTAGTAAACACAAGTTTAATAACCTTTTAATAAGTTGCACTTTATAACAGACTATTCTGTCATGAGTTATTTGAAATCTAGGTTTTCTTTCATTAATTAGGATACTAGACTTGGACAAAAACCCATTTCACTCACAGTACCATACTGAAGCACCCTCAGATTCAGAGATTCAACTATATGGAAAAAATCAAGATTGTTTCAAAGATTTAATAGAAATTGGAAAGCTGAGGTTTTTCATGCAAGGCAAGATGCTGCACAAGAGGAAGCTCTAAATATCATTAAACTGCTGAAAGATTTACAATATCTTAAGTGACAGAGAGCTTTAGCATTAAATCTCACTATGTGGAATTTTTTTAAACAGAGTTAAATGTGGATTGAACAATTTGGGAAGAATTTCATTTAAATCAGCCCTCACAGCTGGAGAACAGCTTAAAAAATAAATTGCACTGAAATTAGAAGGTAAATAAAAGATCTGACTCTTTAGAGCTTTTTCAAAATGAGCTCTGTGAGGCTGAAGCCTTATAATTGAATGCTGGAGCTGCCAAAACAGCAACTGTACTCCCTCAGTTGAGCTTGCTGAACACTTGCACAAGATCTTCATTTCTCCAGAGCACGAAGCAGAACATTTTAATCCTAAAAATACACAAACAGTAACAACTAAAGATGCAATTAGTGTGTGTCTGGAAGTACATATGTACATCATCAGCTACTCAGTTGACTTTTCCATGACTTTTCTGGGAGAAGTTCCAGATGCAGAAATTCTGTTATACATTTGTCATGAGAAAGTTTTGGGTTTAGCAACTTCTCTTTAAGAAGAGAGTGATATAGACAGGAGCAAGCCTGAGGTGTGTACTGGACAGAAAAAAAGTATGTGTAAGGAACAAACCATCTAGTTTGCATGACCATTTGTATCATCCATATAGAGGGCAACTTTCAGATTTCCTGATCTATCTGCACATCTCATTTACTTCAGTATAGCCAGAATGCTTCCAACTGAAGATTCAAACCATTCAGCCCCTGTACTTGGCAACCTGCCTTTTGCTTGGAAAAGGGAGAAATGGAACAGGGTAAATATTGCCTCATGTCACACTGCAAAACAGACAACCATTCTCCCCTGTGTTGCCAAACCTCTATTCAAGTCCCATGTTCCAACTTCCAGCAATCAGTCATGCCACTGCTGCTGGAGACAGCAAGTTTAGCTGCAGTTTTCAATACTGCTTCCACTCCTGTGAATGGAGACATTATTACACATATCAAGTGCATCTATCCACACCAAAGGGGTATAATCCACAGACCTCATTGAGCATCAATCAATTCTGAATTTTAAAATAAATTACACTCTCACACAATACTTCTTTATGATATAGAGGACAAAAGGTACTTTGTTTGCATTTACATGTTACACTTCTAGCTCTTCATACAAAAAGAAAAAAACTTTTTCTTGCCGTTGCAGAAGCCAGTTCTGCAGAAGCCAAAAGTTCATCATTAGCACTGCTGCTGAACATCTTACAGCAATTTGAAAATTCTTCTTGCTTTGGTTTCTAATTTTTCTGGGATGGAGTGGTGGTGTGTTAATTGCTTACACATGCCAATATACTTTTCTTTCCTGTAAAAATAAATTTTAATTCTATAACCAGAATGCTGTGGTCCTCTTCATAGCCAAATGTCCCTTAAGCAGCAGGTCCCCTTCCAAGTCTTCAAGCTTCTTTCATCAGTCTAAGAGTAGATATACACAGCTGCTGTATTTTACTAGTGCTGCAATATGGTTTTTAATGGACTGTAATCAAAGACAAAAATGGTTTTTAATGGACTGTAATCAAAGATAAAAATATTTCCTCAAGAAGACTGGAAAGAGACTGTCAAAACTGAAACCTCTTCTAAAGTTTCTATTTTAAACAGAAGTGCTAAATTGTAAATCTATCTCAACTTAGCCTTAAATTTGAAATATTAGCTCAACTTACTAATGCAGCAGCATTTTATGAATGGCATTTCAAAATTTAATAAAGGAAATGCAGCTACTAGTTAGAGCCAGAAATGAAAGTTAAACACCAGAATTCAGGACTTCAGAAAAATAAACTATTGTTAAACTCTGTTGTTACATCACTAAAAAAGGATTACATGGAAACCACTTTAAAGCAGACACACAAATCCCACACTTCTATACACAACCTTTCAGGATCTTTGAAAGGAACTTCCCTTTCAAACTAAAGGAGAAGAAACATACTGTTGAAGTTGTGGGCAGCAACTGGGCAGCAACTGTCCTATGTAAGTAAAATCTCATGCAAATCCATGACAGCACATTATCACAAACACACTCAAGGACTGGGGCACGTAAGTGCTGGGTACACAGAAATCCACAGAACTGCCCAAGCCATACTGTGGTGGATGATGACTTTGAGAACAGTAAGGAAAGGAGTACCTCTGACATATTTTCAAAGAGCATTTCTTGTCACAGGGATTGTAGCATTCCTGGAGAAAGTGAGTACTTTTCCATCAGGAAAATGCACATAGCAGGAATGCAGTATTAATATTGAATGTACTCCTACTTAATTTCCATAGCAACCAGTGAATGATAGTCATGACATCAGCAATTCTCGGACATAAGTTGTTCTGTAAGAGATTTAATCGTTATACCAGAAATTACCCACCAGTGCTTTTACAGAAAGCTAAAATCCATGTGGGCAGAGCCCACATACAGAGTAACATAACATAAAAGCTCTAATCCAAATAAAATACTTTCAGGGGCTGTTGGAGAAAAGTCCTTAATGCAAGCATTATTAAATAGAAGCACTGCTTATATTAACATTTTTAGCAATAAGAAGATGAGATTATGATACAGCAAATAAACAGAAACAAAAAAACTTTCCCTCTTCATCACTGATTTTCATGTTCTCTTTTGCTGAAGATGCTGTTTGGTACCAATCTCAAACCAAACAAAGCAATCGACACAGAAACAAGTTAAACTGGCACACAGCAAAGTATGCTTAGAATTTGAAAAGTGCTTGAGAAAATTTATTCTTTTTCAACATTTTAAACTTTTTCCAACTTCATCTAAAAACCAACCACTCAAGTTACCATATCAAGTGTTTCTGGTGAAGTTTTCCTACTCTCTTCTCACAATACATGCTATTGAAATTGCTCCTACTAAAACATCAAGGGCTGATACACCAGGTCAGAAATAAAACAGCATCTGCGTCCTAGTACAAGCAATACTGCTCTGATCTTCTTTGTTTTCATTTCTCTCTCAAATACTCACTGACTCAGTTCTCAAAATTTCAAAGTTCAACAATAACAGCTGGCAAAAAGATCCTTCACCAGAGCTCCTTCAACCTGGACAACTCAAGCCAGTGCTGTTTGCTCAAGTCTGGTAATATGCTTTTACAGTTTCTATTTGAAACAGACTCAGCTACACAAATAATTGAAATTCCCTCTGTATCAGCAGATGTTCACATGCACTGTTTTATTTGCAGTAACAGATTAGGTTCTTTGGATTACATTTGAAACTAGATGGACACAGGAAATGAGCTTACTTGAAGTCTTGGCCAAGGTGTCCTGTGCTGGGAAACAAGCTGCCATAAAGAGAAGCACACCAGCATTTCTTGGTATTTTTCCTAGAGGCAACGACATTCCTCTTTTTTCCTCTGTAAAAGTTCTGGTGTACTATTTGCAACAGTAAAACTGACTACTTGACATCTGCATGCGCAGATATGCTTCTAGAATTGGCATTGCTCAAGAACTAAAGCCTGAGCACCAAAGTTTCAGAGTGAAATGCTGTCTTGCAAGCAGACATAAGCTTAAATCCAGAAATCCTGAATACGTCTTAAAGCTGAGCTACTGTTCCACTGACTTCTAAGATTTACATTCCAATGTTCAATATTTTATTTCTCTCCTCTCACACTCATGCTCCTGCCTTCTAAATTTATTAGTTTGAAACAAATGTTTGCTCAGACAAAGCTGTAGAAGCACAGACAACAGAAACTCTATAATTAAGCATCAACAAATTTTAATTTTGCTTAGTCAAAGCAATAGGTTAGTTAGGATGCTACACACATCGCCAGAAATCAAAATGTCTCACCAACCTGTTAAATTCCCCAAAACAAGGAACTGTAGCAGCTATGACTGCTAAATGTCTCTGATTAATGAGGATCAAAAGAATCTAAAGCAGTACCTATACCAGTAGTTCTCTCTATTTTTTACATCACACCCACCTAAGAGCCACACTGAGCATTTCACATACTGGTTCTCACATGACCTTTATCATTACCAACAGAAAAATCATTTTGAGTCAGGAATATTGAAGATGCAATAAAGAAGCTCAATACAGGATATACAAATGCTATATTCTTCATTTTCTTTTAAATCCCTAAAATGAGGCAGAGAGGGAACTCAGAAGGTTATGTAGGACAGCACTTGCTTCAGGGCAGGATCTACTTCCACATCTACATCAGAGAAGTCAGCCTTGAAGTACTATGACATTTCTGTAACTGGAGATCAGAAGGCTGGACCTTCTACCCTGTAGTTTACATGTCTCACTGTAGAAAGGGATATTATTTTGCTGAGTTGTTATTGCAAATGCACATCCTAAATTTCCCTTGATGCAGCTAAACACACTATTTCTCCTAGTCCCTCACAGCTTCACATATGTACTGTCAGACTTTGGTTTTCAACTCTGTGCTCTGATGTGCAATTCCTATTTTTCCAGGAACAGACAACCATTTAAAACTTTCTTTAAAAAAAAGGAAAATATAAAGGAAAATCAAGTGTTGATAGCATGAAGTGTTATACACACACTGCACAGGTGTCCACCGTATCTCTTCTTCAACTCCTGCAAAAAATTCAGTTTCCATGTACAACACTGGGGATCTCCTAATTTTAAAAAACAGAATAAAAAAGTATAACCCAATGAGAACTTTTTGATTTCCAACACCTAAATAACATTTAAAATAAATATTTCTGCAAGGCAATCCAAACCATTTTAATTGTCCCATCTTTAAAACAACCTGAAGTTTATAAAACTATTTAAGAATTTCACCTTTGCCAAAGACAGGAGGTTTTTAAAACTCAGCAACAGGCTTCATTTAAAACTTTTTGTTCGCAAGGCCATTCAAACAAAACTAAGGGTTGGACACTAGGGTAAAAAGCTTAAAAATTAGGGATCACCTTACATTCCTTTTAGCCATGACAAAAATGCATAGGAATATATTGGAGGTAAGCGTCACACCTTCCATTATAATCACCATCTTTTATAATTAGCTGACTTCCAGCCTTTTTCCTGTGATGTTAAATGCTGCAGGATTTTTTAAGTGTACCATTGCTTGCTGAGGGTTGGCATTCAATAGGCATGATTACTGCTCATTGCTAACATGAGTTCATGCCTTCAGAGGTAGAGATTTCTAGTGTTTAATGTGTAAGGCTGCACAACATTTCAGAAATCAGCAGCTTTGTCACATTGATTTCTTAAAAATACTTAACATAGTTTCCAAAGACTATTCAAATATCTCAGGCTTTCGCAGTGAAAAATATCACATGCTTAACTTAAAGGCACTTCAGCATGACGCTGGTAAATTCTTTCACAGCTATTATTTCAAACTAGAAGTGCATTGAAGACAAAACAAAAGCCACAGTCACCTGTGCTGGTACCAGTCTTTCTGACCTGGAGAAACAGAATGCAAGCTGTCTTTATAAACTTATTAAATATAAGAAGTTATTTTTAATATGAGATTTATAAATTTGACATGAAGCAATCAAGTTCAATATGCAACTTCCAAAACCAAACAGGACACCTGGGCAGCCACAAAGGGTGTGAGAACACAAAGCAAAGTGGCTGAAATGGCCTAGCTCCTATTGATGGTGGTTTCAGCAGTGCCATGTATGGCCCAACAACCTAAACACAGGGACCCCAGGGATGAGAACTGACATTCACAGATCTCATTGAGGATATTCCACAGGGCTTGTGCCAGCTGTTCCCTTTCCTTCTGCCTCTTCTTGAACACAAAACAATGCAGTGTCTTCCAAATATCTCCCATAAAAGCAAGGGTTAGAGAGGAAACAGTTCAAGAGTACTTGTTCTGAAAAATCAATTCTTTTATATACAAAAGTACAACTGTATCCATACAATTGTTATTTGTCAACACTAACATAGAAATCAAATTCAGTGTAAAGGCTAACTCCAATGATACCAGGTACTCAGCAGCAAACCCTGGATGCCAGAGATAGAAATGTGGTTTGTTACTCTTCCACACCAGCTTTTTCATTGACATCTTTAGCCTTCTAGGTTGAATTAAAAAACACATGTATACCTGCAGGTGATATACAACAGCAGCCTTAGATGCCTTAAGGTCAAAAGAGTCTGAGCACCAAGAACATAGAAGTGACAGAACTAAACTAATTAAATAATCCAAGATACACAGAACTGCTGCATCTTCTAGAACACCAGGTAGTAGCCAGCTGTTAATATTCTGTTTAACACATCCTTTTAGTCAGAACCCACCAAGAATTTGCAAATGTTTTGTTTGTTTAGTTCTCTTAGGTAAAAGGAAATGACCTAATTTTTCTGATATAAATTTCACAGACCAGTTACTCCAAAGAGCATTTGTATGAATGAAAACCACTTACCCAGAGGGACACTGGAAAAGGCTTTTCACACAAAAGAAGCCCTAGCGTCAAATACTTTAGTCATTATACCACAGAACAGCTGCATGTTTTCAGTGAGGTAGTGTCTGGAGCAAGAAAGCAAGTTTGAAAAGGTGTATGTCAATGAACTTCATTTGTTACAATTTTAATGTATAAAATTGTGTATAAACAAATTATAGTGCTGATAAGCACAGGTATAATGTCTGTTAGAACATTCAACTTCTAAATACTTTTAAATACAATCTCTTCATCTAACACCCCTATGTACTGAATGTATCTGGTACTGTTTTTCTCTCAGAGGAAGGATTCACCATTGAAACACAGTATTTACCTTTCAGTTTGTTAGGACAGTGGAAAAGAATTTGTCCCTGAAAACAGACTTATGCACAGACTGCAACAGATGTACCAGTGCCACGTTTTATAATGGGGCAACTCTTGTTGAACACCTATAAAAGCTGCAAGGTATTATGCCTCCACAACACCAAAGTTAGGAGAGCAACATCATTCAAGTTCCCAATGGAATATCAAAAGTCTGCAAGTCACTTTTCTAAACACAAGTTTAACATCCTTTCCATACCTCTGCAGACAGACTGGACCTGTCTCTCCTTGGCCCTTCTTTCAATCTAACTTTAGCAGATTCAAAGCAGTTTACAGAGAAGAGCACTACAGGAAAGCCAGCAGCCATTGCACAGCCCTATCTTTGAGCGTCAGGTTACCACCTCAGGTGTGGTTAGATTTCCAACACAGAGAAAATATGATCAATACCTGGCTACCTGTAACACAGCCCCACCAACTAGCAGAAAAACACAGACTATTAACAAAAAGGAATGCTACTGACTAGAAGGAACAGTATTTATTCATGATTATCACCACCTCCAAATTTATGAGCACAGCACTGGAGAGAACCAATTGTGGATCAAATCTACTCCCCTGAATTTTAAAGCAACATAAAGGAACGTAAAAGGAATTTTGCCTGTACTTTCCACAGAGCATCTTCTCTCTCAAAGGGAAGATGATCCATAGATCTATCAGATTTGCTCAAAATCCAACAGAACACTTAATGACTTTAACAATAAGGATCATCTGTGGACATAGCACAGAAAGAGCTTCAAGAAACATGCCAACATAGAAAACCTTTCATTAACATTAAATCCGTTTGCAGTACAGCATCCTCCAAGCACAATGAATAAGCAGCTACTGGAGTCCCTGTCCAACACTAACAGAGTGAAGCCTGAAGGCAGGATGAAATCCTATTTGCAACATGACTTTCAAAGTGCTTCCACATGCTCTGTAATGTCTAAAAAAGGATAAATCTGTGGTAGCACTCTACAAAGACCCAAGCTCTGGGCAAAATATAAATGCCCAAAGGCAAGAAGTTAAAAACCAAACCAATTTAAGAGATCTTTTTTTTTTTTTTTTACAAGGGAAACCAAGAACAAGTGTTTCCTTATGTGTTTGCACTAGTCTCCTGTCTCTATCTCAAAAAAAAAAGTATATTAGCATCTTACCTGTAGCAAGCATTAGAGGTAACAAAACCCACAGCTTGACTGCTACCACACTAGTCTCATATATTTTACTTTCAAACAGAAAATCCTACAGACAACTGCAACATTTATTAAGAATTCTCAGGTCTTCACTAAGTACAGATGAAGTCTTCATCATCCTGAAAGCAAGACCAGATTCTGGTCCTGCTACTCAGTTATGCTTTGAACTCCAAAGAATTTCAGGCGACTTCTAGAGAGCAGGCAAAGCAGATCATAAGAACAAGCTAATCCTGTGCACCCCCTCCCCAGCTCCCCCAACATATTCAGGTGTGGTTGAGCAGTTACACTACAGACAAAAGACCAATTTGGAATTCCCACTGCAAAACTTAAAGAAAACTCAGGTATATTCATCATCTTTCCTATTTGAATGCATTCCTATTCATTAACCATTCTTCCCAAAATATCTCGCTTTGTCCTGCTCCACTGAGGAGTATCAGGAAGAAAAGTCACCTCATCAGATATTTAAGCACATAGGAGACTGCATACTTTTTCCTGGAATGTATGAATTCCCAAAAAATACCCAAGACAGGCGTAACAGGATACTCTCCTTCAATAGCACAAAGTTCTATTCTTTCTGTGAGCAAAATACAGTACCACCCACTAGAGCGATGACTCTGCATCTGGTTTATCTTGTTCCCTCACAATGGCATACTTCCTGTCTCTATCTATTCAACAACAGTTAACACCCACTCTGCATCTCAAGCCTTAAAAAAAATTCCACTTTGTCCATTTCAAGGCACACTACATTGGAAAATAAATTCTACTCAAGTAACATAAAACACCTCATTATATTAAATTGTTCTGAATTTAAGTTTTCACCTAATTGCAAGTTCTTTAGATATTAATACTCTACCATTCTGATCAAATCAAGGAATGTCCCTTACATTTACCTTAAAAGCATTTTTTCCCAAAGAACAAATTAAATTAATTCAGTGATTTCCAACCAAAAGCAGACTAAGGAGTGCACCTAGGTCCCACTTTGATGACAAGGATGCAAAGATTCATCCATTTCTATGCCGTCTCAGCACAGAATAGGCCAAAACCTTTTTTGACTTTGGGTACATGTGCCCAGAATAGATGAATGGTTCATTTAAATACAGGAAGCACTTGTCATTAGAAGTGCAAGTCCTGACTGAGAGTTTAAAAAAAGTCAGTCTTTTAACAGTGTGGAGTGGTTCACACCCTTTGTGTTCAGTAAAGGATTGAAAAGTCTGAATAAAACTAAATGCCTATAAATTGAGCACTCTGCTTTTCAACCTGTGTAATGCCTAAGTTATGAAAAAATCACCATCCTCAAACTTACAGCTCTGTTCTCTCCTAGACAGTGTTAAACCTTAATCTTAGTTTGAGCTTTCCCAGAGCAATTACTTTCAAAGCTTTGGCAAAACACCATCTCTGTTCAGGACTGAATTACAGTTCCTTCCTCTTAGCAGAAAAATAACTCAAGACAAAAATATGCCAGCAGCCATGAACTAGAAATGTTGTATACACTTGAGTATATGTAAAAGGACAAAAGCAACTCTAGTAGGGTAAAGCAGGGCATTAACCTCGTGTGAAAGTTACCTCATACTTACCAATCCACAACTTCACAAAAACATGCAACAGTCAGTTTAAAGAATTCCACCTAGCAACATCACATGTTTGACTATCAGCCAGAATTACTTTAAGCATAATACAGAGAAAAACCTAATGGAAGGCCCATAGGTGTCAGAACCATAGACTGTGTTCCTTGTACATTGATATTTAACCCATTAGCTTTCCTCAAACATCATCTGCTTCCAACCTATTGTAGATCTACTATTACTGTACCTTGAGGAAGAAAGGGGAGCATATGCAATAAGCCACCCTAAATTTTGTATTTATTTATATTCTGGTATTTATTAATAGTAAATAGTATTCTGAAGTATTAAATTATTGTTTCTTAAATAAAGAGGAAGGAGAATTGGACACAAAAAAAAAAAATCTATTTATAATACTCTGATAATCTGGAATGAGTTACCAGAATTTTAAAAGGTAATTTCAGTTTCATATGCATTAATAGTCAATAATATACACACATAAGATCGTAGCACAGAGGCATTCTCAGAAGTTAGCAGGTGCTTTTAACCTCATGCACTGGTTGAAATCCCAGGTGTTACTTGAAAATAATTTCAATTATTGAGAGGGAGGAAGGATTGCTCTCAAGCACAGCTCACCACTTACCTTACAAGTCAAACTGTAACCACAACTACACTTTTAACAGAGAGAACCAAGTACCTTTTCATGCAATCCAAGAGGTCCATCATTTCTGATCTTCCAGAAAAATGAAGACAAATATTGTATTACTCCTCTACCAGGAGGTAGCTACATGACTTATTTCAACTAGATAATAATGTAGGATATCTCGGACTGGTTTTCCAAGGCATTTGTTACATGAGCCATCTGGTTTTAAGAAAAAAGCCACATCCTTTGCAATGAGAGCCAACTGTAAAATAGGTCAGTGTGTAATGAAGCATGTCTCTGGTTTATGCTTGCCAAAAAAACCCAAAAAACAATTCATGGCAAGAGCACCTCATGGATATCCAAAAGAAGGGCAGTAACTCTTACCTTAACAGGAAAGCTACACTTGCCAGTACGAACGCCTTCTTCGTCAGTCTGCCACTGATGGGGCCTGCTGGCCTCTGGGACATAGACATCTTTCTTTCTCCTAAAGCTTTGCCGTAGTTTGTTCATCTCTCAGATTTTCACGTCCTAGAAGAAGAAATAAAGAATACTGCCAATAGGCACCAAACACACATTTAGCCACTTTGGGTCAACCACTATCACGACAAATGTCACTGTGGAAAACCTGAGCTTTTGCAAAGATGAATGGAAGGGCCTGTGAGAGGAAAATATTTTGGACAAAGATTCAGAGAAAGATGGGAATTCACTTCAAAATGGAAAACACAAATCCACATTACTTGTTTAACATCTTTCCACAGCAACTGAAGCATTACACCCAGGAATAAGTATTAGTGGGAGCATACAGTTACATAAAATAGCTGACAGAGAAGCTCTGAAGAGTGATGCACATGAAATCCTGACTCCCTAAATTTAAACACCTACCTAAAGCAACCAAGCAGAACACCAACAGCAAATGCTTCCAAGGCACTCATGCAAGGCAAGGATTCATAGCTCAAAAACTGATCCTAAAATAAGGTGCTCGTGGTGTTCAGTAAGTACAAGAGATAGGTTCACGCCTTTTACTGAGGGGAACAGTCCAGCCCTTGCTTAGTCTGGTAGAATTCTTGTGGTTAAATGAGAAATGTCCTTCTTCAAAAGGGAAAGACAGTGCTGCAAATATACTTCTGAAGCCTAGAATTCAAAACGTTGTATAGATTGTGCCTTCGTATATCAATTTCTATATACAATCCAATCTATGCTTTAGACTTGCTCACCTTTACTAGATTCAAACTACAGTTAGCCAAGAAGCTACCAGCAAAATTACTACTAATAAAAAGACTCAATATTCACCTAAAGAAGTAAAATCATACGGGATACAAAGTGGGGAATACTTGGAAGACATACTGAAAGGCTTCTTGAGACTTGGTCATCATTCCTGAAAAAGAAGCCTTCTCACAACCATGACATCTCATTTTGACTGAAAAAAAAAGATGCTGCAGAATGCAAGGCAGCAAAACCTAATTGGATTACATACACTTATTTCCCATTAGACTGAATAAACTACAGAATATAGATATTTACAGGTGTCAATGGCTGGCTTTTGAAAAAAAGCTGCTTTAAAAGCAGTTGGAACACCACTTTAAACCTTGAAAAGAACTAGTATCTTCCACTGAAAACTGTATTATATAGGTGAGAAAAATCAACACATTCCTGTTTGTGGTATCTGACATTTAAGAAGTTTAAAGTCAAAATGCAACAATTTCAAAGCTGAACAAAAGTCAGAAATTAAAATCACTATAGAAAATCACTGCCCATCACTAATTACACATACTAAATTGTTTTGTATCTCACAAAACATGGCACACTTTAGCCATGCTAAATAACAAAAAGCTGCGTGTTTTCTTAGTGACTCCCTAAAACTTCCTTCAGCAACTGTTACTTTCTTCCTCAAGCAGCAGATAATTAAAGAAGTCAGTTCCCACTGTATCTTCATGGCATGATACTGGCTGATTTCTCTAGAATCTTACATCTTTCCATCATCTATTAAAAGAACTATTGTAAGATAAGTAATAATTCAAAGATATACCCATGGATAAAGAAAATACCACTGTATCACTAGGACTGGGTGATTTAAGTGTGGTGATGTTAATTGTTTAAGTGCAAATAAGCATAACAGTCACATGCACAAGTTCAGTGGCACCTGAATTCCAACACTCCTGGGTCTTGCAGCATTCTGGGTCCTTTCAGCATACGGGATAATTCCTGCAGTATTTCTACACTAGAAAACAGCCACACCCAAGACCACTTTTACAGCAAACACTGTGCTCAAAGTTATTCGATGAGCATTTGAAAGCAATAAGGTGAGACACTACAAGCAGCCCAAATCCAAATGCAAATTAAGTGAAGGGTTGGGATGCCTGCTGAAGGCTATAGGCAACTGTCCCTAGTAGGTACCTAGAACAGCCAGGAGGTCTAACATGCAGTATAAGTGCAGGGATGGGAAATTGCTGAAGGATTCTCAATCACAATTATCTGTTTATAAAGAAGTGTTAACTTCATTCCTTCATAGCTACAAAATGCTTGTCATATCTAGGAACATAAAATATTTGAGTGGATTCAGAGATTAGAACCTATGTGCAAAATAAAAACCATGCGCATTTCATATCACTCAGTAAGTTGATGCAGCTC